>NC_000080.6:116799944-117399944 GCF_000001635.26 Mus musculus | reverse complement strand
GATAGGGTTTTAAAAAATGGTCCTTCAAGTAACTCAAACTGCCATTTATATGTAAAATAATCTCCTTTCACTATCCTTTCTCTGTTCCAGAACACCATCAATGGTCTGTAACACATCTTTCCCATCTTTCTCTCTATTAAAGATACAACATACCCTGAGGGCCCTTTTGGTTTCACTGAATAAAGGTCGACTATGACTAGGCTTTAAGTTGCTCAGCCCCCGGAAGATGGTTATGGCTTCCAGAATCGCTGTCAGAGTCAAATTATCTGTGTAAGAGATCAGTCAAATTGTGGCTGTTTCAGCAACTGAATAGTGTAGATTTTTCTTTATCAACATTTATATTTTGGATGGATTATTTTTTAATCAGAGTCTCAGTATCCCAAGCTACCCATGAGTTTATGATCCTTCTTCTTCGCCTTCCAACTGCTGGGATTCTAGGCAGGTGCCGTAGATAATATGAGACTCTCATTAAAAATAAAATGTGGATGTTCTAAACATGATTGAACATGACAGTTTTCTTAAAACATATATTAAAAGAAGCATTCAAGTGTACCTGCTTTTGTTACTTTAATTCACTAGTAGCCAATTAATACCTATTGATTGAAACCTTGTATTCTAATAACACCTCTGCCTCATATTTCTGTTGCCCGGGCCTCATGGTTTCCTGTTAGATTTCCTGTTCCCTAAAATCTGAAATCAGATTACCTCAAATTTTAAACATAAATATACCTGTAGCCCTAGTATAAAATATAAAGGGATCTATAGTGTCTGCATTTACACATATCAATCTAAGAGTTTCATGCTTACTTTCTAAAGATTAAATATAGATTTGACGTTGGAAGTCATCCTTCATACCAGATTATGAACTGAATGTTGCTCAAGATCATTCAGGAATAACCGAGAAAGCCCAAGATTTGGACTCCTAACTAGTCATAAACACAGAGTGTAAGATACATACAACTTTACTAACTGATGCATTAGTTTCAATAATTATTGATATCTAAGCTGGCTTCCTAAATGGTTAAAATAGTTTTACTATATATGAAAAGCCCTAGAATGTATTTTCAAGGAATTTAATTTTATCTTTTTTTGTTGTTGTTCTTTTGGTAGAACAGGAAAAAATAACAAACAAAAAGAAAACAGATTATAAACAGAAAAGCATCATTTATTGCACCTAAAATCTCCTGCATTCTAGGCTCTCCAGGGTGGACTATGCTTAACACACAGAGGTGGGGCCAAGAGAAAGACAACGTTGTCTGAGCCATGCTTGCCAGCAGAGCCCTGTGACAATCTCCACCTTTGGTAGACATCCTGTGGAGCTCTTGCTTCCTTGAAAGTCTCCAGATCTTTTCTGCACCTCAGTAAATGGTATGCCACGTGCTCCAGTCAAACATAATTTCAAACTATAACTGCAGGTGGTATTCGCCATCCCTGGAGTCTAGGTGCCATGGAGAACCTCTTTCAGCACTGTGAAAGTCAGAGTCTAAGACCACACAGAACACAAGGATGCAGTAAATTCTCACTGGTGATTACCGGTCTCAGACAGTGGGGGATATTTCTATGTTTGGCTCTGATTCTTCACAACATGTACTTTAATGTTTTATATTTTCCCAATTTTCTACTTGATATATAAAACCAACTATTTGATTCTAATGCAAGAAGGGTGAAAGCAGAACTATTATTTCTCCGCCTTGTTACAGGCAACAACTCCTGTGTGTTTTCACATGTCCTCCAAGGGTTTAATCCTTAAACCTTAAAGTTATTGGTGAACTCCACACTCACCTTCTTTGTTGTTTAGCTATTCTCTGCCCTGCAGGTGCTATTCCCCAAACAAAAGCACAATTCTCTCTAAGATTTGCTGGCTTCCTTAACATGATCAGGTTTAACTATCTTGCTAATACATCTCCCATCTCACTCCATTCTTCTATAATCTAATCTCTATACAGTGATGTATCACTCATTTTTTGAGAAAACATTCAGATGTGTATTTTACGGTATTCTTATGTCCTGTAGTTGCTGGTCTTAGTTAAACAGAGCCCATCTAGCACGGGGCACAAATGACCCTGGGGATTTGAACCTTGCCTACTTGCTTATCATGCCTTCAACTCTCCATGGCCTGGGCAATGACAGACATTCAAGTTAGTGCACATTGGTGTAGTCACCGCAGGGAGGAATCAGTGCACTGGGGAAGTACTTCATGTATTTTGCAGGAGACATTTATAAAGAATAATTCAAGAGTTAAAAGGCAGACAAAATGTGTGTGTGGCTCTGTTTGTATGTTTGAAATGGAGAGACAGAGAGAGAAACTAAGAGACACAGAGAAAGACACATGCATACAAGTATTCACACATGCATCTACCCACCTTTGAGAGAGAGAGAGAGAGAGAAACAATGGACAATATAAGGCATATTTTTTTCTCCAAATACCAACTGTGGTATGCTGTGGTTTCAATGTATCCTCTACAAAGTTAGTGTTACCAATGTAATGGTATTGTAAGATGTGGGCTTTCACAAGTGATTATGTCATGAAGGATTCTCCTGTACAAAAGAGATAAAGATTATCGTAACAGAGGTCCCTATACAGCATTGGGCTTTCTTCTGCTGCTGCTTCCTGCTCTGTGAAGACCCAATTTCCCTCTATGCAGATAAGACAGCGTGAAGCCATCACCATAGAAGAAAAGTGTGTCCCTAAGAAGGCAGTCACATGGTTGGCACTAGAAGCTTGGACTTTGCAGCACTCGGAGTCAGAGCCTAAGCCACATCCCTCCCAAGATGTGTAGCCTGTAGAGTTGTGGCAAACTAGACTGAGGCAAAAATAAAATGAAAAGAACCCCTGGTGATGAGATGGGCTTCATGGTTACTCGTTAGAACTAGTCATCTCCCACTGTGACCTTCATCTTTCTGACAGATCTATATGACCCTTTCATTTGTGTAATCGACATATCACTCCTTAGGGAGTAACAGATTGTCAGGATATTGATATTCAGAGTTGGTCACATAATTTAATTTTAACTCAATATCATAAATATATAAAATATTCAAATAATAATCTGATAATTATATATATTATCCATATTATAACATGTTTTATATAACATATACTTTGTGTTATATAACACTTATACATTTATATGATATATTGTATTATATATAGATATACACACACACTACATACATATATATATATGTATATATATATATAGTTATACCCTGGGTCAGTCAGAGAAGAAATTTCACAGAGTCTAGAAACTGTGTCCTGCAGTGTTTTGCTGCCTTGTAAGCAAAGTCTGATTAGAACACAGTTGTGCCCATTGCTGCTCACAATGTCTGTAGCTGCTTTTACGTAATACAAAAGATTGGGGTATTAGAATAAATGCTCTTTTCTCACTCAGCAGAAAGTATTTATCCTGTAGCTCATTGCGGAAACTTGCTAATCCGTGTTATACAGAAGGGAAGATTAAAAACATATGACATGATGCACGGGTTAGATAAACAAACGGCTTTTTGTAAAGGTACTAATAGAGAAGCCCGTGCCCATTCTTATTCCAGACATGGTTTAACTGTGAAAGAAAACATTGCGGTTCCATGGAAGCCTCTGTAGGTTCGTTATCAGCAGCAGGTGATCAGCTGATGTTTTTCAGACTTGAAAGTACCTTTCAGTACATCCATAAAATGTACAACAATGGGAAGTGATTTGCTGAAATAAAAATGGCTCTAGGCCAAACTGCTCAAGGCCATGTATGCGTGGGAGAAGGTGCAGACATCACAAGCTCAACAGGTTGGAAGAAATATCAGTGTTCATGATGCTAAGACTAACCATTTGCCACATCTAAGCTGAATTCAGATTCCACTGACAGTCATTATTAGCCTCTGATATTCTGGATGTATCTAATTTTTCACTCAAATATATTGCATGTTGCTTAGCTGTAGTATGTAAGGGATTTTAAGAACTGCTTAGGATCTGTGTGTATCACAAGGATCCTTTCATTCCAAACAAAATTTCCTAGTCTTCTTGTGTTTGCTTGCCGATTAATGGTACACAAAATGATCTCTGTGTCAACGTTAAGTCTGAAGAGTTCATGGCTCCCAGTGCACATTGTTATTCGTGTGCTCCATTTAGTCTGTCATTTCATTAGTGGAAGGAGGATGAGGTTACAATGCGGTGATTACAACCACTTCACGAAATGCTCATGTGAACAGTTATTTTCTCCTGATTTAATATAACAATTTAATAAGGGGGTAGCTATTATAATGAGTAATAAGGTGGTTATGGAAACATCCAAAACTTCTGTAGAAGAAATAAGCAAACAAAGACACCTTGCCTGGGAAACTCTCCAAGGGAAACCTGGACATTGAGCTGCTCCCATTCAATGGGGTTTGTACACTGTCTTGTGCTTAAGGTCTCCACAGTTAGGGAAGATGAAACCATTCTTTATTTAACTCCTTTCTATTCTTCCTCACTTTGCTTCCTTAAGTATTATCATGGCTTTCATAGTTACAGCCCTGCACTTGACTCTCTAGCTTCTTAGCCAGCGATAACCCATGGTATAGTTCTCGGGTGTGACTGTGTGTGTCGGAGCCAGCGGTACACCACGGAAGAGCTCTTGAACATGACTGCATGTGCTGGATATTTTCATAGCTGTGGTAGCAGCGTGTTCAGAGCTCATTCACTTTCCCTACACCATTATTTAAGGAATGGATTCCTTCACTTAGCTTACAGATTACATTATCGAGGTTTATGAACAAAGTTCAAAATAAGAAAACAAACCCACAGAATGTAGAGAAGATTCCAGAAAAGGTTGAGCCACTTGTTCAAAAATGTCTATCATGAGCCAGGAAGACATTCAGAGCCAGAACCAGGACAATGGGGCTTTAAAGACAGTGAGTATACAGAACAGATGTGGGGAATCTCCCCTTAATGTTTCAAAGTTTCCTCGGGCTCTCAGAGAGAGACATTGTAGCAATTGAGTTTCTTCAGTTGTGTATCTTGAACTGGGCCCTCCTATTCTAATCCAGGCACTTAGCTCTCATATCAAGATAATCGAAAAACCTTAGAGACAATTCCCCAGTCTCTAGTTTTCTGCCACTGTCAGATTTGTCAAACAGAATCATAGCCTCAATTGTCAAGCCATTGGCTTTGCTACAAAGCACTTGCTTGCTGCTCTCTATGGTAAAGTCCCAGTGTTAGTTATGGCTCTTAGTTGATGCCCACAAAGCCCTATCCTCAGGAAGTTAGAATTTTTTTCATAAACCCCTTAGCTGATTCGAGCTTTTCCAGGTGCACTGAAGCTTATATTTAAACCAATACACTCAGCATACGTGGAGTGGCAAGGAAGAAGCAAGGTTATTCTTAAACACACATCATTCACAAAGCATTGAACCCCTGAACACCTGCTACAGTTAGAAACCAACTCTGTCTCTATGATGGTCATTTGCACACGTAAAAGGGTCAGATAGTTGTCATCCACTCACTTCAGAACAGAAAGCTCCTTGATTTGACAATAGCTTCAGTTTGCCAAGAATTTCACATACGGCTTTAACACAGCCTTGAAATTCTTTCACATATATTCATGAATTGCAGGACTCCTCTATTGGCAATCTACAGAAATAACAGAGGTTGGAAATAGGAAAGAAGTTTTAGCAACAGCGTCCAAAAATAGATAAAAATAAACTCAAAATAAACCATGGCCTTGGAAATATACTTCTGCATCTGGAGGCAAAGCAAGAGAGCATACATTTGCGTGGTATGCTAGTTTGAGCAGAGTCATGGCTGGAAATGTTCATGTTTTCAGAAATGGAGGTGAGAAATGCATCCTTGCTGCAGCTGGGTTACAGAGATGGAAGTTTCCGTGCATTTCTGTTTGTTCAGTAGCTCCTGAAGTAGAGAGCAGTTTGGATGGAAGGAAAAGAACAAACAGCCTATAAATTATCAGAGTGGCTCTGGCCCTGTCAAGGAGAAGTAAGTGCTTAGCTCAACTCATTCTATGAGCTGGACCTCCGGGAAAGGACCACTAATAATGTTTCTCAAACTCAGAACAGCTAGGAGTTCCAGGGCTTGAATAAAACCCATTATAGGTGTCACTCGTCCTCGCCAGGAACTCCTCCAACTGCCTCGATCTGCCTGAGCCCATTAAGGAAACAAGATTCATTTCACCAGCACTACATTAAGTGTTCAACTTTCTATGGGCATAGGGACATTATAGTGAGGACCAGATAGGAAATATCTTCTTACCAGCTATAACGGACAGTTGAAGACTGAAATGTCTAAAGCTAATTTTTACACTGAGTTGCAATTTCTATCTTGCACACTTTTTGTATATTCCAAATGCTGGGGGAACGAGAAGGCAAAAACTGTGAACTGCAGCTGGCAAACGGATCGGAAGTCCAAGTCATCCACTTTTGTGTTGACATTCAGAGAAAAGGTAATGAGTACACCAAAGAGACATCGACATTGCCATGTTGACTGCAGTGCTGTCAACGTAAGTATCAATGGATGGCAATGCGAAGAGCAAATGTTACATACAGGAAGTCGAATGCCTAGTCAACCTCAAAACTCAACTAGATCATGATAATCCGATGGAGTGGAAGTATCCAACACCAAAACATCAAGCATTAAGGGTTAAATCCAGACAAGTCAAACAAACCCATGCAAGCAGAACATAGATGGACAGAAGAGACGCTACTCTAAGGTGCAATAGGGTGAGAATAGATTTGTAATAGCTTATTATGTATTTTGTAAAGCACTAGAAGACAATGTTGAAGTTTCTCAGTTTAAAGCAGAGTACTTCAGGAGTAGAAAATACAAAGTAGTAGGATACGATCACTAAACAGCACAGATAAAATTGTCACACTGTACTTCATAAATATACATAATTATTGTGCCAATTAAAATGATTATTAAAAGGTTGGACTCATAGGAATAGAGAGTAGCTTGGTAGCAACCAGAAACCGAGGAAATGTTGGTTAAAGAATTCACATTTGAAGATTGGTAGGGGATTGATACCTAAAAAATATTCTGTATACGTTGTGCCTATAATTAAAATTCATGTATTGTATATGTAACATTGTTGGGAGTAGATTTTATTCTGTCGAAGTAATAAGTGCACAGAAGTAGCCTTAGTTAGTGTTCTTTGTCAGGCTATGGTGTATACATATCGCAGATGGAATTTTAAATATAATTTTTATAAATTAAGTAAAATGATACCCATTTTAAAAAGTTATAACACTAAAAGTAAAAAGCCCCCACTGAGCATCTGTCTAACACAGGGACTCTAACAGCCTCTTTGCTGTGTCACCCATACATTACTGAACCTTTTCCTCCTATTATATAGCTGAAACCGAAACCTGGGAAGATCACAGTATCTGATTCTAATCATTTATCCTATAATGTCAATCATAATTGACCAATGCTCTTAGGCTCTCTTACCAGCTTTCTCCACAGCAAGAACTGCAAATGAAGCAATACGGTCTTTAAATTCTCAAATTCTAAGGATGGATCCCAGAAGGGCACAAAACCTACATCTTGGTTCTTTTTATTGCCTTCCATGAACTTGGAAGCATTAATTGTTTTAAAACTCTTCATTCCATCTGCACAATAAGAATAGTTTTCATAGTACACACACACACACACACACACACACACATACACAAACACTCTCTCTCTCACACACACACACTTGTGAAAGCCTTCTATTTAAGAACAAAGTGTAATCATGCATTTCCTTTAATCTCTAACAACCTTGGGAACTGGGATTTCCACACTGATGCTGAACACGTTATTTCAAACAATGTAGGTCATCAAACAGTAAACTTTTAGTTTATTAGCGATGTCAAGGTCAAATAGAAATAAAAATGTGTTACTTTCAATGAGATCATTAATGGCATGTTGATACGCTTCAGTCATGAAGCAAAATGACAGAAAATAGGCTGATGATAAAATAGAGTGTAAGCTAAAGATAAAAATGCAGGTTATTACATGACCCTAAGATTTGTTTCAAATATCCACAATGCCACAACTTTAATAAAACTGATCTGAAGTAATGGTGGAAGTGACATCCTAATTTTACTATGTGTGCGTTTGTTAAATCACAAAGCCATTAAGGTTAATTTAATGAAATTTCATATAGCTATAGTGCCAGCTGTTTAATAATGAAGAATGCTGTGGAGAAGTTTAGAGAGAGCTGCAGGGGTTGTTTTATTTGCTGCTTTGTTAACAACACAACCAAGCCAGGGGTCATTTGACAATGTGGTGGTTTGGAAGAATAAATCCACAGTGAGGGCTGAGCTAATTGTTTATAATAGCTGATGGAGTCTGATAACACGTTGCACAATTGACTCTGGGACGCCTACAGCTATGGTCCCCGGAGAATGAAGTTTGCTTCTTGTCATTGCTCTGCTTCTGCTTCCTTATTTATATGTTTATTCTTATTTTAAAAGAAAATTTCTCAATCACACCTCAATTTCACAGAGATACTTTGAAGAAAGAGACACGGCTGGGGCATTTTTCAGTTTCTCTCATCTTGAAACCACACTTGTGCACCTTCCCTACGCCCTCTCAAATCATATCAAGTCAATTGATTGACTTTCCCTGATTTTCTTCTAAAGTTTAATGTTGGCAATATTCTATATTATTATCTGTTTTTGTGTCTACAAGTCTATTTGTCAATTAATTTGTTAGAGCCATAAGAAAAAGCAAATGTTCCCAGATGAACTCAAGACTAATGTCTCTAAGTTGTAGCTGATCATATTGGGGAGCGCTGAAGAGAAGCCATGCTGTTTTGTCTGCCAAGTGGAGGCTGGCACTATTCACTAGAAGAAACCACATTTTCTCCATACTAAATACTAAGGAATGTAAGCCACACTGAGCCACAGGGAAAACTGGGGACGTAAGAAGTGCTAAACGTGGACTCAGTACACTATCTTGCTTGTTTGTAAAAAAGACAAAGGATGGTTTCCACAGAAAAAAGAACTAAGTGGCCACTGGAGAGAAGCAGACTAGATGGCATTCACATGACTCATTTGGTGTTGGGTGCTGTGAAAATGATCTCTTTGAAACAATCACAGACCTTGGACTCAGATACTTTGTGTTGAGTATGGGTGCTAAACACATGCTACATCCCATCCTTCTGCAAAATCATTTCATTGTACATTCAGAGAAAGGCTGTACTCTATTGGCACTGGGAAACATCAATTTTTCACTAACAAATACTGACTAAACCCCAGTGACTCTAGCCCAATGTATTCAGTTCCTTTACCATAATAGTTGTACTATTGGGCAGAGGTGCTAAAGACACTAGACATTTCTTTTTCTCAAAAACATACAAAACTAGGCATTAATAGTGGCACAAATGAATGAGGAAGAGGAAAATTATGAGAGTATTCTATTTGGAAAGTATAAAATTTATACACAAAAAGAACAAAGTTATGAAAGGCTAATTCTAAAACATAAAATATTCAAGGTAAATACTGGTTAATATTTAAGTAAAAGTTAAGTAATTAAAAATAGAAATGTTTAGTTCATTGTTTTCAGAAAATCAAGTATGATTTGTTTTCTGTAGATAGCTATATTTATCTGAGACATTAGATGAAGGAAGACATAGCCAAAATGTCAAGACTATCAACTCAAATGTATCTGGTCAACATAGAGACTCTCATCACCATTCCTAAATTTGTCCCTTTGGCATAGATTTAGCACTATAGATTCAACCATCCATTGACAAATAAGTAATTTTCTTAGAATAGTGTACATCTAGTATTCTAATTTCGTTCCTTTGGCTATGAAAAAATACCCTATCCTAGAACCTCTGGAATGGCAATTTGAGGTTGTCAAGTTACCATTCCAGACAGTTTATCTTAGCAACAAAGTTGCAATACTAGGAGCTTCAGCAGCTGCTTGGATTATGTCCAGAGTAAAAGGCAAAAACAAATGGATATAGTGATGCCACTTTCTGGCTTACTGATGCTCAGCAAGCTTTCTTCATTCCTATACATTTATGAGCCTGTGACCTAGAGGATGGTGGCACCCATAGTGGGCTGTGTCTTCCATGGTCGATTAAGAGTTAAGAAAAATCCCTCACACAATGTTCCAAGGTCAGTCTGATCTAGAAAATAACTTATAAAGATTCTTATAGCATATGATTCTAGGTTATGTAAAACTGATGGATAAAACTAGTAAACCTCTGTAGGACTGAAAAATAAAGGAGATTGAAGTCGTTTAGACAAAGTGACAACAGTTGGTCCTGAGATCGATGATTAAAGGAAAGATAGATGCAAAAATAGTAGAGTTGGTCCCCTGTAAAATTCCCCATGGTGAAGGGTATATGTGAACAAGCACAATGCTCCTACTCCATACCACTGCTTAGAGGCACCTTTCATACTTCCTTTCTTGGTCCTCTGCTCAACTTGCAACTTCACAGGTACTATGTGCCAAATGACTTAAGGCATTAATGTGCATGCATTCCAGTTAGACTTTAACATAGGGCAAACTGCTACAGAACCCATCCTATGGTTCATCTTCATTGAGTTCTCAAAGTAACAACATATTACCTCTGCACATTTTTTGTGTGCCTTAACAGAGATGTTTAGGTCAGCCGGGAAGGGTCTGCCCAAGGAGAGCAACATTCTATTGAGGGAAAATATTGACATTCACAAAACAGAACAAAGTTCTTCATGGCTCTCTATCTTTAATATCCTTCTAGCAGCATGAGGAAGTACAGAGGTTAACAGATGCAGCAGGGAAAGCAGGTTGTAGTCACATTGACAGCTAGGAAATGAAATGACACTGAGTATTCAATGATTGCCCTCAATTAGCCTATGCAAAGCAAGAATTAATTACCAGCATTGAAGAAGGTTCACCTCTGACTCCTCTTTCAAGATCTCACTTACATGGAGTGCTCCTCTGGCGTTGTAAATGAAGGTGCAGTGGACTCAATAACTTGCATTTTCCTTAATACATTTTAGTAAGAGGTGTGTGTGAAAATATAATAAAGGAACTCGAGGTAGGCTAACATATAGATGTCAGTGACATAGGTGCATGCAAATGCAGGGACAGATATACAATATGTCAGTGACAGAGGTGCATGCAAATGCAGAAGCAGATATACAGTATGTCAAGATCGATACAAATGCAGGAAAGACTGGACCTACTGCTCCACAATGAAAGGAAATTAGTAGGAGCGGTTGCACATGTTAGCTTTGAAATTCTCAGGGCAGCAATTAAATGTCTTAAAGTAAACCTATAAAATCTTTTTATTACTATACCAGGATATAAATTATAATAAAAATAATGTCTGTGTAGGTAGAGATTGTATTTTTTGGCACATTCTCTTAACAAAAGCTGTATATCTTTTCCTCAAGCCAGTAGTAAAATTAAATCAAATGAATCTCTAAAGACATTCACTTAATGAAATAATTTGGATACTTGAACAATAAAACTATCAATGACAAAACTGTAGTAGCAGCATCAGAACACACTGGGCATGAGATTTACTCCGCTAGGAAGAGCCCCTTGGGCAAAGGGACGCTTCAGCTAGTGCTGCTACAACACATATGGTCGGAGCCAGGGAACAAAAGGAAGTGGAGGAGTGTAAGGGAAATGGTATAGAACAATGGAGAAAATAAGAAAATCAGAGGACAGGACTGAGAGAAGTCAGTATGTTCTTGAGCACCAACTCTAAGCTCCTATAACAGAATGTTATTTCATCGTGACACCATCATTCCCAAGTTGGAAGCTAAAACCAGAAAGTTCAGAGAATTGAGCTGGAATCTGGAGGTTCAGTGAGGCAAGGAGAACTGAAGTCAACCAATGTGGGCTCAACTCCACGCACTTGTATAAGACATATATCTTAGATGAGGAAGGCAGCCAGCACTTAGCTCTACAGGCAAGTGTGGCTCTCCATAATATTATCACCACTGTACCCTGGGATATTCATCAATGTTTCAGAAAGGACTAGGCCAAATCTTACTTATTTCCACAGGTAATTGGTATGTACAAAGGCCTGTCACTCAGTCATGAGAGAAGGGTGGCATGACTGAATAGAAACAAAGATTTCGTGCAGCTTTCTATATAAATTAGCACATATAAAACCATCCTTATTGGCCTTGAAGTTACGGAAAAAACGGGGCCTTTGCATGCTTCCCTTTGTAAGGGTGGATTCGTAGACCATGCTGGCCTTCAAAAGAAAAACCCAAATAACTAAATAACCTCAAAGTCAAGTAGAGAAATGTACACATGGATCAAAATAGTATTAGTTTATTGCACCAGTATGATAACAGGGCTCAAAGGAAGATGCTCCTGGCATTGTCTGCAGACAGTTCAGTGATACTGTAAAAGAGTTTCAGTGTTAAGTCAGGCATGGTACTGTCTTAGGTTCTTTTACTGTCTTGGTTTCTTTTCTTGTTGCTATGGTAAAATACTCTGGAAAAAGCCACTTAAAGGACACAATGTTTATTCTGAACATAGCTGCAGGTGGAGTCCATCACAGCAGAGAAATCAGGACAGCAGGGGTCTGTGCAGTCAGCGTTCACGTTTTAGTCAAGACACAGCAGTGATGGCTTCCTATAGTTTAGGGTGTGTCTTCCTTTAACAAAGCCACTGATCCTTGCCTTGGGTCTTGGCCATGCCAATTGTCAAGATGGTCCTTTCCACATCAGTTAAGGTGATGAGGATCACCCGTCCCCGGGGATTCCCAGATGCCTGCCGTCTCCTATGTGACTCTATATTTAGTGAGGTTGAACGTGATTGTTTATCATCACTCGCTTTGTCTCACAAGGACTGGGCAAGCTGCTTGTTTTCTCCAAGCCTCATTTTTTTCAATTTTTCAAAACTCTGCTATTAAAACCTTAACAATGGGGCTTTATAGTGTCCTCACTAGCCTGTATACAGAGAGGGTTGAATAGCTATACACTTTCAGGATCATTATTACCAAGGTTGACCTTCAAACCCTGAAAAGCAACTCTGAGAGATTACCCAGACAGAATTATGTCAGTCATTCTTGGTGGATCAACAAGAGAAAATGTTTGCGTATTCCTGCCTTCAAAAAAAAAAAAAAAAAAAACTGGGAAAAAAGAAGGAAGCTTTTCTAATGCAGATGAAACAATTTTTCCTAAGATGGTCTCCTGGTCCTGGTTACAGCTGTCCACACCATGGCAACCACCTTCTTGTTCTTTTGGTGTGGTGTGGTGTGGTGTGGTGTGGTGTGGTGTGCTGTGGTGTGGTGTGGTGTGTGGTGTGGTGTGGTGTGGTGTGGTGTGTGGTGTGGTGTGGTGTGGTGTGGTGTGGTGTGGTGTGGTGTGTGTGGTGTGGTGTGGTGTGGTGTGGTGTGGTGTGGTGTGGTGTGGTGTGGTGTGTGTGGTGTGGTGTGTGTGGTGTGTGTGGTGTGGTGTGGTGTGCTGTGGTGTGGTGTGCTGTGGTGTGGTGTGGTGTGGTGTGGTGTGCTGTGGTGTGGTGTGGTGTGGTGTGCTGTGGTGTGGTGTGCTGTGGTGTGGTGTGGTGTGGTGTGGTGTGGTGTGTGTGGTGTGGTGTGGTGTGGTGTGGTGTGGTGTGGTGTGGTGTGTGTGGTGTGGTGTGGTGTGGTGTGTGTGGTGTGGTGTGGTGTGGTGTGGTGTGGTGTGGTGTGTGGTGTGGTGTGGTGTGATGTGGCGTGGTGTGGTGTGTGTGGTATGGTGTGGTGTGATGTGGTGTGGTGTGGTGTGGTGTGTGTGGTGTGGTGTGGTGTGGTGTGTGTGGTGTGGTGTGGTGTGGTGTGGTGTGGTGTGGTGTGGTGTGGTGTGCTGTGGTGTGTGGTGAACAATGACTCACACTGTAGAGTCACTGGAGCTTTCCTGACAGCCATAAATCCCCAAGTAACTTTAAAATTCCATTGAATCTGGTTTGTTTAAATGATGTTTGCCAAATTTTGCCTTGAGTGTGAAGTGTGAGCCACTTAGGTCTAGCAGAGAAAGGCCTGGGCCAACAGTTTTTGAACACAACAATCTTTTTTGCAGGCTGTCCCAAAGTAAACAGAAATCACAATTTGAACATGTCATCAACCCTGAGATTTCAAAGGTGTTAAATATTTAACTCTCACTAACAGACTGCAAAAAGTATTGTTTGCTTGGCCAAATACATGCACTTTCCATCTCTCTGATCACTTGCTAGATTATCATTCTTGGAACTTGACCTTTTAAAAATCTCCCAAAGGACTGCAGACAGAGGTAATTTCACCCTAGAAAACTTGCTTCAGCTTAGAGTGATGTAGAGTCTAAATTTGAGGCATTATGTATATGTCCTAACCTGTTCAGACCTCAGCTTCCTCATCCATAAACATCTTGTATGTGCTTTGAGGGGGTAAGGATATAGCAGCAGGGGATACGGATGAAGCAGCTTGCTCCCTGACTGCAGGAAGCACCATGGGCATCAGCAATAGGGACCATCACAGTTGCAGACCCTATACATGCTGAACAAGTGTTATTTATACTCCCTCCTACTTACACTCTATGGCTGCTCCCTCCCCACCCATGAAACACATTCAGCTCTTTGTGTCTCAACTCAGAGCATCTCGGTTTTTGGTCCACTAAAGAGTTGTTTCAAGTTACCATTCCTGTCTCCTTACTTTCCTCTCTCCATTTGAGTTTGACTGTTATTCGTAACATCTTCGTGTATTTTACCTGTCAATTTCCCCAGACAACCTTCTTAAAAAAGACTTTGTTCATTCATTTTATCTTTTGTGTGTATTATGAATTTCTAAAGTTCTGATGAGGCCAGGACTCAGCAGGGTCTTTAATGTTTGTGTATAAAATACCTCTCACTAAGAGAATAATGCACACACTTCGATGGTAACTTACTTATCACTTAGATAAATATCACAGCACTGTGTTATTAGTGAGAGCTCTGTAAAAGTTAATCCACCATGCAGGCGTTTTACATGACTTTTACTAATTACAACATTTGCTGTGCCTGAAATTTTGTGGGAAGTCATAGACTCGGGAGATGGATGGATGGATGGATATGTCTTAAGTAATTATTTAATTAAGTAATTAAGTAATATTCTCTCAAATGACTCCATGACTCTTAAAATGGTTACAAGAAGTGAGCTAATACTCTAATCTATCTGTAGCATATCCATTTATCCATACATACACGCAAAGGCTTAGTAGAAATCTTCTTCATCTTCAATGAAGAAGACATTGCTTTCTCCGTCACCAATTATGAAACTTAGAAATGGTACCTTCCAGAAAAATAAAAGTGTCAAAGTTGGATCAAGTTTGGATGGAAGTAGACCAAAACTGCATGTCTTGAAAGGTCTCCATGTTCTGGAGATGGTGGCTGTTCTAGTTGGCATTGTGTTTGACCCCATGCAGAGATCCTTACGTTCATGATTTCATGGGTAGCATAGTTCTGATAGAATACAAGGTATATTAGTGAAGCCAGCTCCCCCAGTGGCCTGTTTGGCGTTAGTCTGTCACTGAGTTGGCTAGGGCATGGCAGAGAGAGGTCTGCTGTCTTTCAGAGACCACTTCATGCTTCTGCTTGAAGGAAAGCACCGACTGATGCTGTCCTGCTGGCAAGCTGACCTGGTCTATTCTGCATTTTAATGACGACTCTAACACAGGATGGCTCGGGCAGTTTTGTGAGCACAGTGCTGAACAGCACAGCAGGCAGGTCAGGGGTTTCTTGGCTATGGAATCACAGAAAGTGTTCTGCAAAGGGGTTGCCAAGTCAGAGGGCATGAACTGAGCAAACACAAGGCCTGCAAGGGAACCACAGGAGAGAAGGCCGTTTCAGCTTGTGATTAGCTAAAGAATTTGGCAAAGAGATTTGACAAGAATCCCTGTAGTCACAGGTCAGTACACGAGTCAGAAACAAGGCAAGGGAATCAGGCCATTTTAATCTGACTTGGAAAATTCTTGGAAGTGTGTAATATAAAGTTTTAAAAACAAACTCTAACTGAGCTAAATAACAAAGTATTTTATTATCTTAAAATTATTCCTGTTCTCTTACTGCCTAGTTATGTTTCTGATAAATTTTTCATAACATTGCTCTCTTTGTGACTATAAGGAATGTTCCGCCCTACCCTACTATATAGTAGGACAAATGGAATACACACACATAAAAAAGAAGGCCTTATCACATTTTCAGTGAAGAGAAAGAACTCTGAGAAGAAGGGGTGTTGATGTTGGACAGGTTCACAGATTTTTCTGGAGGCTGTAGTAACACCAGCCTGTATCACACTAAGACACAAGACAGAGTGGAGTCCTTCAAGTCTGGGTTAGATGATCACAAAGAATGGTTGTGATTAAACATTGCTCTTTGGCTTCCCAGCAGACAGGGAGTTCTAGGTAAGAAAGGGCACAAGGTTATCCTTGGGTCAAAGCATGGGCTTCCTATAATTAGGCTTCCACAGCACATATAACAGGAGGGCGTTCACTTAGCGTGGCCTATGATGTTGTGCTTGTTTCATTGGCAAGGTTAGAGCTGTCACTAACTAGATCCTGGTTCATCTCCCACGTTCATTCACATCCCAGCCTCCTAACTACTCAGTACTGTCTCCTCACAATCTCCAAGGCAACCGCTCACACATGCCATTCACCATGCTTCATTTCCACCCCAGTAAACTCAGCATTCTGCTCCAGCACCACTTTCACAGAAGGCAAGATAGGCCAAGCTAGCGGCGCAGGGTTTTCGCTCCTGAAGACCCTCAAGTCATTCAGCTGGAGAATGACTGACACATCCCAGGAGAGAGCAGTATGATGTGGCCTTTTACTCACAGATAACACTAAATGTAACCATGCTGATATATTTGTAAAGAAGAACAGAAAATAGGAAGACACCAGCCATCTTACAATTACCTAATGTTAGTTGGCATCATGACTGCACTGTCAGGGACTTAACTAATGTTTCGTCCTTAAACTGATCACCGAGTCAATTCTGCATAGCCATCAATGACATGAAGGGCACTGGGGCCACAGTGACATAATGACCATATGGTATACACATTATTTTCCAAACTCTTAAAAGCCGAACTCTGGAGTCTACATCCTTATCACACAGAGCAAGGTACCAGAACTGTATGATCTTTTGTCATCCAACCTAATCCAATTTTGGTTCTTCCAGCACTGAAAATTCACACACGCACACACACACACACACACACACACAAACACACATACACAAACTTGCACACATACTAATACACATACACTAACACACACACACTTTCACACCCACTAACACACATACACTAACACACACACTTTCACACCCACTAACACACATACACTAACACACATACTAATATACACTTACACACACTAACAAACACAGTAACACACACCAACACATATACAGTAACACACAGTATAACACATTCACCCACACTTTTGCACGCACCCACACTTTTGCACACACACACACACACACACACACACACACATACACACACACACACACACACAAGGACATGACCACCTTTTGTATTTGGTTGTTCCTTTTAAGCTATTCACGTTCCTTTCTTACTAACTGAAGATTTCACAAGATTTAACTTCTAAACTTGTTTAATTTGTTCCCATGAAAATTGGTGAGTGTAAAAAGAGAGATGAATTGTCACTGGGGATCAGAAAAGTCACAGAGCTTGTAACCCTCCATGCCTACAAATCCACCAAGTTCCCTTAGGCCTTAATGATATTGAGTTAGAACATGTGAGCCACTGAGTTCGTGAGAGGAAGATGAGGGGTGGAGCCAAACTAGCAGCGCTGCCTTGGGTCTTTACTGAACCACGGAGTGGACATGAGACACATGGTGGCCTCATCGAGAGATCTGACCTCTGTCTTCCTGTATGGGCAAGTCTTTCCCAGGGAAGGCAACATGGTGTACGGATAATGCTGACAGACAGCCTTCGTGAATCTGTTTACAGCCGGTTCCATGACTTCTTCTGTGACTTTCTGTGCTCTGTGAGATTTATTTTATATCAAGGTAACTAAACAGGTTGTTTTTACAGATGACATGTCTGTCTATGCATGGAGGGGGTGCAAGCAGTCCTTCAAAATATCTCATGCTGAACAAAAACAGGCAGGAGAGCACAGAGATTGGTCTATGGAGGGAAGGTGTGATGTTGCGACTCCAGAGATGACATAATCTGGAATGTTGTAATATCACCGTCTCACCCTTACTTATCAAAGGGGTACATTTTGTTGTTTTCATTATCCAGGGAGCAAGAAGCTTCCTAAGGCTAGGGACTGTTTAAGTCCGTGGCCCCTATGTCTGAAGCCCTATTTGACCAGTATGTGGGAACAAATGTATTATTTACTTATTTAGACAAAGTGGGTCTTAGTCTAACATTAATTTCAAAATTTTAATAGTTGTGAACTAAGTAACAGGGTTGACTAGTGGAAGTGATTTTCAGCAAACAGTTGTTGGGCATAGGAATAGATCTACTGAAGAGAGGTAGAATCCTCCTTTTACCATCGAGATGTGGTGAAAGCTCTAAGGCTTTGCAAAGGTGCGGGGCAGGCTGCTACTCAGACAGTTATCCAGAGTCAGGGAAGGGAACGCCATGGAGAACACTGCCTCAGATGGTTTGTCTTGGAAGGAGAAAAACACCCATCAGAGCCCAAGAACTGCTCATCTATAAACACCAAGTCCCAGTTGAGCAGTCCATGGCGAAACCTGCCTTGCCGAAGATTAGCATCTCAAAATAAAAAGAAATTCCAGAGCACCTCAAAGGATAATCAATATCTGATATACATTGGTTATTTCCAGGAGAAATTATGCCAAGTGTTTTATATATTTTATCCAATTTAAACCTAAAGCCGACATATCAGGCTTTTGCTCTTCTTCACTATATGTTTGCTCATGGAGGTGGATGAAAGCCCCGAGCTCCTGCATGCCATCAGGTGCCCAGGCTCCCTCTCCAGCAATGCAAACAAAACAAACATAAAGTAAACAACCACGAGAGTAAACAAAGATCATATAAAAACACAAACAAGGGCATTTGTACATCGTATCTCTAAAAGCTGGGGTGGTTTGTTTTGGCATTTTTCAATAATTGGGACTGAAAGGCAGACAAGCTCTAAGTACATTGGCCCTGGGCCTCTTTACATAAAGTGGCCAACTGTCTCAATTCATTCACGGATAGCCTGACTTTGGCAGACAAGGTATAAACTCTCCAGTCCATGGCACAACCGCATAGTTGGCTGTTTCCGTATATTAAAGATATTGTAAGTAAGCAATTGAAGCATCAGAAGGTCTGGGGTAGAATATAAGCTCTTTTATTGTCCCAGGTTTTCCACGTGTGACCTATCCCCAAAAGAATTCAGGTAAAGCTGGCTATCTTTCTCTGTATATTAGTTTAGACGCTGCAATTGCATGTCAACCTCAGCTTTAAACTTGATTCCCATCTGGTTCAGAATTTGGCACACATAACCACATAAAAAATAGCTGCAGACAAAAAGCAAAGCAAATAAAAGTATGGGGGAAAATGTTTATTGAAAAAAATATTCAAGAGGTAAAGGTGCAGACCTGAGGTGAGGAGCCCGATGGTGTTGGCAGAGGAGAAGCGGAAAACTGTGCCAAAGGCTTGGGGTACAACACCAGGAGAAAGACCATCTGCCTGCCCTCTGTATGGTTTTACCTCTGGACATCTCCACTAGCCTCGGAGGCTCCTTTCAGGCCAATGGGGCTGCTGCTTACAGCTTGTGTTTAACAATTTGGAGCATTCCGCCAGCTACTTAATACTGAACAAATGGTGTCTCCGTTTGTTTATAGTCACATACATTCCTTCTCGCAGTTAGACTGTGATAACCTTTGGCAAGAAGTTTATACACTTTGCCTTGTCTTCTCTGAGAAGAAATTTTCCTTCTGTTCTCACATGGTCTAGGAGAAACAAAGACTACCATATTTAGTGGGAGACAAAAAGTCAGGCTCTTAGAAAAATATTGACGTAGAGAACCTTATCCTTGAGAACAAGACTCTCCTGAAATGGACCAACGAAAAGTCCCCACGGAGATTTATAGGATTTAGAAGCAAGCTTTTTCTCATGTTCACATGTCACTTTAAGTTGGCCCTGAGCACTAAATCAATGCTAATTTTAGTTCACTCCATGTTGTTGGAAATTTGGAGCTTAAATTCTAATTTGGGTAAGTGGGAAAGTTATCCCACAAAGCTGCCCAACTGGGGCCTAGCAAAAGAACATTCATTTTGGAATGGGAAAAGAAACCACACTCCAAGGACTACAGTTTCTCTGATTAAAGTTTTAAACATCACTTTGTGTTATTTTGAAGATCAGTTTGAATTAAGCGCACATATAATTATTATAAATAAAGTTTTATTATTAATCTGAAAGCCAGCATATGCATACAACATCTCTTCTCTCAAGCGCATCTTAATAGACACCCATGAGTATACATAGTCAGATGATCAGGTCTGTATGTTCTTCATTCATTCCCTTTGCTCTGCATCATCACAATTTAAATAAAACCATACTTGTATGTTTATTTGTGAGTGATTGTATGTCGGTATATATATTATTGTAGTGTATTTGTGTGTGTGCGTGTGTATGTGTGTGATATATATATATATATATATATATATATATATAGAGAGAGAGAGAGAGAGAGAGAGAGAGAGAGAGAGAGTGAGAGAGAGCAAGAGAGAGAGAGAGAGAGAGAGAGAGAGAGAGAGAGAGAGAGAGAGAGAGAGAGAGAGAGAGAAAATTCCTGTGGACCTAGGAGGTCAGAAGTCATCAGGTGTCCTACCACATTATTGTTTGCTTATTCTTTTGAGGCAAAGTCTCTTCTTCCACACACAACTCACATTTTCTTCCATAGCCCGAAGAATGCAATACTCAAGACTTCAGGCCCTCTTGAAGCTGGGGTTAGAGGCATGTGTTGGATGCCTGTTTTATTTGTATGGATTCTGGGACCATGTCTTTGGTCCTTAGGATCACACCTATTATAAATCAATTGCCATTTGATGTTAAGCTGTCTCCCAGTCCTCCTTTCCGGTTTTACAACATCTCTTGTTCTTTTATTTAAATTGGCTTGATAGAGGATGTGCAGTGTTTGTTCAGTTGCTCATTCACTTGTGCATGCTGTATTTGCTGAGTACCTGGTACTGTCACCTCCCCTCAGCCTGAAGCAGGCAGAGCCAGACCTTGACTGCTGCCACTAAGGAGATTACCTAGGGTGGACCCTTCCTCCCTAGATCTCTATTGTTCAGCCACTGTTCCTCTTCAAGATACTGCTACCTACTGAGAGGCCCCGGAGTATTCCTGACACCACACCCTATCCTGCATGTGGTCACCTGCAGCTGGGCTCCAAGAATGAATTTGTGGGAATGGGCCTCCCCCTCCTTTATAAGCGCATTATAAGCGCATTCACCATTAAACATCTGAGCCTTGATCAGAACATTGTCTTGGCTCCTTTTCTCTCGTTCGCCTAGTTCCCCTCTTTTCAGCCCCGGTTTGCCTCCCAGGTGTAACCCAGTTCATGTTAGCTGCGGCCCGGTTTCCAACATGTTACATGTCAGTGTTTGCTTTAGGCGCATAAAAACACAATATCTATCTTGTCTCTTCTTAGGAAGAGATATAACCTATTAGAAATGATTTGGCAATATAAGAGCTATCCAGGTACTTGAACATCTTTGTAGCTTTAACCATTAATGGCCAAGGAAGGATTCTTATGACAGTGACTGCTTGGGGGTGGCAGGAAGCGTTTAATCATTGACTTAAGAATGAAGCCAACAGAGAGAATTAAAATGTAAAGTATCTGAAATAACTTGGTAGAAGCCAGAGAACAAGAGTTTGAGTGGAGGACTGAGTTCATTTGCCTCCACTCATCCTTCAGGTTTGTCCCTTACACAACCTGAGTTGAATTAAATACTTCAGTTCCACGTAGATTAAAGTGTACACACATGGGGAGATGCAAAATGAAAATCATTCTTTATATATTTTAAAGACTCTAATCACCTTAATTTCCTCCCACTCCCATTACTCAATAGTTTACAAGGAAAAATCTGAGAGGGGAAAAAACCCAGCCAATTTTAGCTTGAAGATGAGTTACATTTGTTTAGCAACAGAAACCTAAAGGACATCAGATGTTTCCTTGTCTGTGGTCTATACATGTATGATTTGAAAGTCGGAGTAAACATTTTTTAAGCCCTGCATATTTTCCCTCGAAGTTGGCCAGATGTTATGCTTAAACACTAAGTGGTGGTTAGTAATCAGGCCCTTCTTTGATGGCAATCAGTTTCACTGATCATTGAAAAAAGTGTTTCCTATGAGTCTCCATTCATTTATGAAATAGTGTATGAGCTTAATTTACATCAGCTCTACACCGGAGCCAACATTTGCCATTTACTTAGAGCAACAATGTCTCAACCACCATCCTATCACTGCACAGAGTGGGATTAATTTAGTTACACAGTCTAATTCATTTGGATTGGTGGAGATGTTTTTCTGACTGATAAGGATTCTAACATGCTTTTACTCTGAAGGCACATACATATCCAGCTCAAATATTATAGCAATTAAAAATGACAGAAAACATTGTAAAATATATTCCCATCTTATTTTCTACCCATTGCAGTGAAATTCCTTCAAAACTGCACCTCATTGGAATTATTTCTTGTAAAAAAATGTGTGTGCGCATATGGTTTTTTGTTTGTTTTTAACACTTGTTGCTTTTTCATGCCACATTAAGTAAAATCTCTAAGTAAGTCCAGAATACAGCTGCTTCTGCTCTGATAAGCAACCCAAATTATCTTTAAAAAGGAGAGCTTTCATTTTGGTATATCTCTGGTCAGACAGGAGCTTCCCAGTTGCATAATGTGACTCTCACTGTGTATTTAAAAAGTAGCAACTATGTCACTAAGGCTTGGTGTTCAAGAAACAATATGCACACTCCTGGGGAGCTCAGACTGAAACAGGACAGGAAGGGCCTCCTCCCCAGGGCACTGGGAAGACTAGGGCACTGCAGGTCAGACAGGCATTCTCTGAATCCATCAGGAAGCCCACTGCTGTTAATATCGCTGGTCTCAAATTAAGTGATTCGTTTGCAGCTGTGACAGCCACATTCATTTTCCTTTAGCTGAGCTTAAGGAGCGAGCTAAACACATAGGTGTTGCTTCATCAGAATGAGCCTGCCCATTTAAAACACCACTTTGAAAGACTTTGAGCAAGCAATGGTAGTGAGAAACCACTTTATTTATTTTTTTGATGATTTAATAATCAAAATATTTATAATACTTATTTGTAGCATCTTTCTCCACTCCTTCAAAATTAAACACTTTAAAGATATTCTGGAGGGTATAATGGACTATACTTTAACATTACTGCTATGTTTGTCTCATATTTTTCAGATTTACTACTAATATATAATTTATTTAAATTTACCTAGCTGTAATAAAAATAGTTAACTTTGGAGCTGCTTTTTTGACAGCATTTTAAGGAAACAACACACTATTGTTACCTATATTGTTGCACATCACATGTCTAAAAAAAAATCTTGCTTTTAATTAAATGACTTAGCTTGGTGTTTCACTTTATGCATATTCTGGACCAGCTCTGAACCAAGCTACATCTCCACTATACTCATCTGCTTGGTTGTTGTTTTCTAACAGAGCAGAAATACCAGACGGCGACAAGAATAAGCAAGGTCCAAGACTCAGTCACAGTTTCAAGTATTTAGTCACCTCCAGAATGACTTTTGCTAAGTCACGATACCACTGACAAAAGATGGTTTCATTGTGACACTCAAATCTTTTTCCTGAATTAATGTTAACTTCTGTCAAATTTAAGAGTTGGATGGGGAGGAGGTGTGTTTACAGTCTGTACCGATAAGTTGTTCACATACTTTCTTACTTAGTAACTTATTCTCTCTGTCTCTCTCTGTCTCTGTCTCTGTCTCTGTCTCTGTCTCTGTCTCTGTCTCTGTCTCTGTCTCTCTCTCTCTCCCTCTCCCTCTCCCTCTCTCTCTTCTTTCTTTCTTTCTGGCTGACTGGCTTGCTTTCTCTCTCTTTCTTTCCTTCTTTCTTTCTTTCTTTCTCTCTCTCTCTCCCCCTCTCTCTTTTTTTTTTCTTTCTTTCTTTCTTTCTTTCTTTCTTTCTTTCTTTCTCTCCCTCCCCCTTTCTCTCTTTTTCTTTTATTCTTCCTTCCTTCCTTCCTTTCTTTCTTTCTTTCTTTCTTTCTTTCTTTCTTTCTCTCTCCCTCTCTCTCTCCCCTCTCTCCCCCTCTCTCTTTTTCTTTCTTTCTTTCTTTCTTTCTTTCTTTCTTTCTTTCTTTCTTTCTTTCTTTCTCTCTCCCCCCTTTCTCTCTTTTTCTTTCTTTCTTTCTTTCCTTCTTTCTTTCTTTCTTTCTTTCTTTCTTTCTTTCTCTCTCTCTCTCTTTCTTTCTTTCTTCCTTTCTTTCTTATTTAATTACTTGCTTTCTTACTTTCTTACTTACTTATTTTCAATACTTGGGAATGAACATATGGACTCACACGGGGATGCTGGACGACTGAGTTGCCTTCACACATCCTTCCTTAGCTTCTTGTTTTATAGCATGACCTACACCATCCATCTGATCTTGAATACACACTATGGACCCAGCTTGGAACTCAGATCTACCTGTAAGTTCCCATGTCTTACTTCTTCCAGGTAGCAGAGATTCCAAGCCTGTATGCCGAGATCTGGCTAAGAAACAACGCATCTGCGTGCCGAGCGTGGGCTACTGTCGACGTTGACTTCAGACCCTGCAAAGCCTAGATATGCACACTGCATGGTCTGAGTGGTTCTTGAATGTAAAGGACAGGTGCAAATGCAGCAACTTATGCTTCCAGTGACCTTCATCCAAAGTTTTAGTAAAATATATGGGACAGGGCAGCATTTGCATTGAAAGTTTGAATTTTACAAAAACTGACATTTTCCCTCCCTAGAGATCAAAAGCTAAATTCCAAGAAGTGAGATAATTCAGAAGTAGCCCCCTCTTCTTCCGGAAGGCACACACAACCTGAAAATCCTCTGCACAGGAGAATAGGCATCATGTCAACAAGCTCAGCACAGGGAACAGGTAAGACATTTGGGCTCCATGAATTGTTCTGTATCTTTGAACCTTCAGGGCAGCACAGAATCTGCGCTATTAGTGCTTTCTATGGAGACCATAACGTCCCCAAAGATTATCCTGGAGGGACATACTAATCCAGAGATAACGTTTGCCTTTTCAATGTAAGTATTTCTTCTAGAAAGGATATGGGAAAACACGTTTTAGTTGTCTGTAATACAAATAGCATGTGTAAACATATGGACAATGGGGGGCTTTGTATTTTATACTCCACTAGACAAGAGCTGACTATATGTGTTCCTACTCCTGAGTGTACCTTCATTAGCTATAGGCCATTATAGTATTTACAAGGTGAACAAACAAACAAAAAAAGTTTAAAGGAAATCTTTATGAATGATAAGAACAGGCTCTTGCAATTCAGTGCAAGAAAAACTGTGCAGAGCATGTGTGCTACAAATTCTAGGAAAGAAGTCAGAGTCTTTCAGGCTGCAGCAGGAGTCTTGAGTTCAGGACCCATGTAGTGGGGGAGAAAGACCTACCCTCACATGCTGTCCTTCCACATGTATGCTTGGGGTTGCGTCCCTCAACCCCAAGAAAACACACACACACACACACACACACACACACACACACACACACAAATAATAAAAGGAAAGAAAAACATTAATTAAATGTAATTAACCTAAAATCTCAAGTTTCTGTGTGAAGAAAGTTGATGGCCAGCAAAGTAATGCAAACCTAATGAAAAAGTGTATTTCTATGAGCAGTAATGGTTCCAGAAAAGGAGGTCGGGATTCTGATAGAGGGGTGGCAGAAAGACAAGAGGCATTTGATGGCTTAGAAGAAAGTGCAAATGCCAATACAGAGCATGCATTTGTGCATATGAAAGTCACACAAATAATTTTAAAATATTATTGGGAGAATAAATGTAATATACAAAGTCCATCAGATCCAGAAGGAGGTGCTTAGCCTGAGAAATTAGAAAATGTGTCAGTAATCATGGAGCTTTGGAGACAGAGGTGTCTGAGCTTTGTTTACAGACAACACTGGACACTGGATGAACACAGAGTTGCTCATTGAGGAGTCCTTAGAGGAGGGTGGAGAGACAGTCCAAGGGTTCAGAGCACTGGCTTTTCTTCCAGACTACCTGGGTTCAATTGCTGAAGAGCATCTGTTTGTTACTCTGTTTGCAGGTGATCCAGCACTCTTTTCTCCTGCCTCCAAGGGGTCTAGTTCCTCACAGATAAATGTGGAAGACAACAACCATACACAAAGAAATACGGATAAATAAATCTTAAAAAATAAAAAAAAAGAAAAATCCCTAAGTGATACATGGCCATAAAAATGTTTATGGAGAGAGAGAGAGAGAGAGAGAGAGAGAGAGAGAGAGAGAGAGAGAGTCACACAGAGACAGAGACGGAGACAGAGAGACAGACAGAGAGAGACACAGACAGAGAGAGACACAGAGAGAGACAGACAGACACAGAGAGAGAGACAGACAGACAGACAGACAGACACACACACACACAAACAGACACACACATGCAGACACAGAGAGACAGACAGACACACACACAAACAGACACACAGACACAGAGAGAGACAGACAGAGAGAGAGAGACAGACAGACACACACACAGAGTATACAGAAAGGGCTCGAACACAGCCATTTCCTAAGCCATGAAAATGGGGCTTTGATTCATCCTAGTCCCTATTTGTTCTCAGAACCACATCTTAAAAGTAGTAATGACCTCAGCATCTTCTCTAAGTTTCATGCTATAGTGTGTGAAATCTGATTGCTGGGTCTGTTACTCTGGGAGAAGTCTGTGCATAACAGCATCAGTAAGGACTGTACTTCTAATGACCTCCAAAGTGTCTATCCCCGGTGGTAAATTACAAAGGTAATCAATATCATAGTAAAACTGTCCAGTCCCAGTCTATCAGAGTGACTCTGAATTAATAGTTGTTCTTTATTGATTATCCTATCATGAAAATGGAGAATTTGGGAAATCACTGAGTGCCTTGGTTCCAGCCAGGTTGTTGAGGAATGAGAGGTGGAGTGCATTCGGGCTCACCGGGCTTTGAATATAAATCTTCTCCAAGGTGGTGAGTATTACTCACAGTCTGTCAGCTGTGCCTCAGCTGAAGGATTTATGCAATGTCTTCTTGGCACAGGAGCATTCTACCATAATTACCTATGCTCCGAATTGCTCACAAAATGCACCCAAAGTGGGTGGCAGGTATGAATCACAATTAGCCTGGTCGCCAATATGATCCTATGTGTAGATTGATCTGCATGTGTTTGTGTGCCAGCCGGTGAGAACCTGACTTAGAGCACAGGTATGGCTTCACTCCTGGGTGCTCTAGGTCATACTTGCATTTGCATAATATTTTTGGGAAAACCTAGTTTTCATTCTCAAAGGTGACAACTAAGTCAAAGATAAACTTTTATTTTTAAACTCCCCCACCCCCAGTCCAAAATTCCATGCTACTCCCTACTTTGAATCTCTCAGTAGCCATCTTTTCTTTTGCTTCTTTGTTGCAGGAGTCTATGTCTCCTTGCCTGCAGCTGTATTCTGGCAGATGTCTTATGTCCTTAGGGTCCTGCATTTACCTGACCACAGGTCAAACACTTCTTATCACCAGTCATATCTCAAGCCAAGTGACTTCTGAGAAAATACTTCGGCTTCTTGACACAGAAAAGGGACACATTGGGAGACAATGTCCCATTTTAAGAGGTTGTAGAGTTTCAAGTCTTCATTAAGGTTTTGGTAATTTCTATTGACAAAAGGGAATTCTGTTTTCTCCAGCAGAGTCTCTCTGGGCACATCGGTCATGCATTGGACAAGGTTCTATGCCTGGGAGTAGCGGTCAGTACAAAATGAGTTCAGCGGGATTTTTTATTTCATTTTGCTTTGTTTGGGCATTTTTTGTTCTTATTCATCTTTTGTTTGTTTGTTTTGATTTCTGGTTTGTGGACTTGAAGGATTTTATGTGTGTTAGTATGTGTAGTTTTTGTAGTTTTTGTTCTGTTTTTCTTTCTTTGATAGAGAGAGGGAGAGAGAGAGGGGGAGAGGGAGAGAGAGAGAGAGAGAGAGAGGGAGAGAGAGAGAGAGAGAGAGAGAGAATGTTAAGTGGATAGAAAGATGGGGAGGAATTGGGGAAGAAAGAAATATGACCAAAAAATATTGTCTAAAACATTTTCTTCAATAAAAAAGATTTTGGTAATTTATAGAGATAAAGGAGGGGACAAATCCATATTTTTCTCTTATTTGGTCAGCAGAGAAATAACAGTCCTTAAAGAAAAGACTGTTATTTGCTACCGTGTGTATAAACCTAGAGGGTACCAAGCTAAGTGAAGTAAGCCAGACACAGACAGAAAAATAGGGATGGATCTCACCTGTGTGCAGAATCTAAAGCCCAAACAGAGAGAAATGGAGGATGCGGTGGTGCTCTCCAGAGTCTGCGTGAGGAGGAGGGCATAGCAAGGAGGAGAAGATGCTGCCCAAGTGCACCCAGCTTCTGCTGAGCAGAGGAATACACTTTAGCCAGTGCTCTCCAGAAATGGGATTGTATTCAATAGTGATATATCATGTGTACATAAAAAGCTAAAAGAATGGAAAAGATGAGTGGCTGTCCCAATAACCACATAGAGGGTTTAGAAGACCAGTGTCCTGAAAAGTGCATTGCAGTGTGTGTGTGTGTGTGTGTGTATGTGTGTGTGTATTTGTGTGTGATGTGTGTGTGAGTATGTGTGTGTATGTGTGTGTATGTGTGTGTATGTGTGTGTGTTTGTGTGTGATGTGTGTGTGTATGTGTGTGTGAGTGTGTGATGTGTGTGTATGTGTGTGTGTTTGTGTGTGTGTGTTTGTGTGTGTATGTGTGTGTGAATATGTATGTTTGTGTGTGTGTATGTGTGTGTGAGTGTGTTTGTGTGAGTGTGTGTGTGTGTGTGTGTGTGTGTGTGTGTGTGTGTGTAAGCGTGCACAGATGCTAGTTCATCGCCTGCTCAAAGTAAAGACCTAGATGTGAAGGACAGCTGTGACAGTCTATATCACCATTCAACATTCAGGGGCAGGAGGATTTCTGGAAAATTTCAAGGCCAGTCTGGTTCACATAATGAGTTCTAAGCCAGACAGGACTACATAGCATAAGCCTGCCTTTAAAACAAACAAACAAACAAACAAACACCCACAAATTTTTTAAAAGGAAGTTAAATTTGATATATTATATTGGGAGACTGTATCTCTTAAGAAAATAAAAAGAAGCAATAATGATGAAGAAAAGTGTTTTAAAAATTTAGTTGGGGACTGAAGAGATGGATCAGTGTTTAAGAGCACTGGCTGCTCTTCGAGAGCTCTTGAGTTCAATTTCCAGCAACCACATGATGGCTCACAACCATCTGGAATGGGATCTGATGCCCTCTTCTGGCATTCAGGTGTACATGCAGATACAACACTGGTATACACAAAAGAAATAATAATAATAAATAATAATAATAATAATAATAATAATAATAATAATAGTCATAGTCGGATGCTCACTGCTCCATACTTTAGAGAAGTGTCCTCTCAGTCAGTCTTTGTTAAAATTTGCATGAAAAAATAATCTGTTTTCAAATCAGTGTCCACTTAACGATACTGAGAATAAAATTATTTTCTGTTACTTTTGCTACTGAGTATATCTGCAACTGCCACCAAACCAAAAATATCTCTTCAAAATAGAGGGACCTAAATGAAAGCAGGGGTAAAAAGAGGTTAATGAGAATGGAATTTAAAACTCTGAGCGTTCAAAACAACTTTCAACAAACTTTCCAAAAGTACTACTTCTCCTGCAGGAAAAGACCTCATGCTGAAAACAAAATTATTGTTGACATGAATGCGGTCTTACTCTGTCTTTGAACTGATCCTGTCCTATGTGAAGAAGCACTTAAGAACAATAGCAACAATTTGCATATTTTAATGCTTTTCATTTCAGGCATTTTTCATGGTGCTTTGCAAACTCTAAGTGATGATGAGCAATTTCCCCTCAAAAGCTTATGTATCCAGAGGGACAAAATCGCAGGTTTGAAATCCAGAGAGCCGATGAACGCGTTCTCCTTTTCGGGAACTTTGAGGACAGTGCAGCAGAGGGTGTATCTGTCAAAGACTCGCATATTTGTTTCCTTCAGCAAGCATGTACGGAGCAGAATTGAAGGACGGTGCGTCGTGGGTCCGTGCAGAGAATGCCACTCACGTGATACTGTTAGGTATTTGCGATTTCTGGAGAGACGGGGCTGTGCTATTCCCAGCCCCGTCCACCCATTCATGTCAGCCCAGCTCAAGCTTTGAAAATACTCCATTGCACTGATGGGCAAGGCTCCAGCCAGGTTCTTGGAACGTAGACCCATGAAAAGTTTTCCGGGACTCACAGGAAAGACGAATTCTCTTTCACTCAAGGAACAAGGAGACGTTCATTTCATCTCCTGTGTCCAGGGATAATTATGGTATAATTAACATAGAAGTTCCATGCCACTCTGGGGAGGGGGGGGGTGTTGACATTCCTGACAGCTCATTGTACCTTGTCTTTAATGGCCTAGCTCCAACACTGGCTCCTTGTGGCTCTTGAAAATGAATGCTTATGGCCCTCAGTATTCCCCTGAAGAAAGGGGAAACAGGATGGTCTACTGCTCATGTCTCTGTAAAAAGTTCACACTGTGCTCTGCTCCAGCCCAAAGTCCACACTGTTCTAGTTTTCCTCACACAAAGTCACAAAGTGCTAGGAGTTCGAAGCTCAAGAAAACACCATTTGCATTATAAACTAGGTACCATGTGGTTGTTCAGCAGCAATGATGCTGAGCAGTAAGACCATATTACCAACTCTGAGTTCTCACAGAAGCTAAGAAGAAAGTAACACCTACCAGAAAGTCGTTCAAAAATCTGTCTTACACTGTAACAGCACACCTCAAACTGGCTGATGCAAGAAAGCTTCACACACACACACACACACACACACACACACACACACACACACATCTTGTTGAGTTTTGGGAGATAGGTAGATATAGGAGGAGTTTGGGAGAAGAAGTAATTATGATCAAAGTACTTTACCCTAAAATCTCAAATAATTAATTAAAAGTAAGGGGGAAAACAGACTTAAAAATAAACAGGGAAAAAATGAGTGTGTCATTCATTTCAGATATTAGTCCCAGGGGGAATACTTGTGTTTACCTTGGCTAACTTGTTCAAGACATGGCTAACCTATGCCACATGTAACATAGGATTCCTGGAGCTAGGGTGAAATACAGTTTTGTCCACAGCATGTTAATCAAGAAAGGAAGACAAGCTAGAAACATACCATGCTATGCTCAGAGAAGTCATATTAAAGAGCCCATCCACAGTAGACCTCACAGGCACCAGGAGGGTTGTCTTTTGGGGAGATCCTATTTTCTACTGGAGACCATGGACTGTATCTTGGATATTGTAGGATGTGCTATGTGAATTTGAGGAGGTGATTCGGTGGGCAGGAGAAAAAAAAAAGAGAGAAATCATGAAAAAATAGAAATTGTACATTTGAAAATAACTCAGTTTGCAGATCAGAGAGGACAAGGGGACTGGGATATGGAGCGGGAGATAATATAGGCTCAGATGCTAGAGAGCCCTGCATTAAAACCTAAACCTTCAAACAAGAACAGAGGGAATTAGAAAATGATTACACTATTAGGAACTGCCAATAGGGAAGGGAAAAAAAAAAAAAAAAAACAGGCTGCCAATTCAGAGCTTGGCTTCCATAGATACATTCTGGTATTTGAAAAACAAGAGCAGGTGTCTAACATATCCTTTTGTGCTTGGGGAAACAGGACCAGAATAGAACCATTGGCACAATATGACCGTAAAGGCCTCTAAGTATTTATAAATATCTTAGGAAATAAAATTTTTGAATAACATGTAAAGGTTAGTATATGCCCACCTTAATATGTACTAATACATTGTAGTACTATTGCCAAACAGGAGTGTATGTAATATATATGCACAGGCATAAACAGAATATGTATTTTGAAATATATGAAATATCTTCTCAAATTAAAAGGTGACCCAGCATACAAAGTAAGGATACTGATGTGGATAGAATCACCACTGCATAGCCTTTCATCATTCAGTGCCCTCCATAAGTTTGCTGTGTTCTTTCCCACTCTTCTCTCCCTCACATCTGACTTGATGAACCCCTGATAACTGCCAGGCCCTTGTTACTGCTTCCTTAATCCCCTGAAAAGCAAAGTTACCTCAAAGTTAATCATGTGGAACTCAGCTGATGGAGTAAAAATAAATGTACGTGTGTGTGTGTGTGAGAGAGAGAGAGATTGTGTGTGCATATATTTGTGTGTGTCTGTGAGAGAGTGTGGATGTGTGAATATAGGTGTGTGGATATATGTGTGAGTATATGTGTCTGTGAGAGTGTGTGGATGTGTGTGAGTATGTGAGTATGGTGTGAATGTGTGTATGAGTGTGTATTTATGTGTGTGTGAGTGTATGTGTATGAGTGTATGAGTATGTGTCTATGTGCTATGTGAATATGTGTATGCGTGAATGTGTGAGAAAGAGTATATATGGATGTGTGAGAGTATATGTGTATGATGTGTGAATGTGTGTGTTTTAGGATTTTACTGCTGTGAACAGACACCATGACCAAGGCAACTCTTACAAGGACAGCATTTAATTGGGGCTGGCTTAAAAGTTCAGAGGTTCAGTCCAAAATTATCTAGGTGGGAGCATGACACCGTCCAGGCAGGCATAGTGAAGGTGGAGCTTGAGAGTTCTACATCTTCATCTGAAGGTGTTAGTGGAAGACTGACTTCCAGACAGCTAGGATGAGGGTCTTAAAATCCACACCCACAGTGACACACCTATTCCAACAGGAGCACACGTCCAAACAGTGCCACTCCCTGGGCCAAACATATACAAACCATTACCATAGTGTGTCTATGTGAGAGTGTTATGTGACTGTGTTTGTCTGTCTGTCTGTCTGTTCTCTCTCTCTCTCTCTCTCTCTCTCTCTCTCTCTCTCTCTCTCTCTCTTTCTCTGTGTGTGCTTAACAACTCCACACACACATTCAGTTAGTGTTACTAAACTTCTGAGCTCATGGAACCAGAACTTGAATTAAGTGAATTGAGTTCAGACAGGGGAAAAATATGGTGACATGGTGACATACACTGCAGAATCAGTATTTGCAGGAACAGTGACTGAAGCTAATTAGGAAACTGAGAACTTTACTTCGAGGGAGGGCCCTGAGACCGCCTAAGAGGGCATCACTGATTTAAGTAGAAACTTCATTTTTTTATTTCCTATATGCAATTATACAATCTGTTTTGAAAACGACTGCCATTGTTCATGGGGAAGTGTTTCTAGGCTTCCAAAAGGACAGATTCTATAGTGTGTGGTTCAAAGAGAAAACCTGTACAGGCAATACAGACATTCCCTTCAGAATCACACTGGAGTCATGCTACCTTCTGCTGGATCCTGTCCAGTGCTGCAAGATGGAACTCTTCCTCAGCAAGTCACAAACTGACATGACTGCGAAGCAAGCACAATCTAAGCAATAGCTACCAAACAGCATTTGCTGTAATCGTCGGGGGCCAAGCAAGAGAAGCACCTGCAGCCCCTGTCTCTACACATAGACCTCAAGTACACGAAACACTAGAAAAGTTGCGGTGCTGTGTCCCATTGCCTGGGTGTTCCTTCTGTCGCTGATCTACCCTGGAGTGCTCAGCTGTAGTGCTAGCTTGGGCAGGGTCTTCTCAGAATTCAAAGGCTTATACACTGCACTTACAGCCCTGTTACATTGTTCATATAGACCCAGACCATAAGCATTGAGCCTGTAGACTGCAGACTCCCCAAATCTATGTTCACTGTGAACCAAGATGGACTTGTGTTTTGACAAGAACCTATTTTCCATGGTTGCTGCTTATGTGTGTAGATGAACATACATAAACTCATGTGAAGAATAAACACCACAAAGAAGCAAGATTTTGGCATAGGGAGCTTGGTCCAGAAGGCTGAATTTCCACATGAGGAAGCATTTGGTTAGTGCTTATTTAGCTAATTAGAGCTATCTGTCATAATATAAACATCTACCTGTGGAACAAAGGAGGCATAAAGGATTTGAGGGAGAGTCTCTGTGATGTTTGGAGTGCCACAGTGCGATTAGAGGATATTTTTACAAGCTTTACTAAAGCGGTGGTAGAAGTTAAGTCTGGAAAAGCAATTTCATGTCTCTTTGGAAGTGTATTTGTTTATTTACCTAGGGGACAGCTTAGTGATCACAGTTTGCAGTATTTAATCTCCCACATACTATCAAGCCCCTAAAACAAAATTGTCAGCTTATCGGTGGGACACTAGAAGCCCAAGTGCAGCTGAAAAGATGGTGAAGTTTGACTAAAGGAAAACACAAATTATCTATTTCTCATCATAGTGTCTCTCTCACCCCCGGCAGCAGGAATGGCCAACTTCCAAGTTCAAACCCCCACAAGATTAACCTGCTCAGGGCAAGGTGAAGCTGTACTCTCATTTTTTCTGCCTTGGAAGCTGTTGGATTCCAATTAAAGAAGATATAGCACAAACCACCATCTAGTGCACACACATTTGGCGGTTTGGGCAGGAGGGTTACAGCAGAGAGTTTGTCATGGCCATGAGGGAGATAGCTCAGTTCAGTGTCTGGAAATTCACTTCCTATGGAACCTGAAAGCACAATGCTGCCTAGCTGAGTCTTCCTGTGACTCTTCTTTGAAGTCAGCGTACAAGCTAATAGACACATTGTGGCATTTGGGCAGCTCATCCTTGTAACCAGTCCCGGATCCGGTTATCCTGGCCATGTGGCCTTTAGTCTCCACCACATATCTTCCTTTCCTAACAGGCCTGCCACTCCCTTCCTAAGAACCAAGGCATGGGCGGAGGCAGTCTGAGTTGCCATTATCGGTACCAGAGGCTTCTGGGATTTAGTACCTAGGCCACCAACTACACTGAAGTACACACCCCAGTTTTGCACAATAGAGAATCTTCTTTGCCTAATGCTAGAAGCGCTTCTGTTGACATACACCGCCCTTCACAGGGTAGAGTCAAGAAGCATACCCACCAGGAATTCCCATGAGCATTGTTTCAAAGGTTACCATCATTGCATCTTTTGGGGGGGAAATGTCAGCAAACATAGAGTCTCCCAATAGGACTGTAGGTAATCTTTTCCAATTCAGGAGAAATCAATTTCAGAGATAAAGTTCTTGGTGGAGCCAAAGAAATAACAGTGGAGAACTCACATATCAGGTCTCTCTTCTACACAGAGTTTTTAGGACTCTGTAAAGGAACATTATTTGAGACATCTAGAAAAGCTCATTCTTCAAAGGTCAAGGATGAATATCATTACAGCCACTACACGTTCTATCTTCACCTATACCGGAGTCTCTCTTTGAGTGGTTTAACTTAAAAGAAGGAGAGAACATTAGGTCAAAAAGTGAAAATAAAAAACTTTTTCCAAGGGTTTAAAAATTCTCCACTCTCTCTGCCATTACCGGGCAGGATCCATCCTCTGAGATGCATAGGCACTGAGCCTCAGTATTGACATAGAAGGCAAACAAGGGCACAAGTGCACGATGCTAACCCTTCTCTTGAGCATTTGTTGAATAAGCATCAAATGTTAGAGCTGGGTTTCAAATGGCAGCAGGGCCTTTTCAGAGTTCAGAAACACCTGCCATATAATCCATACTGACATATTCTGGCTCTCATGCACCTGAAAGTGTATGTTAAGTTTCTTGAGTTGGAATTTGAAACCACACCTTTCCTAGGACAGGCACCACGCCACAATATATGATGTAAAGATACCTTCCAAGCTCATGGCCATCAGGAAGGATTCCCTTCCATCCTCAAGCCAAGTACATGTCCTGCCCTCCTGGTCTCCCTTTGATACCTAGCAACTGTGAAACTCTTCAAGTCTCAAACCTATTTTGGATGCTATGAAAAAATGCCTTTAGACCCAAATATAGCTCTCTCTTGTGAGACTATGCCGGGGCCTAGCAAACACAGAAGTGGATGATCACAGTCAGCTATTGGATGGGTCACATGGCCCCTAATGGAGGAGCTAGAGAAATTACCCAAGGAGCTAAAGGGAACTGCAACCCTATAGGTGGAACAACAATATGAACTAACCAGTACCCGGGAGCTCTTGTCTTTAGCTGCATATGTATCAAAAGATGGCCTAGTCAGTCATCACTGCAAAGAGAGGCCCATTGGACTTGCAAACTTTATATGCCCCAGTATAGAGGAACGCCAGGGCCAAAAAGGGGGAGTGGGTGGGTAGGGGATTGGGGGGGGTGTGGGTATGGGGGACCTTTGGGATAGCATTGAAAATGTAAATGAGGAAAATACCTAGTTAAAAAAAAAAGAAAAAATGCCTTTAAAACTGTCCATTGATACAATGCTCAGAGACTAGGTAAAGTGCAACCTTGACAACCAAAGGAAGTGATTCTCCATCGTATGGGTTGTACTTCATTGCAGTAGGTACCTCCCAAGCATTTTGGATGTCCACAGCGCTAACATTAAATTAAGTTAAGGAATAGAAATCCACATAGGTATGCATACCGTTCCCTATGTCTTTATTTATAAGAACAATAGTAAACCTCAATTTTAGAATTATCTTATTAAAATTGTCTTTATTGCTCATCTTTGCAGAACCCCTGCAGTGTGTCAATGCCACAGTATTTGCTCCTACACTTGCATAGTGATGTTGTGCCCCAAGTGTGGTGAGAAACAGCATTCTTCTACATTTCCCAGAGGAAAGGATGGGCACACGTTGACTACTCTTCCTTTAAATGTCCTCTGCTACTCTGCCATATGCAGGAATTTCTCCCAGTGGGGAGAAATGATTAATTATTTATCTCTTATACTTGAGTAAGTTGTTTTCATTCAATGCAATTGGTAGGAGAGACTACAGTGGAAGGCTTCACAGCTTGTGGGTGAATATTTCAGGAAGGCACTGCTGAGAGCGAAGAGGAACCCAGAGAAAGTTACTTAGAGGTGGGGCTACTATATTATATATGCGATCGCCTATTAACTTGTCCCCTAGTTGCTATCAATGTCCCACTGAACTGTAATATAAATATCACAGAAGTAATTAATATTCTAGATAAAAGACATCTAGGAGAAAGAGTCTTTTTAAAAACATCTTCACTCAATCATAGTTGTAAATTTGAAAGTATCTAATAATCTGCCATGATCTATCTCACGGACAGGGACAGTAAAGTGCATCGTGAGAGAAGTTTCACACGATGTTCAACAGAGCATGACAACCTCCAGGAACCCAGGGTCACCAATCTCCTCCTAGCTTCTCAGCCTCTTCCTGGTGCCAGCTCAGTGCCCTTGAATCCATTATAGCTTCAGATATCAGAAACATTCCACTTAGGTCTCCATTATGGAAGGTAAGCATGACTGGAGTGTGTTTCATAGCTTGCTAATTACATAGCCATCATAGGGTTGGGAAGAAGCATGTCTGTGTGTGTGTGTGTGTGTGTGTGTGTGTGTGTGTGTGTGTGTGTGTGAGAGAGAGAGAGAGAGAGAGAGAGAGAGAGAGACAGACAGACAGACAGACAGACAGACAGAGACAGAGAGACGGAGACTAACAATGGTATTGAGCAAGCTGTGTTAATGCCATTCATAAAAAACATTCTTCTAAATTTATGTAAATCATCGCCAAGGTGATATCAAATATGGCCCAACATAATGAAAATATGGTAATGAGATGATGTGGTCTCATCAGAGTCCCTTACTCTATAACAATGAAGTAGAGACAAAGGATGCTAATGTCATGTATGGCCACATTACCACCAACCCTAAGCAGAGTGGAAACAGGAGCTTCCAAGTTCCTGCTCAGATTAAAACTGTCTTCAAATCAAGGAAGCAGGATACCTAAAATGTTGTTTATTCTTTAAAATTCAGACCCAGAATGAAAGGAAAAGTAAAAAGAGACAACTGCTGGACACTCACCGAGGAGCTGACAATTTCTACTTAATGTTGTACAACCTGCTGGATCCATCTGATCATTAATTCACAAACCTCAGCAGTAGGTATGACAGCTACTGTGCCCAGAGGCTCAGTCCTGCCTCAGCACTGCCCCAGTAATTGTCTCTCGATGAAAGACACGCAGGCTGGCCCATAAATGTCGCAGCCATCACTGGCAGGAGTCAGGCCTGCAGGTCCCCAGGTCCTGTGGGGATGACAGCAGAGAATGCCTTTCTGGAACTCTTCACCCACATGACGGGTGCCCTTTCAGGTGGTTGCAAGTCCACAACACACTGCCTGCTAAGCTGCCCAGCAGCACAGTCATCCAACTTCTCCAAGCATATCAATTAGACTCTTAGGGGGCTTTCCTGGGCTGAAATGCTAATGAAGGCAGTGGTGGAGCATACAACTCCCTATTCATAAATGCTTTTCTGAGGCTTTTTTCTTTTCTGTTTTTCATTTAAAACACATAGATAAGCAGGAGCTCATCTCTTGTGTGCAGGGCACAGCATCTGCCCGACACACAATTGGAAACTTCTCAGCCTTGACATACACAAGGAGAGCCCTGCTGAGCTCGCGAATGTGGTATATCTAATGCACTGTGTGAAGTACACAGATCAGGTGAGCATTAGCTCTGTAAAACCATCACGCTTCCATAGGCCAAGGTTTTCAAGATTTTTTTTTTTAACCATAGACACACCTTGCAGGATCTTTTAGTCCAAGACAGTTTGAAGAACACAAAGATCAAAGTGACCCTCTCCCCTTTCATAACTGTATTAGCCCTGAAATTCAAATCAAAACATAACAATAAAAATTGTACAGTATGAGGGAGGGGGTTGAACTCTTATATTCACAATCCTTACATGAAAACAGTAGAACTGATTAATAATACTGTCACAAAAAATGGGGCCAAAGAAATTGATGATAGAGCATGTCAGGCCCTGTTGTGCTGACCAAACAAACCGGAGCGGAGTGGGTAGAATTTAAGTTGGAGGACAGAATAGAAATGAAACAAGGGTTAGGTGTTGATCAGGGGATCTGGGAAGAAAGAAGATCTTCTAAAAGTTTAGTAGATTTATATCCACAGAATGAAATGTGAGGTGTGTATTTTCTAAGCTGACTTAACAGGTGGGTAATTAGAGACATGGGCGCATGGTCATTGAGGAGAGACATATACAAACCATAAATATAATTTATTTTCTGAACTCAAAACTCAGTGACTAACAGAGCCAAAGAATCTATCATCCTTCTCACATAGGCAGCAAGACCACATACTCTCTTTCTGTAATTTTTGGACTATATTTACAATTGGGTCTAATTTGCCCAGACCTGTGGTGGTGATGCCTTGAACAATTTGGAACCTGCAAACCAACATTCTGTTTTTGTAATGTAGCCAGGTCTCCACCTCTCACTGTGCAGAAGATGAATCAAAGACTGGGAGTTGATGTAGCACATAGACAGTGACTAAAACCTTTTTCTGTCTCCTTCTGCTCTCCTTTGTATACTGTATTTGTCTGCATTGGAGAGATGAATATAGAAAGAGCCCTGCTGGATTATCCCATACTGTTGAAGGAGGCACTGATACATATGGTAGAGTCCCACCAACATGGAAATAAATATTCTCATGCCGAGAAGCCAACAAATGGCTCTCCTGATGACTAGACGAACGTCAGGAATAATCTGACATGCCATCACAGAGCTGGAGTGGTTAGTTGGAGTCCTTGAAGCTAACTGAGTCTGCTACATTCACACTCTGGTCATAATGACAACCATTTTAACTAAACTGTAGAAATATGAGCCTGTTATGGGGTGTGTTTATTTATTTCTGATATTTTAATTGTAATATCCTTTTTACTGATTATATTTCCCTCAACTTCAGGGATACATATTTTTATCACAAGTGAGTTTAAAAATCAAATTATCAATTACTGTAGGATAAAATTTCACTTTATGGAAGTGTAGTTCTGAAGAAACTGATTAGGCTATGCTTAAGCTTTGTATGAATGCTTACATGTCCTTTCTCATTATATTCACATGCAATATAATGACATTTAGATAAACAATGGAGTGGATATATCACCTATTTTATTTTAGGATACTCTGTGGTATTGGAAGGACAATAAAATTGACTGACAACCAATTACATGAAATGTGCCCACGCCATTAAAAGGCACGCATGCCAATATTTTTTAACGTTGGCTATCATATCCATACTTTCTCCAAAAGAAAACAATATATTCACAGCCTCTCAGCAGCTGCTCTTTTTATTCTCCTTGTCTGGGTTACAAATTACCTTGGCAAGACTGGAAAGAGTCTGGTGATAGGACAGCTGCCAGTTTCTTCTCTTTGTCTTAGAGATTTTTATCTTTCTTTGTTTCTATGAAGACAAATATGACTAATCCCCAATACTTTGAGACAATCCTGTTCTGTATGCGTCCCCAAATCATTTGACAACATGACTTTTCCTTCTCCATAATCTCTCCCTCTTCTTCTTCCATTATTACCCCGCTAACTCCAAACTTCAGGTTTCATTTATATAAAAGAAAAAAGGTTCAAAACCTCTCTAAATCTCCATAGAAGGCATTGTTACTGCATTGCCGGTGCTGAGGAAGAGAACTCCTCTAAAACTGGGTGCGTTTAGGTACTTTAACTATGGTGTGTATGGATGTAGTTCAGCCCCTTGAAATGTATTAGAACAGGTATAAAGATTTGTCATTCTTTCTCGCAGGTTATTCATTCCTAGTATGGCTGGAGTGATTCTAAGTGACTTTTCATCATATGGATTTTTAACGCACATTATCAGTTGATGACCCTTGACATTTTCCTTGGAGCTAGCAATTTGTCGTCGTCGTCATCATCATCATTAGTGAACACATATATGCAAATTATTGCCTGATCATAAATGATACAAATAATTATCATTTGTATCATAAATGATACAAATAATTAGCACATACTGGATTAATATTTGCATATAAAACATTGATAGGATCTATTTGAAGACAAACTGAGAGGACTGGTATGGCAATGCACTGTGTTGTAAGGAGCCTTGCCGAGGTGATATACTAAGTAAGTCAATCAAATCAGCACAGACTGGAGATTAACAAGTAAGATTCAAAGGAGATAAATAAACAGAACTAAAGGAGACTGCTCTGGTAACGCCAAATGGTAGAAGTACATGAATTATTTATAGTACCATCTCAAAGCGACTATGCCTGGGAGAGAAAAGAGAATTACTACTGCAGTGACCTATCTTGCCAAAGATATAAGAAGAGTGAAAAAGATGTAGTTACGATATGTTATAAATAGGAATTTAAGGTTAAGTCAATCAAAGGTAAATGTACCTTAGAAAATCCAGGATCACTAATTGAACAACAGAAAGTACCTGATCAAAGCTGACGTGTCTGAAGAACGAAGAAGGGTCTCTCCTACTATGATATAACTTCAGAAAAGGAATGGAAGGTACTGAAGATTTCAGAACTGAAAAAGGGTCTTGAGATAATAGAGTAGATTTCAGAAAATATGTCAAAACCAGAACATGAATCTGAGAATTTCACTTTAAATTAAAAAAAAAAATGAAGAAAATTTGATTTGTTTCAGTAAGAAAGTATAGGCAGGTTATCATTAAAAGTAAAGTCTCACTCTGCTCTGTGAAGGACAAATGTAAGGGATGAAGAATATTCATTAAGAATGTGTTATTGTTGTTTGATTCATATATGAAGGCATTGTATGAAGATTTAGAAAGTTCAAGGAATAAAGGTATTTACTCAGGATATGTTGAAAAATGCATTCCAAACTAGTATTATACTAATTATTGTTATAAGTATTACTGACCTGAACCACTCTGGAAATCAGTCTGACAGTTCCTCAGAAAATTGGACATAGTACTACCAGAGGATCCTGCAATACCTCTCCTGGGCATATATCCAGAAGATGTTCCAACCGGTAAGAAGGACACATGCTCCACTATGTTCATAGCAGACTTATTTATAATAGCCAGAAGCTGGAAAGAACCCAGATGCCCCTAAACAGAGGAATGGAAACAGAAAATGTGGTACATTTACACAATGAAGTACTACTCAGCTATTAAAAAGAATGAATTTATGAAATTCCTAGCCAAATGGATGGACCTGGAGGACATCATCCTGAGTGAGGTAACACAATCACAAAAGAACTCAAATGATATGTTCTCACTGATAAGTGGATATTAGCCTAGAAACTTAGAATACCCAAGATATAAGATACAATTTGCAAAACACATGAAACTCAAGAAGAATGAAGACCAAAGTGTGGACACTTTGCCTCTTCTTAAATTGGGAACAAAACACCCATGGAAGGAGTTACAGAGACAAAATTTGGACCTGAGACGAAAGAATGAACCATCTAGAGATTGCCATATCCGGGGATCCATCCCATAATCAGCCTGTAAAGGCTGACACCATTGCATACACTAGTAAGATTTTGCTGAAAGGACTCCGATATAGCTGTCTCCTGTGAGACTATGCCAGGGCCTAGCAAACACAGAAGTGGATGCTCACAGTGAGTTATTGGATGGAGCACAGGGCCCCCAATGGAGGAGCTAGAGAAAGTACCCAAGGAGCTAAAGGGATCTTCAACCCTATAGGTGGACCAACAATATGAACTAACCAGTACCCCATAGCTCATGTCTCTAGCTGCATATGTAGCAGAAGATGGCCTAGTCGGCCATCAGTGGAAAGAGAGGCCCATTGGCCTTGCAAACTTTATATGCCTCAGTACAGGGGAACAACAGGGCCAAGAAGTGGAAGTGGGTGGGTGGGGGAGTGTGGGGGGGCCATGGGGGACTTTTGGGATAGCATTGGAAATGTAAATAAAGAAAATACTTAATTAAAAAAAAGTATTACTGATCTGAAGACTTAAGAGTGCTAATTATAGATGCATAAGTAGTCAAAAGTGTCTTCTATTCAAATCTTAGGATCTACATTCAAATTTCATCACTGATGCAAAACTCTAAGACATAGTCATGTGCACCTGGAACAACAAGATTCTGACAGGCACAGACAGGTAGATGCCTGTGTTGGCTGACTTTGGATTAGCTCAAGCTATATCTAGGATATATGTCTCCAGGTAATAAGGCAGATTTTGATAGGGAAGGGAATAAAAAGTCATCCACTGTCCCCACTACATGTACACAGAAGAGTATACCCTTATCATAAACATGTACATATAAATATTTATATACTGCTCTCACACGGGAGTACACACTAAAAAAGAATACTACTAGTTATTGGAAACTGTAGTAATCTTTATTTTGTTATGTATTTAGTGTAGGTTTTTTGATTTGTTTGCTTGTTTGTTTTGACATAGGCTCTCTCTATATACCTTGCCTGTCTGGAACTCACTATGTTGAATAGGCTTGTTTGGAACTCACAGAAATTCACCTGCCTCTGCTGGGATGAAAGGTGTGTAAATAAATTTTCAGTTTTTAGGTCCAGAATAATGATGAACTAAGGAAAATAAACATAAAAATAACTCATGATTCTCAACAGGGCCAAGCTCATTGCTGTTCATGACATGCTAAGAGCACACAGAAATAACCTGTGCTAGCTTATAACAAGTGCTGATAATTAAAAATGGATTTGAAACTGCTTATTAAGTAAAGGAAACATGGCAAATTTCATGCATAAGTGAAAAGATAAGTAAAGAGAAATCTTAAATTATAAAATGATACAAACGAGTAAGTAAGAGTTTCAAACACCAGAATTTATTATACTAAGCATGAGGCTGTCTCACTCTTACAAGAAAAAGGTTTCTCACTGAATGATTAAAAGAATTTCATGGCTAGTAATGTAATCAAAGTAGATTTTAAGGTACTAGGTATTAGATTAGATTAAAGAGGAATTATCATACTGTTGCAAATGACCATTGATTTTAAGAAAATCTCAATTATAAACAAACAAACACACAACCAAGCAAGCAATGTGAAGCAGCCTGAGCCAAAAAGGGAGTCCAAATTTGTCTCCATAAAATTAGGAGTTGAAGTTGGATGTAGATGGAGGATTCTCTGGTCAGTTTTGGTTGAGGTGAGGAAATCATTGAAAGAGATGCTAAACTCAGAAAAGTTAGAGGTCAAAAGGAAGATTGCTGAAGGGGTGGACAGAGCAGAAGGATCTGTAGTAGATTAAAACCAGAAAAGATCTAAACTTTTTTAAGGACATAAATATGAATTCTCAAATATTTGCAATGTATTGAATCACCGGAACAAAACACATACAGTGGAAAACCAGAAAATGTCTATATTAATTTCTCTAATGTAGAGTCCATAAAGTTAAATATTAATGCCTCCTAGTGTCACCAAAAAGAAGAGCAGTGACAAACCAAAACACTAAAATCAGAACTTCTAAGCATCAGTCAGGGCAGCTGAGAAATCGACTCACTATGAAATGATACTAAGGGAGACAAAAGGAGTCAAGCACTGGTCCAGTGAGTGCATGAGAGACACGCCTGACATCACACATTCCTGCAAAGGGATGGGAAAGAGTCAGGGAAGGAGAGGCTTAAGCCAATATCTTAAGATCTTCATTAGCAAGGGAAATAAAAAGGAGATAATAAAGATGAAAGGAACACCGGATACATTTGAAACCATTAAAAATCAGAAAAATGTCAACAGAGAGTTGGAGCATAGAAGAATATCATAAAGTACACAAGTAGCAGGCAAACATGAGCACTTCATCCCCCCCCCACACACACACTCACACACACACACACACACATACACACACATCACACACTCACACACATATGTAGACTCACACACATATACACACATATGTACACTCACACACATACACACACACATACACTCACACACATACACACACATATACTCACACACAATCACACACACATATACACTCACACACATACACACACACATATACACTCACACACATACACACATATACACTCACACACATACACACACACACACACACATATACACTCACACACATACACACACACACACACATACACACACAAACACACACACACACACACTCACACACAGACACACACACACACACACACACACACACACACACACACACACACACACATCCTCCAAAGAAGGAACATTGAAAACAGGCCAAAGAGTGGTAAAGATATTGAAAATCTTTATAGAAAAGTTTAGGATATTGATAAAACAATAAGTGATTACATTTTAAAATCCCCAATTAATTACCTTGTCCTATACAGGTAAATAGTGTTGACATTTCCCCACTAGGAAAACATCAAAAGTCCAGCCCCTGTTGGTAGTCTGTAGACAAACTTCTTTCTGGAATGCTAGCTACTCTATGCTTGTTCTGGCACATGTGGTGTGCAGGCTGTCTTGCCATGTACAACATTCGAGGACACCTCAAAAAGAAAGGCTTTTTCATGTTCCTTTTGTAACCTCTCTGACTGCCATGTTTGAGTCCGACTGCCCATGTCAGACTTTTGGAATGGATTATAAAACTCATATTTTCACATTTCCCTCAAACACTGCTGGAGAAGGCTTCATTTCTAAATCTCTCCTCCATTCTTGTAATCATAGGCCCCTTTATAGTACATGCAATGCCATGTATAGCCACTTAAACTTGCCTTCCATTAGACTTCCCCACACATTCATCAATAAATGCAACCTTAAGCTTCACCTGTGTGCGTGTAGCTCCCCAATGCCAGATGTGACTTTTAGCTGAAATGATGACCTACTTTGCTCTTAGCCATACACTTAGCCAGATGAAAGGACTTACTTGATACATACATATATATATATATATATATATATATATATATATATATTCTTGAATATTGATTGTGACATGCTTGGGTTAATTTTCAGGCCTATTTAGTGAACTTGATGAGCATGCTACCTGTCAGTATACAGATTGTTGGTAAACATGATGGAGTAGATAGAGAAAATTAAGACCAGCATCAAACGGCATGACATTGTGTGCATCAACCTCTATGAGGATGTCAGCACATCAATCTACCTTTAAATTACAACTGTTCAATCAGCTACAAATCCCCGTCCTCCCTGTCTCCTGGTCCCCATTTATCCATCTTCTTCACAAGGTTATCATGGGATATTTGAAAAATGGCCCCTGAATTCTAATTATGAGTGCTACCTTCCACTGAAGCATGAAATAAACACAAGGGTATAAATCATGAATTCTGAAATCTGTGTTTTATTTTCAACTTTCTCAAACACTGCACCTAGCAATGAACTTCACAGAATGCAAAGGATTCTTCCCATCCAAAAAGGGCCTTAAAGAAGTCTGGTGTGATGGCCCAAGCCCATCATATCAGCACTCAAAAGACAGAGAGAGAGGAACGAAAGTGTCTGGTTCCACAGAGACTCTGTCTCAAATATCTAAAAGTCTTCTCAAATGAAAAGGCTAAAATGGATTGAGTTAGAAACAATTCATGTGTGTATTTGTGCACGCACATGCACACATGTATGTGTATGCTCATTTTGCACACTTGAGTACATTTTTGTCTCCGTATTTTCTGTAGTTTGAAATCTCCAGTGTTAATTTTCAATTTGAAGATATATCTCTACAATTAAAAACAATGATTCCCCATGTGTTTATTGAATGACGTTCAATATTACACAGGGTGTATGTTCTTTCTTATTAATCAATTGGTAGATTCCAACCTGGGATATATGAAGGCTCAATTAATCCCAACATAGGATATATATGGCTAATCAAGTGGTTCTTCAGACCACTGGCCATGCCATACACTTTTCTCTATGATTATATTATGCTATTTCCCTGCTGACTCATTTTTTCTGACTTTGTTCTTATTGGTAAGAGAATATCTTGGGGATGGAGAGATGGCTCAGTGGTTAAGAGCACTCTTTGCTTTTGCAGAGGACTCAGGTTCACTACTTTACATCCACATCTTGACTCACAAAGATTTGTAACCCCAGTTCCAGATAATCATTGCCTTCTTCTGACATCCAGGGACGGTAGGCACACACATGATGCAAATACATCATTGCAGGAGGCAAAACACTTCTGAATGTTGCTTTAAAAGAACATGAAAAATGCTACCATTACAAATAAAGTTCTCTATAAATAGGCCCTATCACACCATTGGAGAACCCTTACTGAGTAAAATTGTTCAATGAATAAAAGCCTAAATTTCCGGAGGGTTGGAGTGGATGGAGTGAAAGATGAACACGGAGATCACAAGGGTCGTACTAACCTACTGCTGATACTTCCTTCCTTATAGCTATGAAGAGAGAACAATGCTCACACTGGTGCTTGGATTTGAAGTGTGCATGGTGAAGGGTGGCTAGGCATCTCAGCTCTATGCATCTGCAAACAGAGCCTTATCTGTTCGTTATACAGCTATTCAAGAGAGGGTGAGCACTCAGACCATGCAGACATTATTAATAAAACTGTAAGAAGGCCCATGCAATGGGAACCGACCACTGGTTAGGAGTATGCTCCAGCTCGCTTATATTTTAAAGGATTTCACAGAATCTCATGGTTCAGAAGAGAAGTAACTAGAAAAAAATAATATAATACTTTGGACTAGAGAAGGCACTGCTTAGTAACAAAGATAAAATAACAGATTCCATGGCTCCGGGTCTCAAACATGAGAAAATGAAGAAATTCTGAAAGATTGTCTGTATTCTTTGCAATATCATACAATATTGAAGACTAATTGTGTGATACATTATGCATAACAATTTTTTGGCTTTCTCAATAATTGCAAAATCAATATGTTTCTAATTCTAAACTTGGAGAAAGAAAAAAGACAACAAACAACAAGGACATCAAAGATTATTGCTTTCCCAGAGCCTCTTTGTGCACATAAGTTCTACATCAGATGAGAGATACTTCCCTTCATAAAAATAAAGGAACGTTTGAGCCCACAATAAGTCACAATATTCCAGATTGTAATCGTGATTATTAATTTTTTAGTTTACATGAACTATCTTTGCAGAGTGCTTTGGTTTTTATTGTATTAAATTTATGATTTTGTTTTCTGTTTTTGTGTTGGTGGAGGTCAGGGGGCAGATTAACAGTAAACTCCTCCTGCCGCATGAATGTGTCAGGAGTCTACTAAAAGCTTTGAAGTGTAGTCCCAAGATTTCACTTCACAAAGGATTGGTATTGTTGAGCAAATGTGAAGAAACATTTGGGGTACAACAAAGCAACTGGATTATTAAACTGTTTATCAATTTCAGCCCCACTTATGATGCTGATCATGTTTTAAATTCCTTCCAGCAAAGAGCTGCCTCAACTCAGGCTAACTAATTACAGAACGCTGGATCTCGCCCTTGGCTTTGTTCACTCTGTATCCTTAATTGCTGCAACATGTTTTAAGTAAACACTGTCCACTGAATTTGATTCTGACATTTGAAATGTTTATAAAGCAAATCATTTCCGTTCACCCCGTGTTTACTTTAGGTGGTTGTTCTTCTACCTTCTCTAATCTGCCATCGCTTTGCACGCCAGGTTTCCCATGAAGATTTCATTCAAAATGTACATCAACAATGAATTATGAACATAATTAACATCAGATCATAGCAGCAGGTCAATGCTCCATTGCCGCTACAGCACTCTCTAGTGGGTTATGATTCCTACAGTATATTATAATGGTGTTTATTGATTATGGAACACAACCCTTCAATGATGTAGGTAATCTGTAACCTGAAGAAATGGTGACATTCCCAACAAGAGAGAAATGGTTGCTGGGCATGGTGGTGCACACCTTTAATCCCAGCACTTCGGAGGCAGAGGCAGGCAGATTTCTGAGTCTGAGGTCTGCCTGAGAGAGAGAGAGAGAGAGATTTGTTAAAGGTTATTATGTCAACCGTGATGAGAACATTCAACTCAGCAAAGTGCTGGGGATCTTTCTGACTTTGTTTAAAATCCAACAGACAGAGTGATTGGTGTGTGTGTGTGTGTGTGAGAGTGTGTGTGTGTGTGTGTGTGTGTGTGTGTGTGTGTGTGTGAGTGTGTGTGTAAGTGTGTGTGTGTGAGTGTGTGTGTGTGAGTGTGTGTGAGTGTGTGTGTGTGTGTGTGTGTGTGTGTGTGTGTGCATCCATTTGTTTCAAATGTCATATGAGGAACTGTACCCTTAAACCTTTAGGGGCTGTGGAAAACTGTAGTTGAGGAAAGGCTACTATGGTATGTTACAAACCACTATTTTCCGCTTAATGCTCAGTCTTCCCAACCGTATTAGGTACTGCTCTTTGGAGAGTAACTTCTCTCTTACTGTACAATATGAATTGAGAAGTTTCAGCATATTAATACACACAAAAATGTAATGATGGTGGTAGTGGTGATGATGGTGGTGGTGGTGGTAGTGGTGATGATGATGATAGTGGTGGTGGTAGTGGTGATGATGATGGTGGTGGTGATGATGATGATGGTGGTGGTGGTAGTGGTGATGATGATGGTGGTGGTGGTAGTAGTGGTGATGATGGTGGTGGTGGTAGTAGTGGTGATGATGGTGGTGGTGGTAGTGGTGATGATGATGGTGGTGGTGGTGGTAGTGGTAATGATCATGATGGTGGTAGTGGTAAGGAGGACTGCTCTGAGGATGCTCAATGCTCTCTCCACCTCTCTCCTTCAGCATTCAGTCCTGTCACAACCATTCACAAAGACAAAACAAGACCTTTAAAGCATGGCATTTTTTGTAAGCAGTGCTTGCCTTGTTTTTTAGAAGTATAGTTTTTTCCCTACAAAATGTTATCGATTATCTATTGTCACATATGTTTTCATGAGAGTTTCATAAACTATCTCCTCCAGTTCTATTGAAATCAGGCATACATACATACATACATATATATATATATATATATATATATACATATATATGTATATATGCATATATATACACACATATATATGTATATATACATATATATATAAACTATACAGAATTAAATTGCATTTTCTAGAAGTAAATAAATAAAGAGTATCTGCCTTCCACTTTTTCCGTCCATTTTCTTTACAGCTCTTCCTAAGGATATTCTGTAAAAGTCACGCTGACACTGTGACTATTTAAGCAAACTGTTTCCTTGGGAATTGATGCTATCTTTGTGTAGTAGAGGATTAGAGGAAATGGCACAGATGTAGGAGAACCTCAGCATTTTCATCAGAACCTTACCTAAAGGAGGTTCGGGACCTTGTGTTTTCATTATGTTCATTGACTTTATTGTATGTGTTTGCTTATGTGTGTGAGAAATCCTGCCACCGCCCAGGAGAGGAAGACAAAGGGCAACTCGCTGGAGTCAAGTCTCTCCTCCCACCCAGTGGGCTCTGTGGATGAAGTTCAGGTAATCAGGTAGCCTTGGATTCTAACCCCAGGTCCACCTCACAGGCCCTGTTTTACACGTTAAAATCCCTCTAAGCCCAGTATAGCAGGCCTTAAATCTTTTGTGTTGAACAGAATGTATAATGAGTGCGATTGTAGTTTGTACCAATGTTTGCTCAGCTAAGGCACTGCAGTGCACACAAACTCCTCAGACACACCCCCCTCAACATAAGCAGCAGCGAGGAAGAGGCAGACAAACTCTGGCATTAGTCAGGACCTGAAGCCAGGAATGTATGGAAAACCATTGGTGGATGGCAGAGTGGGGAATGAGGAAAGGGTGTTTGTCTCACCTCCCCAACAGCGTCTGTCCTTCATTGACAACTACTCAAACGTTAAAGGTAAATTCTGGACCTGGTTTGTGCTAAGATGATGGGCATTTTTCACACAATTACGTCCTTTAAAATACATGACAGAGAAACGAGGGTACATTTTTCTTGACAGCAACATTTCCCATAAGAACACTTCTACTTAAGAAGCTGATTGCAGAAGGGCACATTAAAACTTCTTACCAAATTACTAACTGGTGTCCCTTTTTCCTCTAGGCAAGTAATATTTTTCCTTTCATGATGAATGTATCAAATTATCACGGAATTATCACATGAGATTTTATTTACTTTAGGTATCGGGGATTTTAATTAAAAATTAATTCATATATTAAGTTCTCTTGATTATGCCTGATATACATCACCACAGCGGAGAGACCTGTAGTTATCATGAAAAAGACGAAGATGGAAATTGCCACATCGCCCCCGCTCTATCAACGACCTCATCCTCAGACCATTCTCTAATCAATATTCTATTCATCACTGTCACTAAGGAGCAGCAGCATGCATTATCTGGAATTTATGTTGGAATATATTAAAAATAGATGCATGTATATGGCGGCGAGACGTAACAGCAAGCTAATGGCTCACAGTTCAAAGTCGGCAGTGAGGCGGCCACACATGCTTCCTGGATTATACTGCTGTGCAAGTTTCCCACAAGATTAAGTTTTGGTATATAGCCATTTTTAAATTCTTCATATTTATCTATAGATTCAAGAGCGTTTTGGCCCCCTTGATTGATGTGAGTCTGTCTGGGCCTCTGAGAACTTCTCACACTAAAGCATGGGTCCTTGGCACATGGAGATGGTAGACTCTTAGATATTCAGTGTCTTGAGATCAAATGACCAGGTCCTCCCCAGCTCCTCCTCAGCTCCTCCCCAACTCCTCCCTAGCTCCTCACCAACTCCTCCCTAGCTCCTCCCTAGCTCCTCCTCAGCTCCTCCCCCAACTCCTCCCTAGCTCCTCCCCAGCTCCTCCTCAGCTTCTCCCCAACTCCTCCCTAGCTCCTCCCCAGCTCCTCCCCAGCTCATCCTCAGCTCCTCCCCAGCTCCTCACCTTTTAATTTAAATACATTTTGTCAGGAGGAGTTTCCCTTTCTCTTCCCCATTGTGAAGTGTCCTTGGCATACCTGGACTTCTGTACAGGTTGCCAGGACTTCTAAAGGACAGTGGCTCTATATTCCCTGGCGATTCTTATTACCACAGCTGAGGACCACCTTTCAGAATTGATCTGCCAATCAATAGATACAAATGGAAATGGATGACCCACCAGATCTGGACTATAGATGGGTCTTTCCATGCTGGGCTTAGCAAGATCTGTAATTATCACCGCACTCTGAAAACCTGAACAAATATTTAATTTGAAAACTGAATGGCAACACAGGAATGCATCTAAGTTTAGGTGAATCAGTTTCATGATCAATGTGATCAGGCTAAAAAAAATATGGTAGGATTCTTTCCTGATCATTCTCTGTGGAAGTCTTCATGGGATTTTGAATTCAGGGCAGAGAAGCCCTGTATACATGAAACAAATTAGTATTTATCTCCTCAAGTTATTAAAGTCACTGTATTTAAAACCTTAGATTAGAAGATATATAAGAACAATTATTTTCATTAAGACAAAACAAATCAGTACCTACTGGGATTTCATAGGAAAAGAAAAGCACTTTTCCATGAATAGACAAAGCATGCAATAATAACAGACTATATGTTAATTAAAAATTTTATCCTTAAAATATAAATGTAATTTTATTCAATATACTAGGAGTAATATGATGATGTGAGCTTGTATAATTAAGTTCCAGTAATTTAGTACTGTATTTATTACCCACTGTGTTTGAAATGGGTTGTTATTCATTATTGTTATTGTTTTGTTTTCCTCATAATATTTATGGATTTGTGTTTTGCAAAGGAAGAAGAAAGAGAAATATTTGTGGTTTTAACAATCAAGCAGTTATTTATTTTTAGATGGTAATCATATCAGAGATAATTGCAATTTGTTATTTTTGATATATTAATTTGTTCATCATTTTGCAGTGCTCTCCTGACCAATTTGTTTGCTTTTGAATGGGCAATGTCTACCTTGAAATTATTCAAATGAGACATTAAAATAAAATTAAAATAAAATTAAAGTAAAATTTTGTTTTGATTTGTAGTGAAAATATTATTAATATTTATTATTATTATTATTATTATTATTATTATTTTATTGTTTGGATACAGGGTTTCTCTGTATAGCTTTGGCTGTCCCAGAGCTCACCCTGAAGACCAGGCTGGCCTCAGTCTCAGAGATCTGCCTACCTCTGCCTCCTGAGTGCTGGGATTGCAGGTATATGCGACCATAAAATATGAAAATAGTTTTACCAAATTCAAAGCTCTATGTTTTTATGTAGTTCAGGGATGCAGTGAATTCTACTTCCTTAAAAGTATGAAAAAATTTTAAATTTACTCAGCTAGACAATGGGAGACCAAATTAATCTGTCATCACGCTGTCCTGGCTCCCTCATCCTGACACATTCGTAGCTTTGAAGGATATGCTGGCTTCATTGTAAAACAATAACTCAGTAATTGCTCCCACTTGTGAGATCCTGTGAACAGGCTTTAATTGTCAACACACAGAGTGAAAATTCAAAGCAATTTTAATGACTCCAAATTTGAATTCTGAAGAGATCTTACAGCCACTCATGTCTAGTACCGCCTGGATCCTAGAGTTTAACAATGATTTGAGCTGGCCGGGTTTTAGTGTCAGTTAAAGGTTATTGACGAGTCATGTGGATGCATTAATATGGCTAAATGAGCAAAATATGAAGACATGTGAAATTTGCGTCAACTCTTACAATTTACTAAGAAATAAACTAACAAACAAACAAGCGTCTTCAGTCCTTCAGGGTACAGATGTGTCTCCTCAGCAACACTTTCCGCTTTCCGTTGTTCTCATTGCACCAACTACATATTGTTCATGAGAGGTGATTGACGTTCTAAGCTGCTGCCCATCGTCCCTGCCCTTGGTTCCACTGACTTGGGGGTGCTTCATGTAGACATTCCCTTGATAACAGAATCTTTGCGTTTATTAAGACTACACAGTGCATTAGCCTTTCAGCCTTTCAATTGATCTGTGAGATAGCTAAGAGGCTCTATTGGAAGGAAGCTCATGGGTTTTATGCATGTATGCACTGTCTGTCAAAGTATGCTGTCGGTGTGTGTGGTATGGGAGTCTGTCTGAGCAGTGAGACGACCAGCGGATATTTCATGTTCTACTTTCCCAGTGTCCTTCTTCCAACTATGCTTCTGTCCCCACTCACCGTGCTGTAGTGACTACAAGCATACATATGCCCCACTCACCGTGGCGTGGTGACTACAAGCTTACATACACTCTCGTGGTTTTTCACTTGGGTGCTGGGGATTTGAACTCAGGTCCTCAGCAAGTGCTTTTACTCTCCCGTCCATCTTAAAGGAGAAAGCCTGTTGCCTTTCTACAAGTTTAGCATCCTCTTGATTTTCTTCTATGGTCTTGATCTGTTTAGAAATCTAATGTGTCTTACTTAGGGAAATTCTAGTAATTTTGGTAGACAAAAATTTCACGTTAAGATATCATTTAAAATGAGGCCTTCCTACCCAGTACAATGTAGTAGCATTTTTCTGAAGGGACCCTTATAAACAGTAATTTTTTTCTTCTTTAGTGGGAAATTTGCAATCAGTCATACATGAAAAAAATATATGATAGCTACATCATTTGTATGCTGAGATGTAATTAAAATAGAAGTAATTAAAATAAAACTCTTGGTTGCCAGTGGTCTCAATGGAAATTATGACATACTATTTAACACCAGACCATTATTTCAGAAAAACTAAAAGATAATTTCATTGATAGAAAGTGAATTTTATGCCACAAGCACATACAATAACACTAAACACTAAAGCCCCGAATTTTGCAAGTAGCATCATTGCAATTATGTCCTCTATAAACTGTATGCACCAACAGGAAATGTTGGGGCTGTCCTTTCCAGCATGACAGAAACTAGCCACCAAGCATGCCATGAGCAGACCAAAGTATCCCCAAGTGATTTCTAAAATATGTTCAAAACGAAAGAGCAATGCAAGACATCTCATTAATAATTATATGTAGTACATGTGTGAGAAACCATGTTAGACCTTCTACATTAATCAAATATTAAAATGTTTTCCATTCTTGCACTTTTTATGATACAGCTCTAAGAAGATTTAAGATCACACATGTCATTTGGGTTGTGTGTATTTACACAATACCGCTACAGAAAAAAAGAATTCAAGGAACCCATCTGAGACGAGAAATGATACCAGAGAGAGCAATTCTTAAAATATATTTATTAAATGTTTCTGAAACGCCGCTTATGCCTTTAATAAGCTATTGTTTTATGGAAAATATGTATACTAAAAGACAGTCTGCTGCTTACTAAAGCTATAATAACTGGTGTGATTGCTTCAGCACTGGGGAACCTAATGACTAAACCCAGTGACTGCCGGCAACACGACGCAGCAATCTTTTTAATCATGTCTCAATTAGCTTTAGAAGTTTCTCATTTCAGGGCTCCCAGGGGTCTCATTGCTTGTCTTTTTCACTTGAGATAAACAAAATCATCTGTCTCATATTCATTTCCAATATTTGTTTTTTGTTTTGTTTTTGTTGTGGTGGTTTTAATAAGCTGCAGTTGCTGACTGAGACGTCAGCTGCAAACATCCTGCTGCAGAGAGAGTCATGCTCACACAGCAGAACGGAAGTACCTTGAGTGCTGGGAGAGTGGGATAGCCTCGGCCTCATCTAAAATACATGGAAAATAGACACCAATGAGAAAGGCTGCAAGAGGAGGGGGATGCAATCGGTGACTCTTTCCTCCCTTGGAGTATGAAGTTCACTATGCAGTCTGTGTCTGCAATAAGGACAACTGGGAACATTTATAGTGGATGAAGCTACAGCTCTTGCACTTTCCTGTTTCATTTATCAACAGTTTATCATCTATCGGGTGAAGGTGCTGGGGATGGAGAGATGAAGATAGCCCTATCTTTGCTTACTTGGAGATCATACTCCAAGCTAATGTCATGATGACTTATATGTAAAATCTTTTTTTCTCTGATATTTTTGCTTCTAGAAGCAACCTTTCATTTTGAGAAAGGAAGGTAAGCCCGCTGTAAACATTGAAATGCTCAAATATGGCTCTTTTGTTTCTATATACTACCTCTATGTGGATTTTTCATTTGTAGTTTACTATATACATATAATCTATGATACATATTCTTTTCTGTATATAGCTGATATCTATAGCTATAGCATATACTTCATAAAAATGCTACACATGATAAAGCAATGCTCTGGCATTTATTTTCCTTATCATTAGAAATAATATTGATTCAATCATCATTCCTTCGAAGATGTATGACGTAGAATAAAATACACAGGGTGCTGGTTTGTGAATGAGACAAAACAAATGAGCTCCTTTGTCTACAGCTACGAATGTCCTGGACAGCCAGTCCCACTTGCCAGATGATCCATTCAGGGTGAAAGACCTCAGCTCACTTTCTTAAGTTCTCTCCTGGGCATTGCCAGTGTTGAACAGCTTTCCACGGCAGCTCAGAAACCCAGAAGGGTTTCACAACAAAGAATGGCTGCAGGGTTCCCACTCTGCAGCAAAGTTTAGTTCCAGACACAACTGTGAAAACGGATTCCCTTTCTCCTTGGCTCTGGCACTGCAGCTGACTTCGGAAATACGCTGGGAGAAAGGGTAATTCCGTTCTCCTGAGTAATACGGAGAATGCACACCACTCTAGTCTTCGCCGATATTTTCTTACCCGCTTTTCGTACTCCCTCATGACAAAGCACATGGAGCACAGAACCACAGCAGAGTCCAAACTGCATATTTAGTTTTCATTGTTTTCTGACCTTTCAGGAGGGAATGCTGTCAACATATTGTCAAGGACTCTAAGAGTTTTGCCACAGATCACCCATTCCAGTGATGGGCGAGGTCCTGCGTTATTACTTCTACGGGCCACCTGCATCTAGCAAGTCACTCCCAGGTCATCAACTTTTTGCCTTGAAAAAGGCCACAGCTAGACTTTGAAGTTCACAGGATAATGTTTGAAGGCTGCCAGAATAAGAAATGGCTTTCCTCCTTCAGAGTCCCCTTTATCCATTCTCAGGTCAACTATTCGCCCTGAACATTCTTGTATAATATGAATAGCCCTGAAATAAGTGGAAACCTTGGAGACTCACAGTTCAACAAGAAGAACCATTAGATGGCTTGTTAAGATCTCTTGCGATCTAAGTAATTAGTTCCAACAAAGGACAGAGAGTGAGGAGTCAGCTCTGCAAAGCACTGGGAGGCGACTCTTCTGGGTCAGCAGGAGGCTGGAATAAACCCACATAGGGTCTAATCCACAACAAATTGGTACCACAGATATTTGCAGAATTTTGAATTCTATTTTGAAAACTGAAGTCAAAGGAGAATTTGTGATTTCTAGAAGTCAGATTGCTACCTTTTCGTCTCAGTTTGTACATACAGGGGTCTTCAATCATCTTCCTGGCTCACAGAGCCCCAGAGGGCTGGCACCTGCACTCATTGTGCATCTGATACAGGAAAAGATTCTTTTTTTTTTATCAGTCTAAAACTGTGGGGAAGAGCACAACCATAGGCAAGATACTGATGTGGTCCAAGATGTCGTTTTCCAACAAGATGTGAAATTGAGAGATGGATCAGAGGGTAAAGGAGCTTGAAACGAAAGCTGAACGCCAGTGTTAGATATCTAGAATCCAATGGGTGGTGGGAGATTTGCTCTCTGACTTCTGCACATACTGTAGCACCATCGTTCCACACCAAGTAGATAGATAAGCGTTAAAAAAATATTTACCAAGGATTGGTGCTTTGGCCAATGGACTTTGTAGGAATATGAGCAATGAATTCTGTTATTTATTGTCCATGACTGGCTTGATCTTGGTGTCATTGGCTTCATGTTATACCTCAGAAACTGAGCAGATATGAGAGCTGACATGGAATACAAGTCTGAAGTCTTTTCTGTGAGCCCTTTAAGGGCAAGTATTTCATTTTGAAGCGTGAACAATGGTGAAGGGCAAGAGTGGACGCAGAAAGGGCATTGAGGGAGCTCGTTAGAGGTCAGACAAGGGATGCTGTGGGCGAGGCTGGATCAAGCAGGGAGTGATGGGCTGTGACAAGAGCCTAAGAAGGGTGTTAGCAACAATGGAGGAGTACAGAGAAGGGACAGACAGCAATATTCCCTAGCTAGTGCTTATGTGATGCCTTCTACAATTTCTGAATAGAGCCCATGTTTGAAAGATTTCAGTTCTCTACTGTAAGAGCAGCACATTTTAGTAGAGAATCTTATTACTGTCATTTTGAAAGTCATACTCCTTTGATTATAGTTATCAAACTTAGATGCTCCACATAGTGACCCACATGATTCAGGAGAGAGGCTTGCCTACTTCTGCAGTGCTGTGTGCCAGTAAATATTTGATCTCTGAAACTTGTGTTGTTCTTTTGTTTGATTTGATGGCTTTTTGTTTGTTCATTTGTTTTGATTTTCATATTTTGCTCTTGTTTTTGAGAGAGAGAGACAGAGAGAGAGAGAGAGACAGAGAGAGAGAGAGACAGAGACAGAGACAGGGACAGAGTTAGAGGACAGAAAGTTAAGTGTATAGGACATGGATGTGTAGGATCTGGAAAGGGTGGGGGAGGGGAAGAATATGATCAAAATTTAGCCTTTGAAAATTAAGCAAAGAAGACTTCTCAATACTCAATTAAGCATAAATCATTCAATGAAGCAGTATCATATAAATAAAATTTTAGTTCCAGTTTCATTTTGCAAACAAGTTGTTCCTCTACCTGACAGAAAATATAGTTTCTGGTATCTGTCTATTTGGGGAACTTTTTACTAAGTAAGAAACTGAGTAAGCAGATGAACATTTTCTGTTTTTGTTGTTTTGGAGTTTAGTTCAGAAAAGGTTGAAATCTAAAGCTGTTTTCGGGGTAATTATATCAGAGGAAGGTGACCCCTGATGACTAGGAATACCAAGGTTTTTACACAGAACTAACTCAGGCAAGGGGCGACTTTGCTGTGACAGAAGAACACTGGCAAACAGCACGCATGCCAGTGGCCATCCCCAAAGAGGTGAGAGGCAAGAGGATGGAGGCCAGAGTGTTCCAAAGACATTGAAGCAGGTTTAGGACACAGAAATTAGGAGGTGGAGGGAGGCAGGGAGTAGGAGGTCAGAAGCAGGAGGAACAATCCTGATTTTCACAATTTTGTGCGAGTGAACTTTGAACGATCATGACATTCTTGTGACATACCCCAGGGAGAGGAGGCTAAGACTTTAGATTGGATTTTATGAACTGCCTTTTAAGATGTGGACAAGTTTGGCATGTTTCAAAATTGTTTCAGTGAACTGTTTCCCATCTGTTTTGTATTAGGGAGGTTATAGGGCAGGGAGTGTCAAACAAGGTGGAAACGCGAAGCCAATTTTATGGGTGTGAACTGAAGCTGACAAAGACCTATTGCACACCCTGAGAGGAGAGGAATGGCCATACCCCCAAAGACTGGACAGGGAGGTCCAGACATAAATATATTACATGTAAATATATTATATGGCCCATGAAAGAGTCAGCAGTCACAGAGTGCTTGATGAAGCAGGAAAATAGACATTGTCTACTACTGTTTTCCATTAATAGAATACACGCACATAAGGAGTTCTTGTTTTAGCACCAGGGTGTACTTGTCACTCCTGTGACATGAGTCTTGGCTCTCTCTATATAAATACAAATACAGTTGCTTAACACAAAACATTAAGTCTTTTGGGAGAGTAAAGCAAAGAAATTATACCTAGCATAGGCTTTTTAAAATTTCTCTGTTTTCCATTGACCAAAAATTTTACTGATTGGGTTGATTATGTAAAGAGCTGAAATGAAATGAATACAATTTTCTCTACTAATCATATTTCAGGGGACATCTACTAAAACATGCTTTTATGAAGTTCTAATCTTAGAAACAAACTAGACATGTCATAGACCTGTTATAACTAGGATGTAGATTCTACATAAAGGGCAATGCCTTCAGGTCTTCCGTGGTCAGTTGTGACAGGTGATCATGATGAAACTGGGTCAAGAGAAAGCAAAGAAGTCCTCCCTGGACAGAGAGGAGCTGTTTCCACTTCTAGGAAGTGGATGCTTTGCATATTCTTTCATTTTCAGATGAGAAAGGGATTGAGAAGCAATGGTTTTTCTTTTCTAAAAATGTCTTTTTCTTTTGTTTCTTTGGGATTTTTATTTATTGTGTTTGGTTTGTTTATATGTTTGTCCTGTGCTTACAATAGCTCCATTCTGCTATACTAGGTGCTGGTATTAACAGCATGAAGCACAGGCATGACTTGACAAGTGCTCTTGTACTTGCATCTTGATTTTACTTTTCAAATTCTGCTTATACAAAATGGGAAACATACTTCAGAGTAGTTGACTATCTTCACAGTCTACTAAGAACATACATGAAGACAAGCCATCACGTGTGTAATGACCTTACTGTTTATTCCATTTTACCTGTTAGTGCCCCAACAGTACTTTTTAAAATATGAGGTTTCATAGAGATGTAACTAACTTTGGTGCTCTCAGTTGCTGAGTACAACAAAGGCAAACTTTTTGGAGAATGGGATAAAAACATTCTCACTTATGAAACTGTAACATCTCTATAGGATGGATTTTCATCATTCTATGGAATCAAGATAAACTGCTGACCGATGAGTGATCATACCTTTAAAGGGGTGCACCAAGGACAGACAATTCTGTGAAAATAAATCCTGGAGAGTTGTCCAAAAGAACAACAAAATACAAGAGCAGAGAAATACGGCAGAGTGTTAGGGAAAAGAGGTGCTCAATCTTTATTTCCCAGATTATCCTTAAACCAGTCCATTAATCATTGAAAAACTAAATCCTAAATTGAAGTCAGGTTTCTGTTAAGAAATCGATGTCTTTGAAATCGTGGCAGGGATATAATTTCTCAATTGTACTGGGAATATTATTTACAGCCTCCTCTGTAAAGCAAAGGTATGAAAGGAAGAACTCAACAATGACTGCATGATTAACCAGCCTAACCACAAAATGTTGAGTTCATCAAAAGAAATATATATATATATATATATGTGTGTGTGTGTGTGTGTGTGTGTGTGTGTGCATCTCGCTTCATTTGAACAATAACCCGAAAAGAACATTAGTGAAAACTTTCCTTTCAAAGCTATATATCTTCATACTAGAAGTGTATCACTCCGTTAACCACCTAAGTTTAGTATAGGCACCTAATATTTCAACGTGGAAAAATCAGTAGAGAAATCTGTGTTCAAGATGGCCAGAAACACTGGTAAAGCCTTTCACATCATTACTGATTTGCAGAGAAAGGAGTAACAAAGCAAATCAAACGCCCTCAACATAAAATAATGACATTTTTACCTGCAGCATTTAATCATGAATGTGTATCACCTATACAGCCAATGAGCTCTCTTTTTACACCTTAGGGAAGATGATGTGAGTCCTTAGGAAGATAGCTGAGGGAGGCTAACCAGGTAGAGGGAGGGGTAAAGAACACAAGTGTTGCATCTTCAAAGCTTGGCTCATCAGAAGGGAAAGCCCACAGCAGGAAACACACTCAGCCTTGGGGGTCCTCCACCAGCTCTAGTTCTTAGGAGACAGGACACATCTCTGTTTTCTTAGCTCATAGTACTTTGCTACTGCAGCCTCACAAGCAAAATGTCCCCACATGACAAAATGCAAACTAATGATTGTCTTTGGTATTTCAATAAAAATAAAAAGCCCTAAACAGGATCCAAGGAAGTCCTTTTTTTTTTTTTTGGGGATGGGGCTGCTCATTATTTTTTATTAGATATTTTCTTCATTTACATTTCAAATGCTATCCCAAAAGTCCCCTATACCCTCCCCCCCCTCCACCGCCCTGCCACTCACTGCCACTTCTTGGTCCTGGTGTCCCCCTGTACTGGGGCATATAAAGTTTGCAAGAACAAGAGGCCTCTCTTCCCAATGATGGCCGACTTGGCCATCTTCTGCTGCATATGCAGCTAGAGACATCAGCTCTGGGGGTACTGATTAGTTAATATTGTTGTTTCACTTATCCGATTGCAGACCCCTTCAGCTCCTTGGGTACTTTCTCTAACTCCTCCATTGGGGGCCATGTGTTCCATCCTATAGATGACTGTGAGCATCCACTTCTGTATTTGCCAGGCACTGGCATAGCCTCACAAGAGACAGCTATATCAGCGTCCCATAATCATCCACCAAACGCAGACAGTATTGCATATGCCAGCAAGATTTTGCTGAAAGGACCATGGGAAGTCTTAAAAATGAATAATGCGGTCAAAATTTAAAGATGACGTAAGCTCTAGTCAAAGCTTAGAACTGAGGAGTATGCACACTGGTTTATGCTTTTCTACAGAAAAATTGACTTAAATAATAAATCATTGAAATGATTATAGATTTTATATGGCTAAGAGCGAGAACAAAATGTTAAGTGAACACTATTATGCAGAGAGAAACACATAGAGTTATGATACAATTGAGGTCCTAAAAGCTGGTTATACAGTGATTATTCAAAGATGAGGGGATGCTACAACAGCCAAAATAGCAAAAACTAAAAGCTACAGTTAATAATAGTTTGCTGCTTAGAGAGTAAGCAGGTGTGCCCTCTCCCAACAGTGCTGCCTCCCTAACCACATGGGCAGAGCTTCAGCCTCACACATCCAGCTGTGCTAAGCCCATCTGCTCAGCCATTCTCATTTTAATTAGTGCTAGAGACTTGCTTTATTTCATTAATCTGCAAATTCCTCTCATTTTCCCCCTTTTGTGGATCTAGGAGAAACAGGTATGAACAAACTACAAATTTTAAGGATTCGTTCCTGCTCAGTTTACTTTAATCAACTACTCTCAAAGTCAACAGGATTGTGGCTTTTAATAATAATGGCGGTTTTTCATAAATGACTCTAAGGCCGCATCAGGTTATAAAAGCAATTCCTGAAAGTATTCAGCATATGCTGAACAGATGATGAGATTTTATACAGACATTCATTCCATATGACTTTTCCTCCCTCTTAAAAAAAAAATTCAATGGTGAAGGTTACCCACTGTGAAGTAATTTCCATAATATTGTAATTACATCCACGGGCCTTCAAATGCACTTTATTTCTCCTCTTAGGCACTTACTTAGTTTCAAAATTATTTACATATAAATAAGATTTTTTTAAAGAGGAATCTGTTTTGATAAGCCACGTGAGTGTACTTTCAGCTTGAGGTTCACCTAGACTTTATGTGCAATGGGTCCCACATGCACAAGGAAATCCCAGTACCCTTGGCCTGCACTGTGCTTGGCCTTGGCACACTCACTCCCTTCCTAGCCAGCACTAGCAACCTGGAGCCCCATCCCTGAGAAGCTGTACTCAGACCCCACTTAAAACAGGGTAGCTGCTACCCCTTGATGGTCATTTCTGTTCAAACACATCGGGAGACACTAGGAGTCCCAGTCTAGACTGAGTTGCAGAGTTATAGGAAAGTCCTCCAGGTACAAGTTCAGGCCTAAACCTAAGTGGGCAGCTTCTCTTGACCCTCACAAAGCAAGACACCAAGGGACAGCCAGGGAGCCTTGGATGCACTCTCAGGCAGCACTTCTGATCTGTACTGATGCTCTGCTTCCGAACAGTTTCTTTGCCACTTTACACCTCTTTGCACCACTTTTTTGTTTTTAATTCTGTAAATAAGAAGGGAAGGTCCTGGAAATAAAAATGTAGACATCAACTATGACCACTAATAACTGCCAGTAACCCACAGGTGAACTAGACGACTTCTGTTTATGTTACAATACAGTTCTTTTTCTGGACTTATGTGTGTTCAAAAAGTACGTATGTATGTGCGAGAACCACATATGAAGAGCAGTGCTTCTCAAACTTAAATGAGCATGAATATAAATGCAGGGATGGAGTTGGTACCAAGGTCTTGGTTTCTGTACTCTCCCAGGAGCTGGTAATGATGCTGTCCTGAGACATTTAGATAGAAAACCCTAGGATAACAGGTCATACATACATCTCAGAAATACTTGTAGCTTTGTGAGATTGCACCTAATAGTATCAATCAGTTAACAGCTATAAACACAAAACCACAAATCCCTCTTAAACTAATTACAGAAGGCCTCCAAGTTGCTAGCAGTCATACGAAACTGTAAATAAGTGCATGTAAAAATATAGCATGAGCTGATAAAATTCATGCACATGTCTTTAGACTCTGATTTCATAGCCAAGACCTATATTGCTGAATAGAGGCATCCTCAATTGCTGTTTAAGTATAGTCGTGCTTATCAATATTTTTGTTGGTGTTGCTGACATTGTTATCTGTACTTCCGCTCTTTACTCTTTCTCGGTTATGTCAATGACTGAACTCTTTTATGGATACATTTTGAGAAGACAGATCTTTCTGGACTGTCATAGGTAGTCCATCTTGCTCCTTCCTCTTTGTTTAATCCTCACCTTAAGTTCATTCCCTTATTTTATTTCCCAGTTTCTAGAGATAAATTTGTAGTTATACTTTTAATTTCTAGTGTTTTTTCAAAAAATATATCAAGTCTGAATCGTTTATCTTGCATAAATTATATCCTTATAGGTTTCACACTGAGTTAGTCTCTAGTTCTGCTTTAAATTCTCTTTAGCCAAAGAGCGACCTATATGCATGCATTGAAATGTCAGGATATATTTAAAAGACAGACGGACACACAAGTACATATGATTTTTATTAACTCGTCTTTTACAGTGAATATATAATTTGACTGCATTATGGCCAAAAGATGAATTTGATACTTCTTTAAATAGAAAGGTAAATCTTAAAAATCTATTTATGGTGACGTATACTGCCACTTTCTGCAGATGCAAAACATATCTGGAATCCACATTATGTCCAGGACTGTACCAATGCTTTGAGATGCTTATATAGAAGACACATTTTTGTCAGAAAATAGAAATTGCATCATCGTCATCAGAGTAATAGACACAAACCAAAATAAACATATTACAATTTTTTGGTTAACATTTACCCTTCCTATAGAACCTTAAAATAGAAAATTTTTTTGGTGAGATCTATTATCCCATACTGGAGCATATTTCCCTATATGATCCAGTGGGTTCATGGACGAATTAGATGAGATGAAGTGAGCAATACTGGCTATTCATGTCACGGTCACTTAATAAAGTAGTTATCAAAACCTGGAGTAAAGTACCCACACTTAAGAATAGCAGCACAAACAGGGGAAGGGTCTTCAAGAATGTCCTGAATATATAGGAGAAAAACAGAAATAACTACACGGCTCAGATACACATATATGTTTGATCATTTTACACTGCAATATGACTCTCAGTCTTTCCTGGCACGCTGAGGTGTTCCAAGTTTTTGAATATTCTCAAAGAAAGAACACATAGACACTGAACATCAGTCCTGTTTTACACAAGGCTTTGAAATATGATTGTTCTTGGCTTTAGTGTCATCTCTGCCTAATAATATATTTCAGCCTCCTTAAGGGGGATTGTTTCAGTCTTCTAGGGAAGAGGCAAGGATTCTACCAACTGAAGGTAATTAAAATAAGAAAGTAGGGACAGATGCGCAACACATGAACAATTCATAAGCAGAAAAAGTTATGATGTTTTACTAAATCATTTTCATTGATACTGAGATATATACTATTCTTCTTTTTCGTTGTGGAAGTGTGTGAGCTTGCATGAGTACATGTGAATTACATGTGTGTTAAAACCCACTGTGTTGAGAAAAGGCCATCGGATCCCCAGTGCTGAAGTTAGAGGCAGTAGTGAGCCACCATGTGGTTGCTGTAACTTAACTCTGGTCCTAGTTAAAAGCAGCTAGTTCCCTTACCCCGTAAATCATCTCCCCAGTACCCCCTTACAGTGCTTCTCCTTACAGTCTATGATGTGCACACTTGGTTGCAACTGACCTGATTCCAATAATACGTTGGTGCATCATTTTGAGTGAGATTGATTGCTTTATTTCAAAGCTAGGGGCTATATTTGAACAGCACCATGAGTGACTCTTCAGAAAGTTTCACAATATTAATTTAGTATTGGTAAGTGTTCTGAGGTTGATCAGATGCTTTCTCCAGAAGGTCTTAAATACAGAATTAGTTTACAAAAGTCAAAACCAAATTGAAACAAACAGCAAGAACAATAAGGCCTTGGAATGCAGATGTGTAGCTCCTTACAGAGAGGAAGATTCTGTAGATGAAGTAGTATGCGGTCCCTGCAGGCACATAGGACTCCACACAGAAATACTGGGTTCCAGAACTCCACACAGAAATGTTGGTCACCAGTCACATATTTTAAAATCACTACAAGCCATGTCATATCTTAGAAAGTTTGGTTACTTATAGATTTGGCAGTCTATAAGTACAAAATAAATTGATTTCTCAACTTTTTATGTTCTATATTATGTTGACAATGTATCATTTAAATTCCCCCAATGCTGTTAGTCTTATAAATTATGGCTATAAGTACTTTATTTAATAGTAACTCTCTGTGAATACCACTAAAAGTATTCCACACATAGTCTGTATTATTTGAGTATATTAAAGTAAGTTATTTACATGTGAAATTTTACTTAACATATTAATGATATTAAAAGGGGAAATTCATTTTTAAAAAATCCCTCACCAAAGCCCATGCCTTGTCCAAACTATATCTGATGGATTTTGGTTTGTCTTTATATATATATCTTTTTTAATATATCCTTTATCTAGTATATTTTATTTTGTTAAAAATAAAATAAAAGACCCATTTTCCATTGAGTATATTAAAATAAGTTTTTTAGTGAAGTTTTAGTTACTTGATGTGTTGATGATATTCAATGTAGTAATTCACAAAAAGAAAATCCTCAACCAAAACCCATTGTCTTTGATCTTTGGACTTTTTTAGAACATGCTACTTCTGAGCAGAGGTCTTTCAAATAAAAACCAAACAAGGAACATTTCTATTCCTTGGTAATTTATAGGCAAGAGAAATCCCGCTATGCCACTTGCATACTTGATGGACCTTGTTTATTCTATGTCTCTGAATGTGCTTTCTATTACATTATTTTATTATCCTAGGCTCTTATTTTTAATATTTTCTGTTAACAACTTCAAAAATATCATAACACTTTGCAATGGAAACCTGATTTTTTAACTAGCAAAGTATTAGTCTATTTTAATATTTTCTCTGTTAATTATGTAAACATCACCATCAAAAAGAATGGAAACTAACAGATACTTTGGCAACATTATTTACATCTGAATGAACCCCCAAGGAAATTTTGAAAATAGGCAGTGCATTTGTTCCCATAGATGGAACACCTAAGTACCCAAATTTGTTTCTGAATTTCCTGTTTTCTTTCCAGAGCAAATTATACTCAGCTGCACAAACAAAGTAATTGACAGCAGAATTTCAGCAGAAAAAAAATGTTTTTAGAATTAGGAAACTCTCTCGAGAGAAGAATGCTTAATAGCCATAGAAGACATGTACATTCAAGAGTCATGGAGCTAAAGGAACTTCAATATAAAAATGTCATTTCAAAGAATAATGGTGTCTAATTCTACTTTAAAAGCAAGGGAATATGAAAGGTTATTACTAAGAGGGTGTTAACCAGATGTTCTCAATCTCTATCTGGAAGTAATGTCTGGAGTTAGACAGAAGACAGATCAGCTGCACAGGGAAGGTTATTAAGTCTTGGGAAGGTTAAGATGTTAGGATGTGAACAGTATTTTAAAAGAGTAATTAAGTTTCCCATATCCAGACACTGTGTGTTGGATGCAGGGCAGGCTCCATCGCTGCAGTAACTCAGTATGTCTACATTAGAACCTCTCTTGTTGGATGGGGTGCTTACTCTGCTAGAAAAAGCAATAAACTGAAAATAACAATGGAAATGATCTTCTTGGCCATTAGATAAGACACCCTCTTCATTTTCTTACATGTCCTCGGTGACATTGACAGACAATGGGCATAGTGCCCTTACTAAAATGCTTGTAATGATGCAAACAGGAATCAGGAAGCTCTGAATTTAAACTCTCCACTCCTGTACTACTGCAGAGCTTGGGTGGTTGGGTGGGCGTACAACCTGGAAACAGCTCTTTGAAGATCACCAGCCATGGTATCAGCCATGCGCAAAGACCAAAGCCTGACAGGAAGAAATCCTGTAGGACTCCATTCCATCAAAGAAAAGCATTTTACACCAAAGCTTCAAGCTTTGTGATATGGAATGTCACAACAATACCTTGAACTCATAATAAATAATTGCCATTGTTATATAAAGACCTTAGTTAAGGTGCATGCCATTGAATATCTCCCAACAGACGGATGACACCAGAATTTGTAAAAAGAAATTCATGTACATATAGGGAATTTGACTCTAATAAAAAGGAATAATTTCATGTTACTTAAGAACAGCAACAAAATCTTCAATAAGGATCTCAGAATAACAGCTAACCCCCAGGTGCTGATAAAAAGTCTAAAGCCATCTTTGCTACAATTCCCTACAGGGCAACACAAGGAAATGTAATAAACTGAATGCAATGTCATCAGAGACATTCCAGGGTTTTTCTGTCTTTCCTGGGGGGCTGATGAAAGCAAATGTGATTCTCATGCAGGAGGTTATTGCCAGAATAGCCGCTAAACGTCCCGGGCATAAGGAAGATCTGTTGGTATATTGAAATGTCTTTTGGTGAAAGACTGAAGACAAAACAGAAAATTCACAAAGAAACCAAACCAAACCAACCCCACCCCCCCACACACACTCCTGTGCTCACTGAGCATTATGCCCTAAAACAGGATGTTTTGTACACACTAAGCATGCTCACTAAATGTCATCTAGCTCATAAAACCATAAGTAATTGGAGACTTGTTCTTGAAGGGGTTTTATGGTGCTCTCTCACATCTTCAAATAATTACAAAGCTTGCTACTAAAACATGTAAGTTTTGCTTGATGATAACTATTTAAGGTAACGTTTGGGGAATATTTCTGTCTAACATTAAAATACAACAGCAAACATTAAAATTAATTGGATCTGGACTCTAGCGATATTACATACTGTTTCCCAAATCCCTGACTCCTCTTTTGTATGCTGTGCATTGTTTTCCTTTGATGACTAAATTACTGGCCCTAATCTCTTGTCTTGTAAGATTTGTGCCTAAGGAAGGCTGCAAAAGTCAGGTGCCAAAGTGGGCTTCAATAATCCCACTCTAACGGGAGATCAAGGATAAGCAGGCTAACACAGCAAGCGGGGTTAACTGAACAACTTCAGTGCTCTTCCGTCTTACAGGATGATGAGCTGGAATTCCTAAGGGCCAGAAACATAAGAAGGATCCTTATAGCAAGATAGTAGATTTGCTTTCTTCCCCAGCGAAAGCATTTGGAAACCCTCAGTCTGCAATACTTACAGAGATCTTTCCCCGATGGCTCCCTCCCTGATTCATCTGCTTCAGCTCCTGAGAGGTTGAAACACTCTTTGAAACTCTTTACTAAAAGTCATTTACTAATGTCTTCCTCAGCAAAAAGAGCCATGCATGTTTTTCATAACTATTTGAAGTCTGACTACAATGAGTGGGAGGCATGCTCTTCATTGCCTGTGAAGGACAGAAGGAGGGGATGAGCTTGGGAAATGTCAGAATGCTGGAAAACCATTTCTCTGCAAACTTATTCCCTACATAACAATTGCAGATGACTGTAAAACTCTGAATGTTTAATTAAAATATGGCTTATCTGGACACATTGAGTTCAGGTAGTTCAAATAATTACAAAGTTTGCTACTAAAACATGAAAGTTTGAACCAAACAAAGGGAAAATCGCTTGTGATGGCTACCTAATTCTATTCTTTAACAAATTTAAAGACTGAACATGACAGTAAAGGTACTGAATTCAAATAATTTCTAGTCATGGAAAATGGTGTGCAGGACTTGATTAGATACTATTCCACAAGAGCAGGAGAGGCCCTAGTGCTTAAAAGAGTTGGTGTAAACTCATATTAACTAAGTTTGACAAACTCAAGATAGTCAAACCAATTACTAATTACTTTTATATAAAAAGTTGGTCTAAACATCTGAAATAGAAAACTATTTTATCAAATGCTTTCCCAAAACAATAAATTTCTATATTGCCCAATTTCAATAAAGTAATTTTAATTTCTTAAGGTAATCAGGAACTTAAAGAAAATTGAGAGAGTAATTCATGTGCAAAATCTTAGTTTTATGCTTATACATTTATTAACAAGTTTTAACAGTTAACTATACAAATTTATTTTAGATTTTTGGAGGGGGTTCTGTAATGAGACATCATGGTATCTTCCTATATTCTACTAAGGTCAAGAAAACTAGCTACATTTTTGCCCAATTCATATTTAGTTGAGGTTAAAACCTATAATTTGTCATTTTTGCAAGATTATAAGTACCAGAAAGTAATTACAGAATGGAATAATTTATTCTTACTATGCATACAAAGAGCCATTGGGACACATAGGCATTTAGATATTTGCCACAGTCCATGTTAAATACAATTTCTCCAGGGAACTCCAACAACCAATTACGTGTAGACAAGGCATGCTGTCATAGTAAGCTTATCTCTGGTCTTTTGCAACAACTCTCTGATCACTGTTTGGTCAGGAGGCAGCACAACTGTCTCCCAAATACTTTTATCTCCTTCTCTTCACACGATAGCTGCCTTGAATCCAATCTGGTGCTTTTCATATTTTTCTTCCACCCATTCACAAACTAGTGTTTTAGTCGTAAAATACAATAAAAATTACAATGGTCAGAAAGGACATAGGATATAACAGCATTTAAATTACAAGTTTTGTAGATATGAAATTATCCTGTCAAACCACTAAAGACATCTCTAAAAATTTTCTCTCCATTTCTGTTCTCATATCCTCATGGGCTGTGCTGATGTACAAGATGATATTTGTTGGAAGAGTATACTTCAGTCAAATACATAGATTGTTTGTATTGACAGCTGTATGGACATAATTTGAAAGTAATGCATAAAGAAAACATACAGGAAATAAAAATAGTAACTTTCAAACAGGAGAAAAAAATGAGTGTTCCCTTTAGATAGAAAATTTAATTCATCAAGCTTGGCAATTATATTTTATTTCTTTTTGGAGTGTGTTTGTGTGTGCATGTGTATGCCTGTGTGTGTGTGTGTTTGTGTGTGCACACATGTTCATGTGCACGTGCAATATTTGTAAGCAGTGAGTGCATATGTTCACATATGAAAACACTCATCTGCCATGGACTACACACCGAGGACAGAGGATCAACCTGGATTGGTCCTCCTTAGCAGTAGTGTCTCTCTTCAAGTTTCCCACTGTGCGGTACATCCCAGGCTATTCTTTCAGGGTATTTCTTTTTTCATCACCTGTGTTGCTATCTGAGTGCTGAGATTATAGCCCTGGGCCAACGTGTCTGGAATTTGTTTGTGTGCTAAGGACACACACTCACGTCATCAGGCTCGCTTTTCCACCTGAGTTACCCACCGAACCATCTCTGCCGCCTACATGGGCTTGAGAGTGTGAATCCATGTTGTTCTAGGATGCTATTTTAGAAGCGACAGTGTTAACACATGACTACATAAAAATCTTTATATCTTTCTGTATTAATTTAGACTTAATTTTTAGAATTTAATTCCACACGCAAGTGTTTGTGGTAACAAATGCCATGTATATAGGTGCCCAGAAGACAACATCAGAATATCTGGAGCTGAAGTTATAGGTTGTTACAGCTCTGTTACTCAGGTGCTGACAATGGAGTTGATCACTCGCTTCTTAACTGCTGTGCCATCTCTCCCGCTCTCATTACTTCTGTCTTAACTGTTTCACACCCACTGTTATTACATTAAAATGTGAAACTCTGTACTGTGGCTAAAAAAAAAATCATATAGAACCAATCCTATTCTTAATTCTTGGTTTATATCTCCATATCTGTTTCAAATTTATGCAAAAAGATAGAGAGAAACCAGAGATACTTCTATATGTGTGTCTAGTCTACTATAAAGAAAAATGAACCAAATTTAACTTATTTAGAAGAGAACTGGGGAGAATTTGTAATGTGTAACATTGTAAATATGGGAAATGTTGGAAAAAACTCAAAGAAAGGATAACTTTCTTTTCAAGAGTATGTCAAAAGCAGAAATTGTATAAATCACTAGCTAATTACTCATTCTATTTGTTCAACCGTTCATGGGTAGTTGAGTGTAATGCTTAAATTGTGTTCTATCATCATTGAAAAGCTAACTCTCATGCCAAGATAAGGCGCAAATACTTTTGTTCTGAATTAAATCAAATCCTATAATCATGGACATGAGCACATGTGTCTAACATTATGCAGTTGGCTGCTAAAGAGGGAGATTTTCTTTTCCTGCTCCATAAAATTGGTAGACCTAGGGATGTCTTCAAAATGGCACTCCCCCAAATTTTAAGCCATCAAGGAGTTCTAAGAATGTTGTGGAATTTTCCACTTTTAATGGGGCATACGTTATCTTTATAGCTTCCTCATTTTCTATTAAATTGGAAAAGATAAAAGCCAACTCTTTTTCATTCATTCGGTACTTGAGTGCATTATACTTTTGACAGAATAACCCAGCAGTGAACACTCCCTTCTGTGTTTGTATGCAGAAATGTTTCTGGCATCTGTATATTTTGCAAGCTATTCATGCAAGCTGATTTCTCAATGTCTTTAATTATGATTTATTATATGTGAACTTTGTAAAGCATTCTCTACTTGGTATGGATTTATAATAATTGCATTTGTTTTTCCAATCATGGTAGGTGCAAATTGTTTTATATTTGACCTGTGCATAAATGTTAAACTTAAGGGCTGAGCAAAAAAATGAATGTCATTATTCTTTAGGCTCTAACTGCTAGTGCAGATTAATGTGATAGTCAACAATATACCCCATGTAGTCCTAACCTTTCCTTCTCCGTTGCACACAAATGACTTGGTTGGTCTTAGAAAACCAGAAACAAGCAAAGTCTCCTGCAGATGAAATAGTTGAAGACAATTTTGGCTTTAGCATCAAGTGCTTTGCAGAAAGGCGTTTGAGATATTTGTTGAACCCTGGCATTCATAAGATAATGATGACTTTTTCACCACTGTAGTCATCTTCCGGTAACTCACCAAAAGGACCAACAGAAAGGAAAAGAGGAGAGACATTCCATATCTATTCTCTATTTCAGGAAACATGAAGTTGTTCCTTTGGCCACAAACAGGTGAATTTACAAGAAGAGCGATATTGTAGACATCAAGGGAATGAGTTGGATTCAAAAAGGAACTCCCCATATGTGTTTTATCACAGCAAAACTGGAAGAGTCTACAGTGTCACCCAGAATGTCTCGGGCATCATTGTAAACAAGCAAGTTAAGGGAAAGATTCTGGCCCAGAGGATCAATGCACAGAGTAAGCACTTCGAGCACTCTAAGAGCAGAGACGGCTTCCTTAAGCGGGTAAAGGAGAACGACCAGAAGAAATAGGAAGCCAAAGGTCCATACGAATTCATGGCCGAATGTACAAAAAAAAGAAATAAAGGACCCGGACTGCAAAGTAGAAAAAAAAAAAAAAAGGATAATGAGGAGATATAATTCACATCAAGGTCTGAAACCTTAAGCTCAGAGGCAAAATGAATTATGTATCACTCCCTCAGAATGAAGTATTCTACATATGTCAAGACAACAATACCAGTCTTCATTACAAAAAATTAAATAGGAGCTGCTACAGGCATGGGGGCCTCATTTTAGCAGCTGATGAGGCTTGGGTCCATCTTGTGCAGAGTTGAGGTGCTAAGCAGGGTGGTTGTAGAACACCCTCAACCTACTGTTCTTCTTTCCCTGGCTTTTAAGCTCTCCAGACAGGATTGGAAACAATTCCCTCTTTCTACAAGAGCAGCATTTTCCAGCAGTGTGAGAGACCTAGCAACCGTAAAAGGATGTATAGGCTGTGTATTCCAAAGCTCCCTATAAACCAGACTGAAGTGATTTTTACCTCACCCAGAGGTGGCACATCTTGTAGGACAATTTTGCTTCACATCTCTGTCCCAAGTTTTTGTTTACTTTGTGGAGTTGACCGCAGTAGACTTTTGTCCCTTTACTTTTTGAGAGAGATTTTTATAAACTGGTTAGAAACAAGCAGCTGTGTGCTGATGCCTCCTTTTGGAGAACTCCCTTCTGGAGTATGTTACGTAGGCTTATCAGATGCTGATTAAATGATAGATTTACTCAGCTTGTGAGGACAGAGACAGTTAGGAATGGATATAGAAAGGAAAAGGTGACTGTGAAAACCCCCTGAGATGGGAAGCACAGTGTTTGGTAAATAATTGTCACTTGCCAGCAACAGTAAACATGTTACTACTTAGAGCAACATCATTTACACATATGTTTTCCTACATATGTGTGGATGAATCTCTTTCACAGCTCCTACAGGAAGAAGAGCATGACGGTGTGTACAGATAGTTCACAATAGGAAAAGTCCTGAAATAGAAATAGGAAAAAAAATGTGTATTTTTACCAAGTACAATAAATTTCACCAAGCATATTACTTATATAAATTAACGTTATGGGGAAAGATAAGGGGAAAGATTGGAGATATAGATCTAAGTAGTTAACACAAACATGTGGTAAATAAAGCAATATCCATGCATAATATTATACCACCAATTAAGTAGTGTGCCTGTTCTTCATTACTAAGCATATGTATGTGTAGCACACATGAACACACATACACACACATGAGCACACATACACACACATGAGCACACATACACACACATAAGAGTACAGACAGGCACACACTGCCCTTTCATTTCCACGTTGTGACTTGAAGCAGCATGTGTATTCAAACACTGATCACATGCGCAGCCTATGATTGGGCCATCCTCACAAGTTACCTTTTATGCTCAAATTCCATCGTTGTGTATTTTTACTTTTTATGCTTTCTTCATTTAAATTTACTGCCCGTGCGCAAATGTGCCAACGTAAACTTCTCATCTCCCTTCAGGAAAGTTGGATTGGAACAGTGACTCTGGGGCAGCATTTTCCCACGAAGAATAAAGTGTGGAGTGTCCTTCTTGGGGGGCTTCTTTTGTCTCATCTTCTTTGAGTTAATATTAATTCTAGTTTTATAAGCTTCTAGCTGAATGGACTATTCTTCTAGACTTCTGGATATTCCACTTAGCCCCAATTAAAGTTCTGAGATTTTCAACCTCTTGAAGCTCCTTAATTTTGAATTAGATATTTGTATTTTAAGGAAACGTATTGTGAGCTACAATAGGACCCTTCCTGAATTTTCTAATATGGCCATAATTATCCTCCAATCACACTTCAAAATATGTAACCCGTAATGCCAAACTGGTTTGGAAGAAGAATGGGGAAAAGACAAAAAGAGGCAGGAAGAGAGAATAGAGGAAGGAAAGGAGCAAAAAAAAAAAAAAAAAAAAAAAAAAAAAAAAAAAAAAAGGGTGCATAGATTGTGAAAACCAAATGCACAGATTTGAAGTTTGCAAGAACCAGGAAGTAGTTGGGCATGACACTGAGACCTGCTGTCACATACCTGACAGGTTCAAGCAGGAGACCTGTGAGGTGGAGACTGGTCTAGTCTGCATTGTGAGACACTGTCTCAAATACAAATAAATGAAACTGCCATGAAGAAGTCAATCATGGACTGGTGAGCTGGCTCAGTGGATAAGGTTCTACTTCCAAGGTTCACTGCCTGATATTGATCCTCAGGACACACAGGGTGGGAGGGGAGAACAGACCAAGGCACGTTGTCCTCTGAGCTCTACACATGTGCTGTGACATGTGCAAGAACAAACCCAAAAGCCCTGTGCACACACACACACACACACACACACACGCATATAACAATGGAGAGTAAATTCAGGGTAGGAAACAGAGAGAATTCTTAAGAAAAAGAAAATCTTGCAAACAGGTTCTGAGTGGTGATATTTCTCTAGCTATGCCCCACTGCATATTTTACAGCAATTCAAAGTGTTTATAATTGAATGCAGGTAGAAAAAAAATCAATTAATATAATTGTATTAATTATTCCTCATGGCTGTTGCTAATTACATAGGAAATAAGAAAAAGGGTTTATTATAAAAATCCAAATAATAAGTAGACCAAGATTAAGAACTTTGATAATTATTTTATTTAGTATGAATTATACTGGTTTACACATGTGTTTACACATGTGCATTTGTGTGGTGAGAAGGATGCATGTGTGCACCTGTATACATGCATTAGAGCTCAGAAGTAAAAATTATTTTCTTCTTAGTTGAGATAAGGTCTCTCCTGAAAGCTGGTGCTAGTCATTGCCAAGCTGACTAGACATAGTATGAGCAGGATATCCATTTCTTCCTCCCAAGAACTAAATTTACAAGCCTGTGCCCCTTGCCCTAACAATAAAAAAAAGAAAGAAAGAAACAAAGAAATCATTTTGAAGATCAAAGTCAATTTAAGTACTATCTGCACTTACCTACTATGTTATCTTCCCTGTCATGTATTTTACTGGAAGTTGACAAATGTTTATAGTTTGTGTGCTTATGAGATAATTTTTCATAATACATTATTTTTTGAATCATTCAGATTAATTAACATGTTTCTTTATAGTCAGTTCATATTTTTCGTTAATGTTATACTAAATTGGATTAAAGGCAATATGCAGTCTCTAAATATTGAAATTCCACAAAGTTGGGACGAGGAATTGATATCAGCTAGAATTATTTTTTTTAGTATAGCAGAGATTCCAGAGGTTTCCATTGAGAAACTGTCCTAGACGTCAAAGGTATATTCACGTCAAAGGTATATTCACGTCAAAAGGTATATTCACGTTCCATTTCCTTGGCTCAATCTGCTTGAAGCATGTTAAGGAAGACTTTTATCTGAAATCCAATAATGTATATTTTCAGGTATCTGATGCATTTCCAAAGAGGAAAACACCAAAAGCTTTCTATGGAAGACTGACATCTTTTACATTTGCAAATATACTTCATTCAATCAAAGTTAAGGGAAAATATTGACTTGATGTTTACATCAAATCTGACTGATGCTCAGGTCTGGAAGAAACCACAGGGCCATCTCTGTTTGTCCTTGATGGACATTTAAATGATAATAATGAGAACTGGATGGGGGAATCACATCACACCCTGCAGAATATAATGACAATAACATCTGCATCTTCTTTTCACCTGTGTGATATGTGTAAGCTGATTAATTCTGATACAGTTTGCAAAGGTTCTAGTTGATTACTGAAAGGATGGAAGTGAGATCGCTACAATACCCTTTATGTTATTTCTTTATATATTTTGTAGTTTTGAGTGGATATAATTTGAAGATTTTTTTTTATTAATCTGAGAAAAAAATTGTCACTACTCAAGTTGATACTAAATACTCTCAGAAGATCATTCAGTGTCTTAAAGGTCATTATAAAATATATTATTTAAAAAAAACATTGTTTTTGTATGTTGAGTATTTCTAGAATGCATAATAGTTGTTATTAGTGCTTAATATTTGATTCTGTGTATATCACTTTCAACTTTTTCTAACCATTTGAATCATTACTTTTTTGGCTGAAATATGAATAAAAGTGCTTTTAATTTGCAATGGTAGATTTGAAAATAAAATATAGTGCTGGGAATTTATGTGATCCTACTATTATCAACCTGAGGAAAAGATTTCTAAGTAAAGATATCAAATTCTCATTCTATCAGCAAACATTTTCACATGCCATACTGTGGTTTTAGGGAATATTTATTCACAATGTTTGAACATTTTATAGAATTTAGTCCCTAAATACTCTGTAATCATCATTTAAGGACCTATCTCTATCACTAGCTTTTAAATGAAGAACTAGATGATCATTTAGGACAATTGTCATTTGCAGCACATTTCAAAATCTTCACTAACATTGGAGGATTTCATTCTCAGGCTGAGTGTCCTACCTAGATGTTTGGAGATGACTTTTTATTGTTTTTAAGTAGAGGGACATGGGGATCCAGCCTACCGTTGGACTGAGCACAGGATCCCCACTGGAGGAGCTAGAGAAAGGACCCAAGGTGCTGAAGGGGTTTGCAGCCCCATAGGAGGAACAATAATAGGAAACAACCAGTATCCCCAGAGCTCCCAGGGACTAAACTATCAATCAAAGAAAACACATGGTGGGACTCATGGCTCCAGCTACATATGTAGCAGAGGATGGCATCAATGGCAGGAGAGATTCTTGGTCCCGTGAAGGTTCTATACCCCAGTGTAGGGAAATGCCAAGGCCAGGAAGTAGGAATGGGTGGGTTGGTAGAGCAAGGGGAAGGGGGAGGGGATAGGGAGTTTTCAGAGGGGAAACCAGGAAAGGGGATAACATTTGAAATGTAAATAAAGTAAATATCTAATAAAAAAAGAAGAGTGACATGGACTCTGTCTTATTCTTTTCTACTGTCCTTAAGGAGAACAACTGAGACTATGAAGACCTCAGAAGTACAGCAAGGAGGGTAACTGTAGGTAGCTTCTGCTAGAGAATGGATATGTACTGAGCCAAGGAAACAAAACATTCCATGACAAGTTGAGTACCTCCAGCATTCATCTGTGATGGGGCCTTCTGGGACTCAGGCTGTGAGCTTGCTTTCTCACACAGGTCATCAGAAATGTATCATTTGTCTTATTCACATGGGATACTTGTGGCCTCTGCCTTCACCTGAGAGACCCACTCTGTCAATGCTACCCACTTCTAGAGTTGGTACACACTTGAGGTTTCAAAAGTGACTGCTACTTTTTATTTTGTGGTTCTACCTTTTTCCCTCTGGGAATAAAAAGGCATGAGACTTCTATATAATATGTAATGAGCCAAATAAGAAGACATCATAAACTACAAGGAAAGCCTAAGTTTTGGACGTCAGTTTCCCATGCTGATAAATGCCTCACTTAGCAAATCTATGAAGGAGAGCCCTATGGTTTTTGTTACCCACTCACACAGCCTTTCAGTGTCCTGTGTGTGCATCCAGGAGGGAAGCTGTGCAGAAGGTGGACGTAATCCAGGCACAGTTTACAGGGCCCTCAGCAGGGAGTATTGCATTTTATATTTCAAAGAGATGAAGGGGAAAGTTTGCTATTTCTGACTCATGAGTTATCTAAAACTCATATTGTAAGCATGATCAAAAGATATTAAAAGGAGACTGGTAGAGGTCTGTTATTGTTTGTTTTGTCTTGTTTTACCATAAATGAAGCTTAGTCAATGACTTAATGGATTTGGACATTGGGGTTGAATTTACTAGAATACAAAGAAGGGTTGGTAATAATAATAATAATAATAATAATAATAATAATAATAATAATAAATTCACATTTATTTAAATAAGTTGCACTAAGATGAGCCTAATTCTCACAAGTGCTAAGCTTTGTTTCCTAAGCTATGAAGAAAAAAATGGTGCCATTAAATAAAAGACATTAAGGATAAATTGCATACTGGCAGGGACAATATGAACGGATGGCTATTTGCAAATAGTTTTGCACAGAGCTTGATAGTCATTCATTGAAAAGAGACAGGAACCTAATTCTTAAAGTGCTTCTACTGTTGTCAGCGTCTGCACTGCTTTAGCTGCTATTTAATTGAAAAAAATATATAAGGTGCATGATGGTAAAGGCAACATTCCTCTATCTCCCATCTCTCTTAATCCTTTCATAACTCCCTCAGCCTCAAATATTCAAATACATGTAATTATAGTTAATGAATGAATTTCAAAGAGTTCTTCAAATAATCTCACAGCTAATATTGATTAATGATTAAATAAGAAACAACTATTCCTGGTCTTCCTAATGATAGTGGCTTATCTCATTGGCTACTGTAGCTAAGCAATCAATTCCATAACATAATAAAACCAAGCATACATACCTTCAAGTGTTATGAATTTAATACTCCTCAATTAAAACTTTATTGAATCAATCTTAGATTTATAGAAAAATAGTTGAAACCATTTTCTCAATGTATTTTTTTTATGTTAAAGAAAATAAATCCAGGAATAGATTTTCAAAATGTACTTCATACATATGGAATATTAACATCTTTAATTTCAGGACATAGCCTCATCCTAAGATGGAGCACAGGCTAGCAGAGTAACCTAAATACTGTAAGGTTCTACTATCAGTCATACTTTGTTTTGCTTCGTTACAGAATAATTTACTACCTAAGTGGCTACACACACTACTTAACTTCTATAACTCCAAAGTACGACTAAAATATTTTGCATTGATAACAAATAATTAATTGAAATAATTAATAACAATTAAATTCAAATACTAAATTTGAAATGATATATTTAGTGGTTATATATGTGTGTGTATATATGCATATATAGGTATATATACATACATACATATACATATACATATATATATATATATATATATATATATATGTAGAGAGAGAGAGAGAGAGAGAGAGATGGACTTAGTAACTACTAAACGTATTAGTAATTTCCTTATTAGGCACAAAATTTCTAATACTTCAACATCTGAAACATGTCAAACGATTATTACTTTATCACTAAAGTAAAACGTCATATTCTAAATTGACATTACTAAGCACTTTCAGTTTCTGACTGATACTGCATAATGGATTTCTGCTGAGCTTCTTTCAGGGTAATCCATGCTACTTATGTGGCTGAAAGAAACTTAAGAGTCCCCATATTCCAGAAACAGCTAAGATGTTGGCTTCCTACAAGGACAATCAAGAGTCATGTGATGTAGTTACACTCATTCAGGATGATTTCAAAAACTTAAGTGAAGAGAATAAATTTTCTGCAGGCAATAGTAGTTTGCAGCTGAAAAATGTTCCATGGAAAATCAAGATTTCAATACTGAAAAAGTTTTCGTTAAGTTGCTGTTAAACAGTATGTAATGGCTGGTTTTGTGTGTCAGCCTGACACAGGGTGTAGTAATCAGAGAGAAAGGAGCTTCAGTTGGGGAAATGCCTCCATGAGATCCAGCTGTGGGGCACTTTCTCAATTAGTGATCAAGGGGAAAGGCCCATTGTGGGTGGTGCCATCTCTGGGCTGGTAGTCTTGGGTTCTATATGAGAGCAGGCTGAGCAAGCCAGGGGAAGCAAGCCAGTAAGTAACATCCCTCTATGGCCTCTGCATCGGCTCCAGCTTCCTGACCTGTTTGAGTTCCAGTCCTGACTTCCTTGGTCATGAACAGCAATGTGGAAGTGTAAGCTGAATAAACCCTTTCCTCCCCAACTTGTTTCTTGGTCATGATGTTTTGTCCAGGAATAGAAACTCTGACTAAGACACAGTATATCTGGCATTAGTAAGATTTAAAAAAGAATCCAATATCTTAAGGGTCACTGTAGATGTGACTGTAATTTTTCTGTAATTTCTCAAGTGTTGAGAGGTTTCTGCAGGAAAATCTGTTGTGAGTGTGTTTTGTAGATCCTTCATAAATATATTTAAGTGAAAACATTAAGCCATATGAATAACTATACTATACCAGCTTCCTAAAATATAAACATATATAAAAAGAGCTTAAATTGAGTAACAATATAAAGGAGAAGAAACAAAGCCTCAAGCAGACATCATTTGCTACTAAATAAAATCACCGGCACTAAAAAAGACTTACATTTTTTGGGTCATTGCCCAAATGTGTCTCATAGAGTCCTATCGCGAATGCTATGCGTTATTTCCCACAACCTGATGTTAAGACCCTATGCTTAATTTACATCAATCTTATGTCACCAGACATGGGAAAATACAGCTATGACTCAAGTGGAAACTTCAGTCCTCCTGGCTACAGTTCATAGTGCCTGAAAGCACTATGCATTCAACAAGAGGAGAGAAAGAAATAACCAGCAGTCTCTTCCAGTTACCAGCCTGTGAGCTACAATAATTACCAGTTGGAAAGATATGTCCACTGGTGCAATAAAGTCATGAAGTCGTGGTCATGAACAACCATCTTACGATTGGATTTAAGTGTTGTTTCACAGGATGCCTGCAACAAATACTGGAGTAAAAACGATAACTAAACATGTCATAGGTCTTAGTGAGAATTGACTTCAAATGGACATGGTTTTAAACTGACTCCTATGGTTCTATTGCTATACAGTACATTTCACAACCCTTATCAGAAAACAAAAACAAAAACAAACAAAAACTGTTCTTGAAGTAGATGGAAATTACACAGTGAACCAGAAATGAGCAATTTTTCCACTGCTATTTAATTTTTTATTTTTATTAGATATTTTCTTTATTTGCATTTCAAATATTATCCCCTTTCCTGGTTTCCTCCCCGAAAACACCCTATCCCCTCCCTCTTCCTCCTGCTCACCAACCCACCCACTCCTGCTTCCTGCCTCTGGCATTCCCCTACACTGGGGTATAGAACCTTCACAGGACCAAGGATCTCTCCTCCCACTGATGACCTGCTAGGCCATTCTCTGCTACATATGCAGCTAGAACCATCATGTGTTTTCTTTGGTTGGTGGTTTAGTCCCAGGGAGCTGTGGGGTTACTGGTTGTTTCATATTGTTGTTCCTCCTATGGGACTGCTAACACTTTCAGCTCCTTGGGTCTGCTAACACTTTCAGCTCCTTGGGTCCTTTCTCTAGCTCCTTCATTGGGGACCCTGTGCTCTGTAATAATGGATGGCTGTGAGCATCCACTTCTGTATTTGTCAGGCACTGGCAGAGCCTTTCAGGAGGCAGCTATGACAGCAATTTTCAGAGGGTGTGTGAGAAACTTCCAAGAGCTAAGCCCTAAGGAAAGTGTTTATCACAGCCCTTCCCTCAACTACAAGGATTTATGAAGTGGGCAGAGAGACTGGAAGAGCCAAAAGTGACAGATGATGTCAGTGGAAAGCAGCATGTTCCAGACACCGTAGGGAAGGTGTACAAATGAACCGAGAAATTGTGACAGTGTGTACAAGACCTGCCCAAGTGCAAGCCAGTCAAAACCCAAACACAGAAGTGCAAACAAGCTCACCAGACCCAAATTCTATTCACCATTGATGGGTGTTGGGGAGGGGAACATGGGATTTCTGCAGTGACATTGGCATCAATTGCAACAACCTCTGTGCAGGCCATATGCTCAGGAGTAGTTGCCCAACACAAAGTGGACTCTATCAGTTTGTAAGAGAGAGAAATGACATGATCTCCGTGGATAGGGAGGAGAGCAGACCTTTGAGAGAAGGGAGGAGATTGGAAAGAATATAACCAAAAAGTATTACGTGAAATCATCAAAGAATAAAAAAAAATGAAGTAATTACAAGAAAAGATTTCCAAAGGACAAGTGCGGCACATGTCTGAAATCATAGGTGAGAATGATTTCTGAGTGCATAGCTTATGACACTGAATATTAACTGAATACTAAGGCTCTACTGTAGTTCTTGGGAAAACCCATGCAGGCAATTCATTGTGTATGTATTTCAGTCCAGGGATAAAATAAAATCACCAGTAATAAACATTATCATGTGCATTTTTCATGTGCAATAAACACATCATTCATGTGCCAAAAGTATTTGTGTGTGCATCTTTAAAACAATCCCCTGACAAGCTCAGGAGGATCGAGAATGGAACCTGGACTTCGACATTCTTGTCAAAGCAAGCAAACCATGGTGTCCCACAACAACGTGGAGTTTATCTTACCGGCGGCATAACATTAATTTATGAACAATTGTGTAGAAAAGATCTAATGTCAAAAATGGAAATTATGATTTCAAAGAAATTAAATGGCCACAGTATTCAGGGAGAAAAGTCGGTCACTGTCACTGAGACAGAGCTGGTTAGCAATTCTTCCAAGGCCTCCTTTGAAGGGTACAGGGTCAAGACAAACCCACATTATATTTGAATGTCTTTATGGTCATTATTATTTATGCTTCCAGAAATGCTTAAGGAAAATTTAAAAATCAAACGCACATGAAAAACAGAGACGAAAATTCGGGAAACGGAGACGCTTTAGTCAGAGAAGAGAGCAAACGCATGAGATTCATAGGTAATCATCCATTTCCTTAGTCTCTCTGCTCTGACCTGGAATTAGGAAGGAAATGGGAACTCAGAACAGCATTCATTTCTCAATGCACCACGATCTTTTCTGACTCTAGCCCCAAATGTACATGTGTGCTTCTCCTAACTACAAGGCCTTTCTCAAGGTATTTATTGAAATGCCAAATATCCAAGTCTGACATTAATGAGCCTTTCCTCCTCATGCCTGACTGACATCCCTCTAGTAGAGTCTTTTTTACCATCCTGCTTTGAGTCATGTTATTTTCTTATTTAAGAAGTGAAGTCTCTTAAGTCACTCAAGGCCAATTTAAAAATTATTTTAATGAATGATTGAAGTAAACTGTAGCGTGTCATTTTAATGTCTTGTTTTCTGTGATTGCAAATTCTTGCTGCTGAGTGGAAACTCAATAGTTTATTGCATTTGTTTGCACTGAGAAAAGTTGGTTTAAAAAAAAAAGCAGGGAGACAAAGACAGAGAAATGATAGATCCTTGAAGTGAACATGACATTTGACGTCCTAGTTCATAGTACAGTATAGACAAACATGGGATAATTTGTCCAGAACCATACACAGAACGGCAAACAAACTAACATTATAGGACGGACAAATACTACTATGAAGTACAGAAGGCACATACCATGCCACATTGGAGAATTATAATTGCAGAATGTAAAACTACTAGATGTATTCAGAAGATATATGTACTACCAGAATTACACCACAGCCACACTGAAATTGTGTGTGTAAACTTACTGCTCTAGAATTTCTAGTTCTCTTCTTCCATTGGCATTTGATGCACTCTAGTCCACTTCCTGTTTCAATGTCTTTCCTCATTCCTTGCACCTTATATGAAAGGCGATACAAACATGTAACACATTTTATTTTCTTTTACTATCTTCCTTGTTTCATGTGGCACAGTGCTTTCAAGGTCCATGCAAGCCAGTGGTTCTCAACTTGAGGATTGCAACCCCTTTGTGGGTTGAATGCATCTTAAACAATACTCTCATACCAAGATACCCTACACATCAGGTGTTTTCGTTATGATTCATAATAGTAGCAAAATTACAGCTATGAAGTAGCCATAAAAACAAAACGCGAGAAACTATTAAAGGGTCGCAGAAACTATTAAAGGGTCGCAGCATTCAGGAGGCTGAGAACCACTGACTTAAGACCAAGCCATTCAGGGATACTTTCTCATATACATGCATTGGTGTGTTGAAAGTGAGTACTAGCCAGACCAGGATATATAGGAAAAACACAGGAGGCCAGGTTCAGAGGTGAGAAGTATGAACTTAATAAGTAAATAATTATACTTATGTGAAAAAAATAGTAAAGTGGAAGGGAAACAGTTTGGTAGCCAAGTTAAAAACATTTGTTTCAATGTTTAACCTAGTCTAATAAATGCTACAAGAATTAAAATGTATATGTACTTAAAATCAATATGCTCTGGTTATCAGTGAAAATGAATCTAAATTAATAAAAAAGTCCAAGTCCTAATTTTATTTAGTATGTTGGTATATCCGTTAATCATTACCATGGTAAAAGTTTTATATTTTAACCTTATTGCTCCCCATAGAGAGAGATTGTGATGCTAAACATTTAAAGAATTCTGACACAAATAAATTCCCTAGGAACACAGAGTTTCTTATAGAAGGGAATATCTGAAGTGCACGTGGAGTTATCAATGGTGAGCTGGTGTCCTCGTTTGCTTTCTGGTGGCTATGAAAAATACCAGGACTCAAACCAAAATGACTGAACAGGGTCTGTTTGAGCTAGCATATCCGGGACACAACCTGTCATTGAGGGGAAGTCAGAGAAGGAAGTGTGGACAGATACCAGAAGCAGAAACCATGGAGCAATGCTGTTCACTCGTTTGATCCCTCTGGTTTATGCTGGATCAGGTTTCATACACACACAACCTAAGACCACTTGTCTAGGTGAGGCTTAAAGTGAGCGAAGCCCTCTCACATCAATCATTAGTCAAGACAGCCTCACACAAACATGACCATAGGTCACTCTGATTGAAGCAGTTCTTCAGTTGAGGCTCCCTGTTCTTGGGTGGATTATGTCACAGTGATAATTAAAGATAAGTACTATAGATGGTTATTAATGACAATCAACCAAAATCCATCACTTTGGTGATGGAGGGCCTTGGATATCACTGCAATTTTAGACATTTTTGTATGTAAGAGCAAAGGCAAAGGAGGCGAGAACTGTACTTAATATCAGAAATATATATATATATATATATATATATATATATATATATGTATGTATGTATGTATGTATATATACACACACACAAGCATATATATCAGGATTCCTAGCTTGTAGTAGGGAAATTAACCCTGTTAGGTAGCAATTGTTCTGCTGTCAAGGAGAGAAATGAAAAGGTTTTTCTTTTATATCCAGGTAGTGAAACACAGGGAAGAATGTCTAGGAGAATATTTTAATAAAATGTGAACTGCCCCTACATGAAATGCCAAGGCAAGTCCTTCAAGAACTCTGTGTACTGCGTCCTTACATCCAAACATGGGGACTAAAGTTCCATCCCCATGACCCATAAGGTGGACTAAAAAAATAGTGCCCAAAACTTGTTCCCTGACTTCATCATGTGTGCTCTGGCATGCATAATACCCTGCTGGTTGGTACGCACACACGCACATGAACATGAACACAAACATACACACACATGCACACACAAATAATATATGTAATAATACCATTTAAAAATAAGGTAGCAAAATATATGGAAGGAGAGACAATGTGTACAGAATTCTATCTTTGAGGAACAACTGTGACCCTACGGAAATGAAGTAGCAGCTCTAAGCCCACCAGCACTTGATTCTGAGTCATTAAGCTCTGTGGCAGAGGCTCATCCATATTTCAAAATAAAATTGCAAACGCGTGAAATGGAGTAAATGTGTTTATAATGTTAAATGGGGTGTTTCATAGTTAATTTTAAAAGGCAGGTGTTAGGGTTTACACTTTCTGGCATTTGGTGATATATTCTGCCAGCATGAACTTAAAAATAAAAGCATAAAACAAACAAACAAACAAACAAACAAAAACCTCACTCTACATGGAGAAGGTCACCAGCAACACAGAAATGCCTTCCCTTAGAGCATTTGGACCTGGCTCTGCAAGTCCTGAAGCCCAAGGTGGGTACCAGCCAGGCTGTGCAGGGCATGCCTCAGACAGGGAGGCTAAGAGCCAACTCTCTCAGGTGTTATTGGCACCATGCAGTGCTTCCTGGAGCATGGAAAGGTTTGCCCTGATGATTTTCTCCTTATCTACCAACAGACTGCTTTATAAAAACCCGATACTCAGTTTGTCTCTGGCACAGAGAAAAGAGATTGTTGCAATATGATAGCTCACTTTGTTATGTGGGAGTAAGGGAGAGACTTTATAGAAGAGAAGAATTCTTAAGAGCTTTATTATATATCAGTTTGAAGTATTTATTATTTACTAATAGATCACATGTTTCGTTTTTAACTAAGAGAAACGGATGGCTTAGCATTCGAGAGACCTTCCTTTCTATATTCTCTCTCTCTCTCTCTCTCTCTCTCTCTCTCTCTCTCCAGGCTTGCTTGAACTTCTTCTTATGGATCAGTTCCATGCGTGCTGTGGTTAAAATATGCACACATGATCAAGCCTCATATTTACTATTATCTTATAGCTCCCTTTGAAATGGGAAAAATGACAATTTATTTCTTCATCTACTTTCCCACAAGAGGATAAATCTATAGTGCTTTAACTTTGTGGATCATTCAGTGTTTCCTAACTGGTATATGTTTTAATCATAATAATATATGTTTGATTCATTATATAACAATTAAGCAGTTCCTTTTTTTCCTAAAACAATGCTTATTGATACTTTTATTTATTTTATTTGACAGTGGATCTTGATATAAATCACTGGATGGCCTGGCACTTACTATGTAGATTATGCAGACCTCAAACGTTGACTCTCCCATGTATGCCTTCCTGGTATTGGGATTACACCCCTGTGTTGTTTTGCACAAATCTGTACAAACTTTGCCTAAGATATATATGTATTTAGAAACTGTCAACTAACTGTGAGTTACTATTCTAAGACCTGAAAATTCAGAAGAAAACGAAGTCTCCCAACTAACATGAAGACACAAAGAATTGACATACCGTTACTTTTTTTTCCGTTGCCATCTCCGTTATCAGAGTCTGAGTATCAGAAGGTGTCACCCATTACAATACTGATAAAAATCCTATGAAGTTGTTATAGGAAAATACGTCTAGAAAGGTTCAAAGTTTAAAGACACTGTCTTCATTTCTTCTCCTAAATTCACACAGATTCTACCCTGCCTCAGTTGATCACAAGATGTTCGTAAGCTTTACAGAGGCATGTAAGTAGATGAGGTCATGAGGGCACAGGTGTTATGACCCTTGTAGATGTCACTGGACTTCTGACTCCCTTCCTGTGACCCCACCACACGGTTATAAGAGGTTGGTGGGCTGTTACCTAGAAGAGTAGTCTCAGATAATGGACTGTAGCCACATACTGGCATTGGATATGATTAGGATCCAGAACTATGGAGAATGTGAGTTTGTTGTTCTCCAGAGCAGGGGAGGGGTCTCAGTCAGTGAAGAAGTTTACCATGAAGCCTGCAGACATGAGTCTGATCCTCAAGAGCCACATGATGAAAGGAAAGAACTCCCTCCATGATGTTGTATCCTGAGTTCTTTAGCATGTGTTCACACAGAGACACAAGTGCAATACATATCATAGGAAGATACTCCACAGGCTTTGCAACACATATCATAGGAAGATACTCTACAAGCCGTACTTCATTCTTGCAGCCCAAAGATAAAAACCTAAATAATTTTACTAACAATAACAATCAATTTTCCAAGATATATAAAAGCATTCTCAAGAAATAAGACAGAGTTTTCCCCAAATTGTAACATAAATGCATGTGTATATGAATAGACTTTCAGGACAGAATATTAACAGTGCTAGTGTTTAAAGAATTAAAAAGTCTAAAGATCATATAAGCACAGTACTATGTTTATAGGTGTAGCTAACATAATTTTTTAAAATAATGTCACTGTGAGTATCCAACAAAGATGGGTGTAGTGACCTCATGACATAGTCAAGGGTGATTCTCCTATGCACATGGAATGTCATTAAAGTAAGGCATCCTTATCACATATAAAGAGAAAATGTGACATCATAGAAAAGTACAAATCTTTTTGATAAAGTAAAATTTGGATTATTTAACATTTAATATTTAATCAATATTTAATATTGATTTAGAAATATGAAAATGTTAGCCCTAATAATTACTTAGTTTAAAACATAATGTTTTTGTGTCTGGAAATGAGCAAAGCCAGACTTTCTTCTTGCAACAGTATAATGACTGAATTTCATCAATACTAATCACGATGCATGTATATGAACCAACTAATAATAGATCTCTATGAGTTAGACGAAACTTAAGCATTTACAGCCTTTCTAGATTATTTCTTCTCTTGTAAATAATTATCCATTTTAAGAGGCAGTTTATAAATTACAACAAATGCAGAGTACCAAATATCAAATATTTTTAAAGACTTAGGAATACTTAATGCAGGAAATTGAAAACTTTCCTTGGAAACGTGATTTTCTACAACTCTGAGCACAGAGACACTGTGGAAAATTGCCTCTATCTCCCCCTCAGAGATCTGATTCCTGCTAGGTGCATGAATACCAGTAGATGAAGTCTTTCATGGGATCACTCAGAGCCATTCATACCCCAACATGAACCAGCTATTGTTAAAGAATGAATGATCAATCCCAACTGTCAACATGATGACATCAAGGATCACTTGGTAGAAGAGCTTATGCGCATGCCTGGGTGGTTATCTTTATTAGGTTCATTCATTTGGGAAAACCCAGCTATGGTAAGTGGCACTAATCTGTGGGTTGGGATCCTAGACTGGAGAGAGAGACAGAAAGGGGAGGGAGAGAGGGAGAAAGAGGGAAAGGGAGAGGGAGAGGGATAGACAGGAGAGAACTGGAAACCTATGACAGTGTCGTAGTGTAATTCACTGTGTTCAACACTGGTTGAAGCATTAGGGCAGCAAGCCTCACATGAGGACAGCTGATTGGATCACGACTATTTTTTTTTGACAGAACATGGCAGTTTAAAGCCTCCTTCCGCACCTCATCTCCCTTATTTGATGGTCCCAAGCCTTAAAAAGGTAAATAATTAGATAAGATCATGCAGACACACTTGTCACCAAGAGAATCAGTACCCTTGTTGATGTCACTGGATTGCCTACTCCCTTCTGATGACTTCCACCACATGGATATAAGAGGTGGGCTGGCTGTTAACCTGGAAGAGGCACTTGAAGTCATTGTCCCATAAACTGGCTTGCAGACTCTCCCTCAGCCTATCAATCTATCTTCTAGGGAAAGCCTCTGAAGACAGTGAGTTTACAATGCCCGGTTATTACCGTCTGCCCATTACTGCAGTAGTCTGCCCAGTGAATTAGTGGTATTTGTGGTTCAACTCTTCGGAATATTGCTAGTTGTAAGCCACTGAGGCCAATATTTTCTAAACAAAATACGCTAAAATGTTCCTTTCTAAATTATAACTGGCCTAGAAAAAAATCAATACAATTAAATGGCTGTCGAAAAAAGATACTAAAAGTTAAAGTCAAAGAAAATAGAAAAATGAATCTTGCAGGCATAACATAGCTAAAAAAAATCAATGAAAGCTGTAGCATATATCAGCGGATAAAGGCAATAAAGCAAGCTGGGCAGCAGCACAAACCACCAGGATCTCTTTGGGTGATAGTAAAAGCTAAAGGGAATTTAGACCTTCTCTGCAATTCCCAATGTCAGATCATAGGTGGAGCACCCTTGCCTATGAAATACATTTAAAATGGATTGCTTTCCTTAAAACCCCCAGAGGAAGCATTGAGATGGCCATGATAAATAACCAAATATCAATTTCTCATTGATTTCTCAGACATGTTTTACCACTGGTAGGTAACATAGAAAGATAGATGGTTTGGGTTCTCTGAGTCATATAAGGTAATGAAGTTTTATTTAATATCATAGGACATCCAAATTGATTTCTCTATATTATTGCCTCCAGTCTTTATTGATGGCTCTCCCCATATCTCCCTTAATCAGTTGACAAGTAGTCACAAACCAGAACAAAAAATCTCCAGGCTTTGCTATTAAATTGCATAACTCCATCAGATTCATATGTTTGTGAACCAAAAAAAGAGCTCTAATCTACAAAATATCCTAGGTCTCTTAATAAAAATATGTAACTTCAAAAATAACCACTGTAGTGCTTGTAACTAAATTACCTTTAGTTTTACGAAAAGTTTTCGAAATTATAATATTTCCAAGGTAGAAGAGAAGTTAGGTTTCTATCTACTTGGCCGTCTCATTCTGATTCCTGTCATGTATATGTGTATGTAATATGTATGTGTGTATATACAATATGAATGTAGGTATTGTATATGTATTATTGTGTGCATGTATGTGTGTAATTATTTATTTTTTTTGAGGAATCTTGATTAGAACTTCAATAAAGGAAAAAAAGGGAAGGAAAGATTCGCTCCTCTAAAATAGGAATGCTATTCTGCTCAATACTTGGTTTCTGTTGAAAGGTTCCTTGTTTGTTAGACTGATCTCACTTTCACAGCATCCCGGGAAGAAGGAAAACAACCTCCATGAAAAGTCTGATGAATTGGCTACTCAAAATTCAGAATATTTAACATACTCTCTAGGATGTAACAAATGCAACTGATGTCTCTATTTAAAACCACAGCCCAAGAGTCAGGTGAGTTTATGATAAAAGTTATTCAGGAAAAGACAACCATGCCCTTGTCATATACTGCAGGTGTCCTAACTCAAACCCAGCATATCTCTTCTCTCTTTCCCGTCCTCTCCCGCTTCATCCTCTGCTTCCTTGAGTATAATGAGCAAGTACCACGTCTCCAAACCTCAGGATTTCTTACAGCTGATTCCTACTCACCCTCTATCCAAATATACGCCCTCAAGCACAGAGCACAATATGGAAATAAAACTCATAATGGCTTCCTGCTGCGAAACTCACAAAGACAGTGGACACACGTGAGTAAAAACTACTTTCAGGTTCTGATGGCTTCAGCTTTTGATGTCAAACAATAAGGTCTGGAGCATATTGCCAGGGACCAGATGAAGTGCCTTCAGCTCAGAATTGCCCCTTCTGATGACCACGGTGTACCACATGGGCATCGTTGCTATCGGTTGCGATTTCTTGCTTATAGATGGATTCTTAACACTAGGTCAGCCGCATACTCTTGTAAGACCCTCCCTACTGTCATCCATGTCCTCTTTCAGATGCATTTTTCTATTCCTTTAGAAATTCCACATGCTAAACACGCCCCTCTGTGCCACATGCAGCAAATGCTGACCATGGTCCTCTTATGTGTTGGATTACTCTGACAGTTCTGTTGCATCAAGTGAACCTCTCTTTGTTTAATAGAGTAGCCATAGCTATGTCTCCATCAGTAGAAATGCATTACTTCTATACAGTAGAAGCTAGATGTTTAAACACAGGGATTAGCAGGTTCCGTTCCTTCAAAAGTAGGCAGGGACCACATCTCAAGTCGTTCTGCTGGGCTCTTAGAAAACTACCTTCACCGTCTCTCTTCACATCACGTTCCATACACCTCTCATTATCTGTGCTACCCCTTTCTATAAGGATGCCAGACACAGTGATTTAGTACCCATTGAGTTAGAAGCCGCATTATTGATCTAATATTAACAGAATTTCCTTTGCACATACCTTATTTGCAGGTAAGGTGATAACCCTTAACATATTCACAACCTGTATGTTGACTTCATATAAATGTCAAGGGAACTGTTGGATTCTAAATAGCCCCCTTTGCCCATTTCTGCATATACTTTCCACTCATCGAACAGTCAGTCAGTCATATGGTATTTTCTCCATGACATTTTCCTTGTCTGTTGTCTCGAAGCTTCAGTCTATTCTGTGTAAAGCCTGAACTGCAGCAGCAAATCACATCTTTGACCTTTTATAATAGTTATCTCTGTGGACATATGTTTGTGGAAACTGACAGCTCTGCTGCTTCTTTCCCCTATCCCTAACACTTAGTACAATAAATTACACAGAATGAAAAACTCCGTGAATATTGTGCAAATCACTAAATAACCATCCATCTTAGTAACAGCATTGGTCAAGCAACCAGTCGCTCAGGTAAAGGAAATGTCAAATATTTAGAAAGAACGTAAACCTCCAGACTTAGGCATTCCTGACCGGACTTGCCTCTGATGGGGGAACCCTGGAAGTGTGCATAAGGTCATAAAGAACTTTCTGTCTCCTCCAGTCTCGACACACATGTGTCTAGATAACAAGATGACCTTTGGAGATAATCCAGGTTGAAGCCAACATGAGCCAGCAAGATAGTGATATAATTCTAAAAATAAATGCTCACTCTGCTTGGCTTGTCTAGATACAGATTCGCTAGCAAATTTTCCACTCTCCCAGGAATGACCACCGTTAGTCACAGCAGCTGCCCATAACTCAGCTTAACAGTGCCGATCACTCCACGGCCTACTGGTTATCATTTCTCTTGATAGGTTTAAACTTCTCCACTCACTGTTACTGGCCCACAGGACACTAGACCGACTGAATCAAGCATTAATCTACAGCTAAAAGAACATGTTCTTCTGGCTCCGTTTAAAAAAAGGGGGCTGAAGGATGCATAGCATTTCCAAAATCTCCTAATTAACTGCCCATGCCATCTCCATGCTGCGAAACAAGGATGTGTACGGAATATGTGACATTTTTCTTCCCTATGGAAAAGCAATATACTAAACATGCCCACTGATCAGAATGGAGGCCTTTACTGGGTATGAAACTGGGGGGCAGTTTGTTATCCACATAAGTCACAGGGAGAAGAGAAAGTAAACATGCAGATTCCCCTTTTCCTCTGGGTAAAAGGTCTAGGCTGCCTTCTGGCTGACATGTTCAGCAGCTCAGAAACATTTCGGGAGACATGAAGAGCATCCACATAGAGCTTAGACTGTTATAAGACTAACAAAGGAGTTCAAGGCCAACCTGGTCTACAGAGTGAATTTCAGGACAGCCAGGGCGACACAGAGAAACCCTGTCTCGAAAAACCAAACCAACCAACCAAACAAACAAACAAAAAAAATGAAAACAAAAAAAACCCAAAATCAAACCAAAACAAAACAAAAAGACTAACAAAGAAGGCTGTGGGAGGGGAGAGACGGCTTTCGAAGGGGAAACCAGGAAAGGGGATAACATTTGAAATGTAAATAAAGAAAATATCTAATGAAAAAAAAATAAGAAGACTGTAATTTATCCATGGAATAGAAGACTGTATGTGCAAGCAAAAATAAGGTTGTCCTCATAACTATAAGGAAATTTCTCCAATAGCTAATGAGAGAGCAAAAGTGAGTAGGTGAGAGACTGAGGCAGGCATATTTGCATTATTTGCAAAAAAATCCAAAGACAACAGAGAAGGGTAGAATACAGATAGATGTTTATATCTTCGGGTCTATAATAACAAGAAGCATACATAAGCAGAATACTTTTGGATATAATAGCTGGAGTTACTATAGGCACTGGCAAATTACAAAGCAGAGGCAGCAAGATACTTCTTTTATATATTTTAGTACTTAAAATTTTGATCCGCACATTTAACTGATTATGAAATTTAGTTTAAATATTAACAGAAGTACATTCAGCAATATCAATAACAAATTAATAGGTTTTATAGAATTAAACTTACATTTGAAAATTATTTCTTCCAAGGAATGAAGTTTTAGAATTGACAAAGGATTATAGTTTTAGCTCTTTGTGTAAAGTAGTCTGGCCTTCTGCAACATCCTGCAGATTTGTCGACATAATCAAATAGAATTTAGTCTCTACTAATTATATGATTGGTGAACTAATGCTGCACGGATGTTACATTGATGGTGGCCTCAATTATGTGGAGAACTTTTAAATAATTTTTACGTGGCATTAGTAACATTATGGGACTTAGAAAATTGTGATCTTTGGTTATTAATATCCAAATACAAATAAGCATTGTATTACTCTAATAATCCACTTCAGAAGAGCAAAGAATATATTATCTCTGTATACCATTACCTAAGAAGACTGTCTTAAATCTGCTTGCTTATATCCTATGTAAATAAAATAGAAATTTAAAATCAAATGAGCACAAGAGTGTGAAATTGCAAGAAAAGGGTGTGATCAATTCCATGCCTTGGCATGAATAACTGAATAGTTTAAGTCATTGTTCTCATTTCAAAACCGTGAAGATCCTCACCCTGAGAGTTGCATTTTGGGGGTGGGGGAGGGGGAGGGTCTGGAACATTAGAATAACCTCTCCCTACTGCCTTTCTTACTTCTCTTTTTCGTAGTACTGATGCTCTCTATCCATAAACATGTGGATACACTTGGAAACACAGTCTTGGGTCCAGGGGAATCGATTTGTGTAGTAACTCCTTTTAAGCCAGAACACTTCACCTTATCATTCCTGAAATCACCTCCTTCCTGTCCATCAATTTCCCAGGAGATGGCCAGCCTGTCTTACTCTATTTATCCTTCTTTCAGTCTGCCAGCACCCATTCACGCAGTTCTCTTGATCTAGAATGCACCACGGATCAATTTGAATGAAGACTTTAATGGGCTCAGAGCAGGAGGCTTTTGCCCAAAGAAAGAAAACTCTCATTATAAGAGACTGCAACTTAGGAAAATTTGGAACTCTCACTCTCTTCATTTAAAAACAAAAAATACATTTGCATTTAATGTATGACTGGGAAAACCAAAAAGAGTCTGTGTGTTCAGACTTGTAAGGAATACATATACCTAGGTATGAAGACCGTTCTACCCTGTGTTCTTTGGAGAGAACATCTGACATGAGACAGTCAAAAGTCATTTAGGGATTGACATTGACATAACTTTGCCACCAGCAACTAAAGCAATTACCAGGCCTGGTTTGGGCACAGCTGAAACACCTTGATAAGGCAGGAGTGAGAAATGACACATCATAGGACCTGAATGGTTTCATCAGCACAACACTAAATCAGCATGCATGTCTCCAGCATTCCTCACTCTGTCCATAATAGAATAATCAAACAGAAGCGGAGAGTGTTGACTCTGATTTCCGCTGACAGTCGGAAATGGAAATCAAGTGATACATGCCTGTGTTGCCTTTTAAATGTACTTTAGCCACGATGGTTTCGACAGACTGTCCCATAAACCTCTAAATACTTTGGGGCAGCAAGATTCATAGTAAAGAAGCGCCAGACAAGGAGAGTCTATTTTGTTTGGTTTGTTTGTTTGTTTCATTTCAAAGAGTGATACTGAATACCCTTAGCAACAGCTAAATCCTAAGATAGGATTTAAAACTAGGTGCAATTGCAGTTGACAGGAACCCATTTATTTTAGGAAGAATATGAGAATTATTGCATGATTAAAATGGTTAAAAATTGATAAAGAGCCCCTTTGAGACAATTCTATCACACAAACATTGTATCTACCATCTATTATCTCTCTACCTCTCTATCTCTCTCTCTATCTCTCTCTCTATCTATCTATCTATCTATCTATCTATCTATCTATCATCTATCTATCTACTTATCTATCATCTATCAATTATCTACCAATTAATCTAATCTATCATATCTCTCTATCTAATCACATATCTATCATACATCTACCTTTCAATCTATCTATCTGTCTGTCTATCTGTCTATCTGTCTATCTATCTATCTATCTATCTATCTATCTATCTATCTATCTATCTATCATATATATGTATGTATGTATGTATATATAAAAGCTATCACCCATCTATCTATCTAATCACTTATTTTGAAGGGCAATCTTTGTCCCAATATTGATATGTACTAAATTGAACTAAATGAGATCTCTGCAACTCTTAGCCTGATGATTTTCACTTTGATTGACAGGTGGGGGATCAACCAATCATTTCATTACTTTACTTTGTACCATTTGCAAGGTTAGTGGTATCACCAGTGTCTTGTATTTTCCTGCTGCACGCTGTCAAACCTAAGACCCTTCTCATCATACTATGCAATTTCTCTCTTCAGCAAAGCTTGTTAGAAGAAATAAAAATGCAAGCTTTCTTAATAAATACTTACATTGAACTCTTGATTTGGATCCAGCATATTCCTATACTGTTGAATTAACATGGTAATTAAATTGTTGCTACGTTGGTGTGGAATTAAGTTCATATAAACATTTAAAAGTAAGAAGCTAACCATGTGCCATTTGGAAAAAGTAAGCAGAAACTCCAACATATTTATTTTCAAATTCTATTTTGTGGATAATACAGAAAAGATGCATTTGTTTATGACTATAATCATAGAAAATTAAATAGAGCTTTAGTGCAAATTTACTTTGTCTTGGAAGTGTCCAGACGAAGTGATGTGAGAAAGGAGAAATTAAATAATGCTTGCAGGAGTCCAGCCATAGTCCAACAGCAAGGCAAGCACTCACCCTCCAAGGATCACCGATTGTTCCTCTACCACCCTTTTCTTCAGTCTGTGAGTTCACGGTAAAAGGTCAATACAATGTGGCTTTGGGAGGCTAGCAAGTGATCTCAGCTTAAAGAAAAATGGTGCAGCATTCAAATCTTGTATTCTTCCTGAGATTTCAGTGCAGCAGTAGACCCTGGCCTCCTCCCACGGCCCTCATGGCTCCAACAGTAGATTCCAAGGACTCCAACTTGTCCGTCATGTAAATAAATGGCTCTATGCCTCTCTAGCTTACTGCTGGCTTTATGGTGGAGTTTGGTTTTGGTAAAACATGGCTCTACATTTAACCATAGCCACTAACCTCGTGTTATGTAGAGGTGCTATTGTTTTGAAACTGATATATAAGCAGAGAGATTTGAACCCACATGGTTCCTTGTAGGGAGAGAACTCAAAGAAGTCCTAGAGACCTATCCTGAAGGAGCAGGGTGCTCACTGTGGGGACTGGAGTGTGCAGAGCCAATCTGACAGAGTTGGCTTACTAGCCTCTATCTGTGGAGAAGGGATGCTCAGCATCCCTGGAAAGAACTGTACTTACAGCTGTTCCATCAATACTAGAAAGACCCGATCCTATGCTTTAAACCAAGAGCAACAATGACTGTTAGGTGAGATGGAATTGCTCATTTCCCTGGTTTATTGTCTCACATTATAATTATAGACCTGGTTATTATACTGTACCTCATAAATACACGCAGTCGTGAAACAGCAAATAACAAACAATTACCAAAAGAGTGAAGTTTTTAATTTACTTCCCTGAAAAGATTTTTATCTTAAGCAGACAAAGGATTTCCATAAGTCTATGGATATATTTATTGAAATAAATTACGTTATCATTTTGCTATCATCCATGGGATGATACTGCGGAGTAAACAGATCATATGACTTTTTATATATCAGCTACCAGGAAGGGTCTAGTTGAGAGAGGTGCTGTTCTATTTTTACTTCCAATTTTAATATACCATATAAAAAGAGGCAGATAACATAGGAAAACCTATACAATTTTATAGGAGAACTCCCATTTTAACATTTTTATTTTATATTTTATTACATATCATCAAATTCATACTTTAATTTCTCACTGAACTCACATGCTTGGCTCACCAAATAGCAGATTTTCTGACAGAGACTGGAAAATGAATATCTATGAAAAAACCACTTGTGATGTTTCTAGATGCCTGAAAAAGCCACTGCAGAGCTACATACTCAGTATTTATATCCAAATGTCATCTACAATGTATGCGGTATTTCTCATGAGCTTATACATGAGTGGTAAAACAGGCTCGCACATTGTCAGCATTGTGAAATAAAACATCCAAGGAGCTGTAGCAATGTAAGCATGGATTGCTGAGGTCTGTCTAGCACTCATGCAAACACAATCATTTGTGGTGGAGTGGGCTTGTAATCTCTATGCTGGGGATGCAAAAGGCAGGGCATGGAGCTGGCTGGTACCAGCTTAGCCTAACTGGCAAGCTCGGGTTTCTAGGGAAAGTTCCTGTTTTAAAAAATAATGTGGATGGCTCCTGGATAACAAGAGATGGATCTCTGTTCTCTGCACACACACACACACACACACACACAGAGAGAGAGAGAGAGAGAGAGAGAGAGAGAGAGAGAGAGAGAGAGAGAGAGAGAGAGAGAGCAATCAGGGAGAGGGAGAGACAGACACAAAAATGCATGACACACATGCACACAGACAGACATACAAATACACAGACACTCATAGAGAGACACACATCAATAGACACAGACATATCCACACACATGTGGATATACAAGCTCAAAACACTCCACATGTGCTCCAAGTGAAATGTAGTCTAGCACTCTTTTATTTTATCATGTGCATTCCCTTCAAAATGCATTTTAAATTTTTTCTTTCCTTAAGAAATTAAACATAGGCTACATTAAGATGACTAATGACATTATCATTAAGTTGGCTTAATGAGTTGCTTTTCGATGAGCTGTAGATGAAATGTCCTGAGGTTTGGTGCAAACGTGCTACACTTCTGGGAAAAGTGTGCTCTCTAGTCATGGTAACATGTCACCTAAATGTCACGCTGTTGAGGATTAACAATGTAGTGAATGAATGGTGGCAAGGCCATTGACCCGAGGTCAGTGAGATGGACTTATAGATCAACAGTCACCTCGTATTCTTCCTGAAAGGAAATGTGGATTTCATAGGTGAGATTCCCCAAGGCAACAGGAGGATGGCCAGGTTTAAAGATAATGGTGAAGAAGGGCCAAGACTGGGTGTCATAGGTTATATGAGGGTCAGAGAACCGAAGAGCAAGAATGACTGCAAAGGCCCTGTGGGAGCACTTACATTTAGCAGGCGACTACCCAAGGAAAAATAACCCCAAGGAGGAAGACAGCTAAACAGCCTTTTAAAAAATGGTATCATGAGCTCCTTTTGTAATCTAGAACATACTTGCTGATGTTGCTAGACGAGATCAAGCCATGAGTGAGCAGCCTAATTTTGAAGGCAGTGGAATTTAGCTTTGTGGAACTTATCAATTAGTCCCATGTTTGCTACAGGAGGAGCTGTTTCTTGAACATCATTTGCTAGGAGACACTTTCCAGATTTAAAAATACAGTTTATATGACTGAATACATGTGGTCTTTTAATAGGTTTAAGGAATATTGCAGGACAGGTAATCATCTAGCTGTGTCAATCCTAACTTGTTGAACACATGTAATCATACAGTAAACTCTTTAAAATAACATTGATCAGACCCGTTTTAACATGTTCTACTATGCGCAATGGGAAAACAACCAATGAAGGACAATATGCAGATGGTTGCTTTGTGAAAAGTGTGAATGTGAGTGATAGTCTGTCACACAAGCAGAGGGTCAGGGTCATCACCTTAAAATAAGAGTTGATGTGAATGGATTCATGTGTGTTCCAATACTACCATGCTGTGATGATCCAAAATTGTCACTTAAAATGTATTTAATAACAAGTTTGAAACAAAGCTAAGGATGAAAAAATGGTCTTTGGTCTTTCATGTGCATCTGAGTCCTGTGTCTCACTTCTTACTCTTTGTGCTAACAGGATCTCTCAATGCAACCCAGTGACCATGACAACCCTATATGAGCTTCCCAAGTTCTTAGACATTAAGTCCTTAAAGGTATAATGAATTACTTCATTGATGATGTAGAGATTGCAATCTCATTTCCGACAGAAGCACATAACTTGATAAATGTTACAGTAACATTTTCCCCCAAATCAATATATAATGACAGTATTAGTGGTCAAATAATTTCCTTATTAAATATTATTATTCACCTTTCATTCTGCCTCCCTTGAAAAATTAAGCTTCATTTGATTATACTGGAAAATATCATTCTCACTCTTGGACACAATTTTAAAATTTCATTAAATTAGCAGCTAGTTAAATCAGAGACATATCTCTTAGATAAACACATTCAGTATTGTGCCATATGAATAATATTTTTGAATATTAGTTTAAAAACCATTCAGTGGATCTCTGTCACTTCGTGTAGCAATTTTTTAACATTTTATTAAACTTTTATCTTCCAAATCCCTTTCCAGAGTAAAATATGGTGGTTATGGCCATGTCCCTTGTCTAAGAGCAGCTAACACATTACTGCAGCTGATGTCCTTTGAAGAGATGTTTCTCATGACATTATTGACTATAGAAACCTAAGGAGAAGCTCTGCTGCCTGTCAGTCACTGACATCAAAGGTTGGAAGCCAGTAAGGCCAGGTTTATTGGCTGTAAAAGTATCCATCCCAAAGGAAGACTTAACTGCACTCAAGGCCTTAATGGGGCACCTGTTGGTTACACTGCCCATTTAGTCTCATTTTGTGAACTCTAAGAGAGTGCTAAACTACTGGAGCTGCTAACAACAAACCAGGCAACCACAACCTTTCTCCTCTCTGAAGTGCAAAGTGGCCCCACTTGCAAATAGGTTGCTAAAGACCTTTTAGTAGGTAGGTATCTTTTACCAGCTGCCAATTAGCAAACTGGATCAGTATCGAAATGTAGGAATTAATGTGTGTTTGGTTTGCTTTCCTTTCTTTTATAAAACCATTTGTAATGCTTTGGGACTTCTAGCATTTCGTCCTCTTTAATTTACTGGGCTGAGGTATGTGACAAGAAGGAGGTTCCTTTCCTACTAACAGCTGAATTCACATTCCTGTCACCATATAGTTGTTCATTCTAGGGGCTCACATGATTTTTTTTAACTCACCTGGCCTACTCCTGCCCCTCTCACAGGCCTACGCTTCTTGCTCTCACAGCCCCAGGGAAACTCAAAGATGAAGGAAGGTTTCACACCACATGTGTGCACATGCTCTAGCGGTGCACTGGGCACATCCTCAGTGGTGAATTCTCATGTAAAATCACTTCCAGGACCTTCTCACATGCTCAGCATGTCTTTCTGGTAGCTGCTAACCCAATATCTCTGAGATGATTTCATACATTTCATATGTAAGGGTCAAGGGACAGTCATAAAATCAAAACTCTCATTCTGGCTTGTTATTGATCACAAATAACGGATACTTCAAATTAATTCTGAGGTGTTGGCAGATGTTTTGAAATCATCTGTGTTATTGCTCTGGCCCCTGGGCTGCCACACACTGGATTTTATTTCCAGGACATGAAAATGGTCCTTGGGCCATAGCACTAGAAAATGATACTTTGAAGTCCATTTACACTCATGTACGAGAAACAGTTGCATCAATTGTCCACAAACCCTCCCCAGATGGCTGTGGAACATCTTGGGGGAAGGAGCGGATGTTTTAAGAGCTAAATATCCAAGAGCAGTGTTGCAAAACAATGTCTCCTGGACACAAGACTTCTGCACTCTGAAACTGAAGGCACCTCCCATGGTCTGTATGAACCTGCACAAGGTCATGGACCTTGACATTCAAGAATGGATGGGTGGGGTACTCAGGGATCCCACCCTTAGCTGAGGAGCCACTGATAGCTGGTGACTGCTAGGGAAGGCAGAGTTAGTTCTCTTCACCTGTGGCCTGGTAAGCTCTCCATGGTCCTAGAATGGTCCTACATCCATATGTATGTGAGCAGTGCTAACCAGACTCGATGGGAGATGGATAGTAACAGAAACAGGAATATGAGCATGGGAGAGGAGTAGTGTAGTGGTTGAGGTCTGGAGAGAATTAAAGTCAGAAGGGCTATAATAAAAATTCTTCATATTAATATATGAAATTCTCAATAAATAAAGTGAGTGAAAACACAATCTCATAAACCAGTGAATGTCTTTTCTAATATAATTAGAAAAGATCATGCCATGTGGCAGCGCTCATCAGGGAAAAAACCAAGGCAATAACAACACAAAATGCTTATGATCTTTCAAAGACGGCAAGGTGGGCAAATGAAGACCTCCTTTGTTTAAATGAGAGACAATGACCATCTTCCTATGACTGCCCAGACCTTGGGATGAATTGGATTTCAGGTACTTACGTTCATCCCCAGGCAGTCTGTATGTTTCCAAGCAGTCTATTTAACTAGCTGTATTCAGTTCCTACACTGTCAAAGCAAACTGCCTTGAACTTATCATGTTGAAAGAACAAGAAGTTCTTGTCCTAGTGCTTAGTAGGTCCGAAACCTATAATCAAGTAGGAAGCAAGGTCATACTCTTTCCTCAGGTGCTAGCATGAGGTCTTATCTTTTCCAGTTCATAGGGACTGCACAAAGCCTTTGGCTTGTGGCTGTATCATTTTAATCCCCCACAGTCAGTCTTCCTATACTATCCTCTCCCTCTCAGTCTCAAGTCTCCTTCCCCATCTCTGTCTCTGTCTCCCTCTCTCTCTCCCTATCCCCTCTCCCTTCCCCTCTCTTCCCCTCCTGCTCCCCTCCCCCTTCTCTTCCTCTCTCCCTCCCCTCCCTCTCCCCCTCCCATCTGCTCCCCCTCTCACTCCCCCACTCCCTCTGAGTCTCCTATTATTGAGGTTTGGTCAATTGCTATGTATTGTAATGCTAAATTCTATAGCACAAGGTCTAAGCTTCTCACATTTAATCGCTTTTGTTGTGCAGATCTTGCTTTTTGATATAAAGCTATTGGTTAAATGAAATTGGTTGCAGCTCATTACTGGAGGGATTAGAGGTAGGCAGGTTTGGGTTGACTGGGTTGGAGGAGAAAGACCAGGGGAGAAGGAGGAAGGCTCAAAGATGAGGAGAGGAACCATGAACACATGTCCAGGAGAAACAGCAAGTATCTGGGGTACACTGCTGGGGAGGTAGCCAGGCCTGCAGTTAGAGAGGCAGATTAGGAGTGACCCCCCAGTAATTGTCAACACCAAATAAAATAACCATAGACCAAGTCTCATTTACTTATAAGCTAGTCTGGGATAAGCTTAAAATGTTTGTATTACAATCTCGATTGACAGCTTGTACCCGTTGGGCTTTTATAAGAATTCTTATATTAGCTCCAGTTCCTATGCAGGTAACCCAGGATGATAACATGTCCGAATCCTTAATTATACTTGTGAGTCCCAATTTCCAGAGGAGGTCACAGTTCAGAGATCTGAAAGGTTAGGCCATAAGCCTGTGACTGTGGTATCTGCAGACACTAAAGATTTTCTGTTTTGACTACAATCTCTCCAACCCATTTTTGCTGTGCTCAAGTGTCTCCACAAACCAGAAGGCTAGATGGGGGAAGGGAACAGTATTAGACACATGTAGACACAAGCTAATTTCTTATTTAATTTACCAAACAATAAAATCCTGCTTTTTAATGGATGATTTGAATATCGTGACTAAATTCTTTGACATGTCTAATGCTTCCAAAGGGATGTTATATTATCATAAATTATTCAATAAATGAGCATAAATTATTTAAGGCAGGTTTCTACAGTTAAATGTACAGAGTTAAAGGTCAAGAGCTCATAGAACCACTGAGTGTAGGTGCTTTCCGTTTCCGGTAGGGTCAGAGTTTTCTTGCAAGTGATCTAGAAGGTGGTGGTTGCTGTAATGTGGAGGTAATGATGCTGACCAATTCTGATAAGCTCTGGTAAATGCCAGAGGATTATTGAGTTTCTCACTCAATTTGAAGGCACAATAGAAGCAGGTTCAGATAAGTATAATCTTGTGGTAGCTTATTTCTATGTTTGAAGGTGCTGTATTGCATTGTTTGTAATTTTCTTACTGTTGATTTTTGTTGTTCATTTGTTTTTTGAGACACGACAGCTCTGATCTCATGAACCTGCTTACTCAATCACTTGAGTCCAGGAATTGTAAGAGTGTCCCAGAATGCCATTGTATTTTCATATGAATCAAGTCTACCAGATTTCCTACTGCTAAAGTCATGTTATCAGGGTAAGCCTGACCTTCAAATGTTTACTATTCTATGAGGAAGCACTAGGCTAGACACTATGTATGAAGATGGCTTCTGGATTTGTGGAGGGGGAACTCAGAAGGGGGACAACATTTGAAATGTAAATATATAAAATAATTAATTAAAAAGATAGAAGCTGTGTAATCATGAAAAGCAATGGAAGAACCTTCAAGGCTCACTGCTAAGTAAAAGAAGTCGATCTGAAATGTCACCCAATGTATGATTCCACCTTTACAATGAAGATATTTATTTGCTGTTACAATAGCAGTCACATGATCCAAATCATAGAATAGATGACATCAAGAGTTAACTCTTATGTAATGTATGGACATTAAATAAGTATGTATACTATCAGAAAGAAAGAAAGAGAGGAAGAAAGGAAGGAAGGAAGGAAGGAAGGAAGGAAGGAAGGAAAGGAAGGAAGGAGTGAAGGAAAGAGAGAGATGGACTGACTTATACTGGCTCTACAACATGGGGGTACAAAAGTGTACAGAAAAAAAATACCTCAAGATGTGAATTACAGACTTTCTGGATCTAAATGTATATATCAGATCTTTTCCTTGGATTCAGAACAGAGGTGACTAACCATAGCCCTGAGACTCTAGGATCTGTTAAGGGGTCTCAAGGACATTCTACACTGGGTCATGTTGCTAATGTGGGATGCTCAGTAGGTTAGATGCATTTCATGTAGTTTTGAGTTATGACTTCTTCAATTCTGTGTGATACTATTAGGATATCACAGCAATGTAAGTGTAGGCACAATGTACTAAAGTTTTATTGAGAGAATAGGAGTTCTGTAAAAAATGAAAGATGACAAGCATTAGGTGAGCTCATAGCCTTCTATTTTGGAATATGGAAGGATCGAAACTATGCTCATATTTTTGTGTTGATTATAATCTTGTTCTGTCTAGAAATAGAACAGGAAGAGATAATTCCATTTTATCTGAACCACCTTAATGAAATATGGGGTAAGGTATATTTGTGAGAAACTGGCTGAAGACCATTTCATTCACTCAGTGAAGTTTGGAAACCTCCAAGTGATGTACACTCAAGTCCAGTTCTGCAATCGCCATGAATGACTTCATCTCTATGTGTAATTATTAAGTAATAAGCAGCCCATGTCTTTAACTTCAATACTGAGAAGACCGAAGACAGACATGGGAAGGTAGTCCCTTGAAGACCTGACTGAACGAACTACGTAGAAAACACTTGTTAAAACAAAGGTCCCCCTTTCTCCCTAAATCCCCACATAGCAGCTGTAATATTAGCGTGGAGTGTGGAAGGCACTATAGCTGTTTCTGTTTTCTTTTCCACATGGCTTAGCTCACTGCATACATCTGGCTTTAACTGGGGGATCAAATGCCAGAAAGAAAAAAAAAACACTTTCCTGATTGCATTTTTTTAGAGAAAAAAAAAACCAACTCAAAATGTTTTATAACAATTAATCCCAGATGATTTTGTAAGCTGAACATCTCTCCTTTAACCAAGGAGCTTTTTCTAAGTTCTCCAGTCTGTGGCTATCTTCATATCTAAGGGGTTTGGTGCTCTTAGTCTTGAAACTGTATCTGCAATGTATACCAAATTCTTTCTTTACTATTAAAAAGTCTGAGATCTGATGCTTATCCATGCCAAATTTTTCAAACAGTCCAATAAAGTTCGTCTGGAGAGGCAAACCAGTGGAACACGGTAAGGGCTGACTGGGAAAGGAAAGATCTTCTCTGTGGACACATTGTATACAAGAGCCAAAGATGCCAATGACAGTGTGTTGGCAGGGGGCCATGCTATTCAGATAATCTACTGAAGGTCCTTAATTTTAAGTGGAGAGACGTCCTGATAAACCAGTGGAAATCTGGGACCATAGAAAGTCAAGAGTGCATTTAATATACTTAAGCTTTCTGACCATAATAGTTCAACTGACTCAATCTATAACAATATGACAAGCATATGTGTATATGCATATACATGCCTACAGTCAGTCAAAACCATGTAACTCAAAGACCATTTTCACTAAAGTATTTAATATCCCATGAAGTTTATGAATATTAAAAACTTCTAGCACTGTACCCCCCTGTAGAATATCATTAGATTACCCTGTAGTCACTTGGTGACTGGGCACTGTCATGTGCAGCTGCTAGCCAGCAGCACACAGAGCTAGTGGTTGGAAAAGATAAAATAAAAATGCAAAATGTTTTCTACTGATGTCCTGTCATTTTGCAAGCCAGATCATCATATATTGGCAATGCATGTATCTCTTTGTTAACAAAGGTATAGTCTATATCAACAGTTTTTCGTGATAACAATATCAAATGAATATTAAGAAATATAGAAAGTCTCTGATCATCCCAGCACTGAGGTTTAATTGAGGATCATTTGATCCCAGGAATTGGAATGTGTTGGGAGCCGCCCCCACATTCGCCGTCACAAGATGGCGCTGACATCCTGTGTTCTAAGTGGTAAACAAATAATCTGCGCATGTGCCAAGGGTATTTTACGACTACTTGTACTCTGCCTTTCCCGTAAACGTCAGCTCGGCCATGGGCTGCAGCCAATCAGGGAGTGATGCGTCCTAGGCGAAATATAACTCTCCTAAATAGGAAAGGGGTTTCGGTTTCAATAGAGGGGTGGCTTTCGCTTTTGGGGCTGGGGGTTTGCGCTCCTAGCTCCTGAAGATGTAAGCAATAAAGTTTTGCCGCAGAAGATTCTGATCTGTTGTGTTCTTCCTGGCCGGGCGTGAGAACGCTATTAAGAATTGGTGCCGAATTCCGGGACGAGAAATTCCGGGACGAGAAAAAATCCGGGACGAAAAAATACAAGAAAACTCGGGACCGGCACAAGGAAGATCCCTCATTCCAGAACCAGAACTGCGGGTCGCGGTAATAAAGGTTCCCGTAAAGCAGACTGTTAAGAAGGATTCAACTGCATGAATTCAGAACTTTTCAGCTGGGGAACGAGAGTACCAGTGAGTACAGCTTTACGAGGTAAGCCTGGCCTTGAACTTTCTAAGGAAATTCAAGACAGTCTATCAGAAGTAAAGTGGAAAATGTTTGGCCTTGAATTTTTTCTAGTGTTAGGAGCCCTTTTGTTCCTTTTCACATGTTATCAGGTGATTAAGATAGGGCTGAAAATTCTGGATGAAATTCAGGGCAATCTATCAGAAGTAAAGCGGGGAGAGAGAGTAGGAGCAAAGAGAAAATATGGTACACAAAATAAGTATACAGGCCTTTCCACGGGTCTTGAACCCGAGGAAAAGTTTAGGTCAGGTAAGAATACCTGGGGAGAGATTAGAAGGAAGGAAAAGAAAAAAGAAAAGAAAAAAGATCGATTAGCGGAGGTCTCTAGGAGATACTCGTCACTAGATGAGCTCAGGAAGCCAGCTCTTAGTAGCTCTGAAGCAGATGAAGAATTCTCCTCTGAAGAAACAGACTGGGAGGAAGAAGCAGCCCATTACCAGCCAGCTAATTGGTCAAGAAAAAAGCCAAAAGCGGCTGGCGAAAGCCAGCGTACTGTTCAACCTCCGGGCAGTCGGTTTCAAGGTCCGCCCTATGCGGAGCCCCCGCCCTGCGTAGTGCGTCAGCAGTGCGCAGAGAGGCAGTGCGCAGAGAGGCAGTGCGCAGATTCATTCATTCCCAGAGAGGAACAAAGGAAAATACAACAGGCATTTCCGGTCTTTGAAGGAGCCGAGGGTGGGCGTGTCCACGCTCTGGTAGAATACTTACAAATTAAAGAACTTGCCGAGTCGGTCCGTAAATACGGAACCAATGCTAATTTTACCTTGGTGCAGTTAGACAGGCTCGCCGGCATGGCACTAACTCCTGCTGACTGGCAAACGATTGTAAAAGCCGCTCTCCCTAGTATGGGCAAATATATGGAATGGAGAGCGCTTTGGCACGAAGCTGCACAAGCGCAGGCCCGAACAAACGCAGCTGCTTTGACTCCAGAGCAGAGAGATTGGACTTTTGACTTGTTAACGGGTCAGGGAGCTTATTCTGCTGATCAGACAAACTACCATTGGGGAGCTTATGCCCAAATTTCCTCCACGGCTATTAGGGCCTGGAAGGCGCTCTCCCGAGCAGGGGAAGCCACTGGGCAATTAACAAAGATAATCCAGGGACCTCAGGAATCCTTCTCAGATTTTGTGGCCAGAATGACAGAGGCAGCAGAGCGTATTTTTGGAGAGTCAGAGCAAGCTGCGCCTCTGGTAGAACAGCTCATCTATGAGCAAGCCACAAAGGAGTGCCGAGCGGCCATAGCCCCAAGAAAGAACAAAGGCTTACAAGACTGGCTCAGGGTCTGTCGAGAGCTTGGGGGACCTCTCAGCAATGCAGGTTTAGCGGCTGCCATCCTTCAATCCCAAAACCGCTCCATGGGCAGAAATAATCAGAGGACATGTTTTAACTGCGGAAAGCCTGGGCATTTTAAGAAAGATTGCAGAGCTCCAGATAAACAGGGAGGGACTCTCACTCTTTGCTCTAAGTGTGGCAAGGGTTATCATAGAGCCGACCAGTGTCGCTCTGTGAGGGATATAAAGGGCAGAATTCTTCCCCCACCTGATAGTCAATCAGCTTATGTGCCAAAAAACGGGTCATCGGGCCCTCGGTCCCAGGGCCCTCAAAGATATGGGAACCGGTTTGTCAGGACCCAGGAAGCAGTCAGAGAGGCGACCCAGGAAGACCCACAAGGGTGGACCTGCGTGCCGCCTCCGACTTCCTATTAATGCCTCAAATGAGTATTCAGCCGGTGCCAGTGGAGCCTATACCATCCTTGCCCCCGGGAACCATGGGCCTTATTCTCGGCCGGGGTTCACTCACCTTACAGGGCTTAGTAGTCCACCCTGGAGTTATGGATTGTCAACATTCCCCTGAAATACAGGTCCTGTGCTCAAGCCCTAAAGGCGTTTTTTCTATTAGTAAAGGAGATAGGATAGCTCAGCTGCTGCTCCTCCCTGATAATACCAGGGAGAAATTTGCAGGACCTGAGATAAAGAAAATGGGCTCCTCAGGAAATGATTCTGCCTATTTGGTTGTATCTTTGAATGATAGACCTAAGCTCCGCCTTAAGATCAACGGAAAAGAGTTTGAAGGCATCCTTGATACCGGAGCAGATAAAAGTATAATTTCTACACATTGGTGGCCCAAAGCATGGCCCACCACAGAGTCATCTCATTCATTACAGGGCCTAGGTTATCAATCATGTCCCACTATAAGCTCCATTGCCTTGACGTGGGAATCCTCTGAAGGGCAGCAAGGGAAATTCATACCTTATGTGCTCCCACTCCCGGTTAACCTCTGGGGAAGGGATATTATGCAGCATTTGGGCCTTATTTTGTCCAATGAAAACGCCCCATCGGGAGGGTATTCAGCTAAAGCAAAAAATATCATGGCAAAGATGGGTTATAAAGAAGGAAAAGGGTTAGGACATCAAGAACAGGGAAGGATAGAGCCCATCTCACCTAATGGAAACCAAGACAGACAGGGTCTGGGTTTTCCTTAGTGGCCATTGGGGCAGCACGACCCATACCATGGAAAACAGGGGACCCAGTGTGGGTTCCTCAATGGCCCCTATCCTCTGAAAAACTAGAAGCTGTGATTCAACTGGTAGAGGAACAATTAAAACTAGGCCATATTGAACCCTCTACCTCACCTTGGAATACTCCAATTTTTGTAATTAAGAAAAAGTCAGGAAAGTGGAGACTGCTCCATGACCTCAGAGCCATTAATGAGCAAATGAACTTATTTGGCCCAGTACAGAGGGGTCTCCCTGTACTTTCCGCCTTACCACGTGGCTGGAATTTAATTATTATAGATATTAAAGATTGTTTCTTTTCTATACCTTTGTGTCCAAGAGATAGGCCCAGATTTGCCTTTACCATCCCCTCTATTAATCACATGGAACCTGATAAGAGGTATCAATGGAAGGTCTTACCACAGGGAATGTCCAATAGTCCTACTATGTGTCAACTTTATGTACAAGAAGCTCTTTTGCCAGTGAGGGAACAATTCCCCTCTTTAATTTTGCTCCTTTACATGGATGACATCCTCCTGTGCCATAAAGACCTTACCATGCTACAAAAGGCATATCCTTTTCTACTTAAAACTTTAAGTCAGTGGGGTTTACAGATAGCCACAGAAAAGGTCCAAATTTCTGATACAGGACAATTCTTGGGCTCTGTGGTGTCCCCAGATAAGATTGTGCCCCAAAAGGTAGAGATAAGAAGAGATCACCTCCATACCTTAAATGATTTTCAAAAGCTGTTGGGAGATATTAATTGGCTCAGACCTTTTTTAAAGATTCCTTCCGCTGAGTTAAGGGCTTTGTTTGGTATTTTAGAAGGAGATCCTCATATCTCCTCCCCTAGGACTCTTACTCTAGCTGCTAACCAGGCCTTACAAAAGGTGGAAAAAGCCTTACAGAATGCACAATTACAACGTATTGAGGATTCGCAGCCTTTCAGTTTGTGTGTCTTTAAGACAGCACAATTGCCAACCGCAGTTTTGTGGCAGAATGGGCCATTGTTGTGGATCCATCCAAACGTATCCCCAGCTAAAATAATAGATTGGTATCCTGATGCAATTGCACAGCTTGCCCTTAGAGGCCTAAAAGCAGCAATCACCCACTTTGGGCGAAGTCCATATCTTTTAATTGTACCTTATACCGCTGCACAGGTTCAAACCTTGGCAGCCACATCTAATGATTGGGCAGTTTTAGTTACCTCCTTTTCAGGACAAATAGATAACCATTATCCAAAACATCCAATTTTACAGTTTGCCCAAAATCAATCTGTTGTTTTTCCACAAATAACAGTAAGAAACCCACTTAAAAATGGGATTGTGGTATATACTGATGGATCAAAAACTGGCATAGGTGCCTATGTGGCTAATGGTAAAGTGGTATCCAAACAATATAATGAAAATTCACCTCAAGTGGTAGAATGTTTAGTGGTTTTAGAAGTTTTAAAAACCTTTTTAGAACCCCTTAATATTGTGTCAGATTCCTGTTATGTGGTTAATGCAGTAAATCTTTTAGAAGTGGCTGGAGTGATTTAGCCTTCCAGTAGAGTTGCCAATATTTTTCAGCAGATACAATTAGTTTTGTTATCTAGAAGATTTCCTGTTTATATTACTCATGTTAGAGCCCATTCAGGCCTACCTGGCCCCATGGCTCTGGAAAATGATTTGGCAGATAAGGCCACTAAAGTGGTGGCTGCTGCCCTATCATCCCCGGTAGAGGCTGCAAGAAATTTTCATAACAATTTTCATGTGACGGCTGAAACATTACGCAGTCGTTTCTCCTTGACAAGAAAAGAAGCCCGTGACATTGTTACTCAATATCAAAGCTGCTGTGAGTTCTTGCCAGTTCCTCATGTGGGAATTAACCCACGCGGTATTCGACCTCTACAGGTCTGGCAAATGGATGTTACACATGTTTCTTCCTTTGGAAAACTTCAATATCTCCATGTGTCCATTGACACATGTTCTGGCATCATGTTTGCTTCTCCGTTAACCGGAGAAAAAGCCTCACATGTGATTCAACATTGCCTTGAGGCATGGAGTGCTTGGGGGAAACCCAAACTCCTTAAGACTGATAATGGACCAGCTTATACGTCTCAAAAATTCCAGCAGTTCTGCCGTCAGATGGACGTAACCCACCTGACTGGACTTCCATACAACCCTCAAGGACAGGGTATTGTTGAGCGTGCGCATCGCACCCTCAAAGCCTATCTTATAAAACAGAAGAGGGGAACTTTTGAGGAGATTGTACCCCGAGCACCAAGAGTGTCTGTGTCTATGGCACTCTTTACACTCAATTTTTTAAATATTGATGCTCATGGCCATACTGCGGCTGAACGTCATTGTTCAGAGCCAGATAGGCCCAATGAGATGGTTAAATGGAAAAATGTCCTTGATAATAAATGGTATGGCCCGGATCCTATTTTGATAAGATCCAGGGGAGCTATCTGTGTTTTCCCACAGAATGAAGACAACCCATTTTGGATACCAGAAAGACTCACCCAAAAAATCCAGACTGACCAAGGGAATACTGATGTCCCTCGTCTTGGTGATGTCCAGGGCGTCAATAATAAAGAGAGAGCAGCGTTGGGGGATAATGTCGACATTTCCACTCCCAATGACGGTGATGTATAATGCTCAAGTATTCCCCTGCTTTTTTACCACTAACTAGGAACTGGGTTTAGCCTTGATTCAGACAGCCTTGGCTCTGTCTGGACAGGTCCAGACGACTGACACCATTAACACTTTGTCAGCCTCAGTGACTACAGTCATAGATAAACAGGCCTCAGCTAATGTCAAGATACAGGGAGGTCTCATGCTGGTTAATCAACTCATAGATCTTGTCCAGATACAACTAGATGTATTATGACAAATAACTCAGCTGGGATGTGAACAAAAGTTTCCGAGATTGTGTGTTACTTCCATTCAGTATGAGAATTTTACTAGGGCAGCTAATTTGTCAAAAAGTCTTTTTCAGTATATGTTACAGAATTGGACGGCTGAATTTGAACAGATCCTTCGGGAATTGAGACTTCAGGTCAACTCCACGCGCTTGGACCTGTCCCTGACCAAAGGATTACCCAATTGGATCTCCTCAGCATTTTCCTTCTTTAAAGAATGGGTGGGATTGATATTATTTGGAGATACACTTTGCTGTGGATTAGTGTTGCTTCTTTGATTGGTCTGTAAGCTTAAGGCCCAAACTAGGAGAGACAAGGTGGTTATTGCCCAGGCGCTTGCAGGACTAGAACATGGAGCTTCCCCTGATATATCTATGCTTAGGCAATAGGTCGCTGGCCACTCAGCTCTTATATCCCATGAGGCTAGTCTCATTGCACGGGATAGAGTGAGTGTGCTTCAGCAGCCCGAGAGAGTTGCACGGCTAAGCACTGCAATAGAAGGGCTCTGCGGCATAAAATGAGCCTATTCTAGGGAGACATGTCATCTTTCAAGAAGGTTGAGTGTTCAAGTGTCCTTCCCCCAGGAAAAACAACACGGGACCAGACCAGGACCCCTCTGGGTGATGAGCCTGGGAGGAGGTTATGTGTACGGCTCCTTTACCTACACACTGGGGATTTGACCTCTATCTCCACTCTCATTAATATGGGTGGCCTATTTGCTCTTATTAAAAGAAAAGGGGGAGATGTTGGGAGCCGCCCCCACATTCGCCGTCACAAGATGGCGCTGACATCCTGTGTTCTAAGTGGTAAACAAATAATCTGCGCATGTGCCAAGGGTATTTTACGACTACTTGTACTCTGCCTTTCCCGTAAACGTCAGCTCGGCCATGGGCTGCAGCCAATCAGGGAGTGATGCGTCCTAGGCGAAATATAACTCTCCTAAATAGGAAAGGGGTTTCGGTTTCAATAGAGGGGTGGCTTTCGCTTTTGGGGCTGGGGGTTTGCGCTCCTAGCTCCTGAAGATGTAAGCAATAAAGTTTTGCCGCAGAAGATTCTGGTCTGTTGTGTTCTTCCTGGCCGGGCGTGAGAACGCTATTAAGAGGAATGCAGTTTGTATATATGATATAGGTGACCCACATTTCCAAATAGGGTCAAAGCAAATTAGAAAGTTCCTTACTCAGCACACCATGTAACATAAATACAACCTATAGCACACAGCACACTATGCACAGTGACTTACAGATATCGGCTAGTCTATTATAAAGGTACCCTTCACACACACACACACACACAGACACACACACACAAGATCATTTTTTAATTAGGTATTTTCCTCGTTTACAATTCCAATGCTACCCCAAAAGTCCCCCACACCCACCCCCCCAACCCCCTACCCACCCACTCCCCCTTTTTGGCCCTGGTGTTCCCCTGTACTGGGGCATATAAAGTTTGCAAGTCCAAAGGGCCTCTCTTTCCAGTGATGGCTGACTAGGCCATCTTTTGATACATATGCAGCTAGAGACAAGATCTCCGGGGTACTGGTTAGTTCATATTGTTGTTCCACCTATAGGGTTGCAGTTCCTTTTAGCTCCGTGGGTACTTTCTCTAGCTCCTCCATTGGGGGCCGTGTGACCCATCCAATAGCTGACTGTGAGCATCCACTTCTGTGTTTGCTAGGACCCGGCATAGTCTCACAAGAGACAGCTATATCTGGGTCCTTTCAGCAAAATCTTGCTAGTGTATGCAATGGTGTCAGCGTTTGGAAGCTGATTATGGGATGGATCCTTGGATATGGCAAACACTAGATGGTCCATCCTTTCGTCACAGCTCCAAATTTTGTCTCTGTAATTCCTTCCATGGGTGTTTTGTTCCCATTTCTAAGAAGGGGCAAAGTGTCCACACTTTGGTCTTTGTTCTTCTTGAGTTTCATGCGTTTAGCAAATTGTATCTTATATCTTGGGTATCCTAAGTTTCTGGGCTAATATCCACTTATCAGTGAGATCATTTTTTAATGGCTATTATCACTGTAGATGCACCATGGATATCATCTCTGCCACTGAGGATTTAGCTCTGTTGAGTTTAGGTATGTTGTTCTTTATCATAAGCAAATACAGCAAATATTTGTATAGTTATTTAAATTCATACATAGGATAAATTCTTTTTATATTTAACTTTTAATGTGTGTAGGATCTGTAATTTCTGTAATTTTTTCTTTTCTTTTGAGAGTGTAATTATATCATTTCTCCCTTCACTATCCTCTCTCCAAATGCTCCCTGTAGACTGCCTACTCCCTTTCATATTCATGACCTCTTTTTTCATTAATAGCTATTATATATATACATATATGTGTGTGTGTGTGTGTGTGTGTGTGTGTGTGTGTATACACACATATTTATTCCTAAACAGAATCATCTCAGTATGTATAATGTTACAAACATTAAGGTTTGAAGATTGACAATTTAGCATATGGTAATCAGTTGGTGTGACCTTTTGTGGGAACACTATTTCTTCCACTCTCAGGTTTCCTTGTTTGCCCACAGTCCATTGGGTTTGATGGAAACCCCATGGGCTTTTCCCCATCTGTCTGGGATAAATTCTTAAAAGCAGAATTCCTAATCCAGAACGAGGGTGTGGCCATGCATATGTTGGTTCTACTTCTGCAGTTGAGTAAGAATCTAAGATTAATGAAGCTATGTTCTCCCTTAAGCTACAGGTAAAATGACAGGTGAAAACTTGAATCATTGCTATATGATTTCTGCCATAACTGGAGAAGACTTACATGGCACAGACTTCTCATGTGGAATACCTAATATTACTTAAATCTAATGAAAGGAAAATCACCTGGAAAGTGACTGAGTGTAGTGAACAGTAGCGCATGGAGTATAGTTCTTAGAAATGGTTTAATAGTGATATAATGACAATTGCTGTGGGCATTTTCCTTCATTATCTCTGTCACATACCAGTGTTTCTCTAGGGATCCACCCTCACACATGACTATTACATAACCTATTTAGTCATAGCCACAGAAATACTTGGACTTCTAACAAAGGATTCCTGATGACAAATATCGACATCTGTGCTGGCCTTAAACTAAAGAAACCCCAAAAGATACCAGGGAGGCCCACATAATTCTGTCGACAGGTATGTTTATGTGCCTCTCACAGGCATTTGCTCATAGGCCTGTTAGACATGTACAGTGTGTTTATAAACAATCACCCTGGTAATTCTTATGTACTCTAGTTTGGGAATTGTCTCCTAATATAATCATGCCAACACTGTTTCATGGAGAATAAGTTTAAAACAACATATCCTAAAATAATCGTCATGTGTGAATGTTTACTTAAACAATATTTCCTTGCTAAACGCCTAGCGTTCATTAATCAACGTTCACGCAAACTCTGATGGGGTTCTGATATCACTGTATACTCAAGGAGGGGTCCTAGAAGGTGGAAGAGACATGATGGGCGCTTCCTTCAGGATCCCCACGTTACTGTCTCTTCTACATTCCCTTCAAGATATCCATGTCACTGTTCTAGAATTTTGGAAAGTTTCATTGCTGGCGGAGTGATATATATATATATATATATATATATGTGTGTGTGTGTGTGTGTGTGTGTGTGTGTGTAATAATTAGGGAAAAACTGGAAGAAGCTTAGGAGAAGGGCGACCCTGTAACAGAAGGAGCCACAGTTTCAATTAACCTGGACCCCCCTGCCCCCGGAGATATCTCATATGCTGGAACACCAACCAGGAAGCATACACCAGCTGATATGAGGCCCCTGACACATACACAGCAGAGGACTCCTGGGTCTGGGTTCAGTCAGGGATGATGCACCTAACCCTCAGGAGACTGGAAGCCTCAGAGAGTTTTGAGGTCTGGGTGTTTGAGGGTGGGGACCTCCACATGGAGACAGTGGGTGGGGAGGAGGTATGGGATGTGGAACAGTGAGTGGGTAGATGGGGAAGGGAATAAAATATGGATATAAAAAGATGAAGAAAACCAAATGGTGCACGCCTTTAATCCCAGCACTCGGGAGGCAGAGGCAGGTGGATTTCTGAGTTCGAGGCCAGCTTGGTCTACAAAGTGAGTTCCAGGACAGCCAGGGCTACACAGAGAAACCCTGTCTCGAAAAACCAAAAATAAATAAATAATTGCGTGAATAAATACAATAAAATAAGTAAATAAATTTTAAAAATCTCTTCTCCAAAAGTACCCAAGTTGAGGAATATGTCAGATTCCAGTTCAGAGCAGTTCTGGAGTCCAACTCCAGCCCGAGGGAACTTCCTGTGCTATCTACCTCAACCTGGTGCCTGCTCCATGTACTTACATTATCAGGACAAACTGTCACAAATTGTAGGAAATGTGCATGGCTTATTTTTCTACTGCATTCAATCAATTTCTGAGCTACTTGAAGACAGTCATTTAATCTAACATGTTAATGAAATACAGTATTTTTAAGTAAACACGTGATAATCCCTGGATAAATGAAAAATTCCAAGCTAATTCCTCTATTTCTATGATTTTTCAAACCTGTCTGTACATAAGAATCACTGTACAAGCATTAAAAATAGTGATAACATCTACTGATGTCATGAAGATTATGAAGCTTCATTGACTACTCAGAGCATTGTCTGCAGTATTGTTTTTGTTTTATTACAATTCAGTTTAGTTCTGCTTCATTCAATATGCTAGGGTTTATTTAGGAAATATCCCTAAAAGCTATCAATGTGAAGATATTACTTAGCTAAACAAATAATTCTCAACTGAGGAATACCGAATGGCTGAGAAGCACCTAAAGAAATGTTCAACAACCTTAATCATCAGGGAAATGCAAATCACAACAACCCTGAGATTCCACCTCACACCAGTCAGAATGGCTTAGAACAAAAACTCAGCTGACAGCAGAAGCTGGCAAGGATGTGGAAAAAGAGGAACACTCCTCCACTGCTGATGGGATTGCAAGCTGGTACAACCACTCTGGAAATCAGTTTGGCGGTTCCTCAGAAAATTGGACATAGTACTATCAGAGGACCCAGCTTTACCACTCTTGGGCATATACCCAGAAGATTCTCCAACATGTAATAAGGACACATGCTCCACTATGTTCAAAGCAGCCTTATTTATAATAGCTAGAAGCTGGAAAGAACCCAGATGTCCCTCAACAGAGGAATGGATACAGAAAATGTGGTATATTAACACAATGGAGTACTACCCAGCTATTAAAAACAATGACTTCATGAAATTCTTAGGCAAATGGATGGAAGTAGAAAATATCATGCTGAGTGGGGTAACCCAGTCTCAAAAAAACACACATGATATGCACTGAGTGATAAGTGGATATTAGCACAGAAACTTGGAATAACCAAGATCCAATTCATAGACCAAATGAAGCTCAAGAAGAAGGAAGATGGATAATTCGGTCCTTCATAGAAGGGGGATCAAAATACCCATGGGGGAAGATACAGAGACAAAATGTGGAGCAGAGAATGAAGGAAAGGACATTTAGAGACTGCCCCAACTGGGGATACATCCCATATACAATCACCAAACCCAGACACTATCTTGGATATCTACAAGTGCTTGCTGACAGGAGCCTGATATAGCTGTTTCCCGAGAGATTCTGCCAGTGCCTGACAAATACAGAAGTGGAGGCTCACAGCCATCCATTTGACTGAGCACAGGGTCCCCAATGGAGGCCCTAGAGAAAAAAACACAAGGAGCTGAAGGGTTTTGCAGTCCCATAGGAACAACAATATCAACCAACCAGTACCCCCAGAGCTCCCATGGAATCAACCACCAACCAGAGTAGACATGGAGGGACCCATGGCTCCAGAGCATATGTAGCAGAGTAAGTTCTTGCTGGACATCAGTGAGATAAGAGGCCCTTGGTCCTGTGAAGGCTCAGTGCCCAAGTGTAGGAGAATGCCAGGACAGGGAAGCAGAGTGGGTGGGTTGGTGAACAGGGGGAAGGGGGATGGGATAGGGGGCTTTTGGAGGGTAAACAATGAAAGAGGATAGCATTTGAAATGTAAATAAAAACTATTTAATTAAAAAAAGAAAAAAAACACTGAAAACACACACAAAGAGTTATAAGAAAACAAGAAATAACAAGTTAGTGATATACTCCTGATAGAAACATATTTAAGTGACTATTTGAAAATCAACTTTAAATGAAGAATTACACTAATGTCCTTTTCTTTCTTCCTCCTCTTTCCCCAACTTCTTCCAGAAGTCCTGTTAGTCTTCAGTGATGAAAAATGAGCCGGAATGACCGACTCTGAGGAATAATGTCCAATGCCATGGGTCATTCTGGCTACTTAAGATTATGTGAGTGCCAGAGGACTCGAGAAGAAGTAGAGGAAGGGAATATGCATTAAATGAAACAGCAAGCAGAAGCCTGGGGCAACAGAGAAGCAGATTTGGATGGACGGCTTCTGCTCACAAACGGCAACATCAGGCCTAGAAGGTTGTTAGCAGGAACAGCTCGGGGACTGGCAATATTTCAAACCATCTAGTAGGATGAAGACAAGAAAAGCCCAAACTTAACAACTCAACATGGCTACTCTCATTAACATAATTATCTCAGATATGGTACGTAGAGTTTTTCCATTTTCTACTCTAGGAGTGGCTCTTCAAAAACAGTTCACTATAAAATATTCTCTATGATTATATATATATATATATATATATATATATATACACACACATATATAATAAAATAATTCTCTATAATGTGAAAATGTCTATGTGTTGTCTGTTGAATAACTGACTGAATCTATTGTAATGATTGACAACCCCACCCCCAAAATCCTTAATCAGAATGCTGTTAGGAGATTCAAAATTGTGCTTCATAGGCTTATAAGGAGTGGAAATATTCAGGGATGTGGCCCAGATGCAGTAGGTGTGGAGAGCCTATGTCACTGAGGCTAGGCTTTGAGGTTTCAAATATTCACACCAGGCTTAGTATGACTGCTCTTCCTGATTTCCCCTGATCCAGATGTAAAATTTTCAACTGCTTCTCCATCACTATGTCTGCCTGCATGATACCGTGCCTCCCTCCATGATGATAAAGGACTAAACCTCTAAACTGTAAGCCAGCCCCTATTAAATGTTGTCTTGTATAAGAGTTGCCTTGGTCATAGTGTCTGTTCACCGCAAGAAAACCCAAACTAAGACAGTAGCCTTCCCTGAAGATTTGAATCAAACCTAGGTTCCAAGTCCTAGGATGTACATGATTCGGGTAGGTTACACTACCACTGTTGGTTCTTCTTCCTGCAGGTTCCAATGGTGCTGCCAGAAAAATAAGGACACAAAAAAGATGCAAATAAGAATAGCACTAAGAGGAGGAGAAGAGAAAGGAAGCAAGGACAAGAAAATGACGTGAAGGAGGATGAGGCATTCACATTATATGTGACCAGCTCTCTGGCTCACAGCTCACGCCACATCCCTCCACTCTCCTCTTATGGGCATCTGTGTGCTTGTTAGACTGCAGGTGAGCACGTGTGCCTCAGATCAGGTACAGATTCTCTGAGCTAGTTTGCTGTAGAATGCCAAACACATCACTTACGGAAGATCTGAAGCACCGTATTCCCTCCACGACGCCCAACCCTTGCTCTGGAAGCAGGAGGATCTCTCTATTTCCACTCATCTTGCGTAGGTCATGGCTGTCATGGAACCCAACAGCCTGATAATGCTGCGTGTTAAAAGAATAGACAGTAGCAGCGCCTGTCAATTTTCTTCCAAGGAGCTCGGTGTAAATGAATGTGGTCCCCAAGAAGACTGTATTTCTGAGTTCAAAGGAGTCCAGAGAGTATGGCTGGATTTACATTCTCCTTCAGCATCCCTCACCTGGAGTCCAGATCCAGAGACAGAGCTAAGACAGAAGAGCTTCCCAGAGGTGAATCCAAAAATGTAAATTGTATGCAAAGACTACAAAATGTGAACAGATTGAAGAAACAGATTGGCTCTCAAGGACAAATCTTGCATTTATATATCCTTCCTGAATCACAGGACCATGGTTTTATAAAACTAAGCAAACTAAATCTTAACTTTCTGCAACTGCCTTTTTATTTTTCCATCCAGCATATATATATATATATATATAAAATCTATATTCAGAGGGGACAGTAAACAACGCAGCCCTTTTGTCACAGGTACTCCATAATAAATGGCACAGACATGTGAAGTCATAACCCATGGACCTTCTGTAAGAAGTTACATGTATGTACACCTGATCCAAACGGTCAGTAAGAGAGAAACATGACTCTGGGTGAAAGCCAAGAGCTGAAGAATGAGTTTGGTAAATTGCCTTGTAAGTAATATAAGAGCTTTTTTTACTCCCCAAAATGTCTTTGAAAAAGAATTTTTAACTCAGTGCTTTAAAAAAATGGTTAATTTGATAATTACATTTAAGATTTTATTTAGAAATGCAAAAATAAGTGTAATACATACAAAAGGTAAAATAATAATAGTAATAATGCTGATAACTATTTATTAATAATAACTATAAATTTTTAGTTAAATAAATCTATATAATTAATGCTAATTATAACTAATTTTTAATTAAATAAAAATTACTATTATTGTTATTATTATTGTTACTACTACTTCTACTACTAGTATTTACTTTCTACTGTTTTAAAAGCACAAATGATGCCATGTCGACTATAGGAACAACACAGAGAGCTTTTTAATGAATCTAAGATACAGTTAGTGAGTCTGCCCTGACTTAGCAGTATTCTTGTTTATTCAGCATTAATCTACAATAATGTTCAAAGGTAAAATGTTCTAATTGATCAGCTCTGACCCCAATGCCATTCTAAAGAACATGGACATCATTTGGCATGTGAAAGGTTCTTAGCCATTAAAAGATAGCTAATTAATAGAGTATATATAAATGACCCAATTTACCCACTCAAGTTCACACTTTTATATAAAATCAAGTCTTATGAAATTAACATACCACTTTCAGATGTGACTGTAGATTTTATCAAGAAACCCGACTAGTTTACTAGGGTTTTTTTGTGCATCATCTCTCTCCCCCTATCCTACTCCCTCATCTAGGAGATTTGCTAGCATGCACATAGATTTTAAAGGTAGGTTTCACATCCTCCCCCCTGTGCATAATTTCCTTGATACAGAATTTTCACAGCCATGGTTGTAAACCATGTTTAAACATGGAACATTTTTGTATGCTTGTAACTGGGATCCATCACTCACTGACATCCCACCAAGAGGCTGCAGTTAAACCTTTACACCACCTTCCCTTATCAAAGGAGCGGTTTGGCCTTTGGTATTTGGAGACAGCCATAAAGTAGCACCATCTGGACCACTCTGTTTCAAGAGGGACATCAATTTTTATCCTTGCTGGATCCTGCAGGAGCACTCTGCACAAACTCAGCAAAAGCATGAGTCTGCTATAATTCAGTCATCCCGCTGTGGTCCAGGGTATTTGTGGCAGAAGGAAGCACTTGAGTTCATATATCTTGGTAAAAAAGAAAACTATTGTCAGATATTCAACCTTAGAAGCATGGGCCTCCCGTCTTACTTAGTCTGATAAAATACCTAGCATTGATGGTTTCTTAAGTTTGTACTGAGTATTTACATTTAAAGACTTAGCCAGAGACTTGTTTCAGTTGGACACAAAAGGCATCCTCCCTCACCAATGGATTATATTGGGGGAGAAAACACAGTTCCCAAACCTGAGACATGTTCCCTATGTAGAAATTAGAGGAATTTCAAAATAAGAAATTACAGGTTGGCTGCTTTTTCTTTTCTTAAAAGTAATTACTAAAATCTAATCATCTGAGAGATCAGAACCTCAGATAATGGCGAGGAGAGAGAAATGGCACATTTCAGCCACAGACAATTCAACAGGGGAAGGGAACACACAATTGAAAATAATGATACAGGGAATGGTAGCAATTGGTCCCTATCTCCTTCAAATGTACAAACTGAATAATAGGGACGCAAGTGCCGAGGAAACGAGACCCCCGGTCGATGACACACTTCTTTGTAACTTCGAGAGTTGCCAAACATCAGAATCACAACACAAGTATCATTAATAGTAGAGAAAAGACAAATGAACATGTGATTTCTTTCAATTTATAAGATTTCCTCCAGGAATCTAAATGGAACTTTATTCATCCTAGGATTCCACAGACCTTACAACAGATAAGTTTATACTTAGTATTAGTAACTAAAGAACCCACAGAGAAGACAGTGGAACCCAAGGGAGAAACATTTAGGTAGATAAACGCTGAACCCATTCATCACATTCCCATGACTGTGTAAACAGTGTCTGTTTCTCTTGCTGAAAGCCACTGTTTTAAAAGAACATACTTAATAACTATCAGTGTCTTTTCCTGAATCAATAGTTCAGTGTCTTCCCCAAAGTATTTGAATATTATGAGTGGCATATAAAGCAATATAAATGTTATACTTTTAAAAGTAGGTTATTTCAAGCCAAATTTAAGTAACGTAACTGCTCTGAGGAAAAAAAAAAAAACACTACATTTGGCAGAAGTATTTTTATACCAATAGTCAAAAGTTCTAGCATAAGATGTGATATTCTGGTCCTTATACATACTAGATAAAAACTTTCATACTGTTGAACGTTATTTATTGAAAACGTGGTACTATGCATGCTTCTGCACTAAGTATTTCAATATGGAGTGGGAAAAGGAAAAGAAAGACACTAGCTAGGTCTAAACCCAAATTCACCTAGAAATGGGCAGAGATGATGAAGGGTGTGTCATTCCTAAGCCTGCATACTAGAGGAAGGGAGGAAGTTGCACACTCAGCCAACGATGTTTGCCTCCAGTGGAGAGAAATGAAATTTCCTCAGCAGTGTGAATAAGAATCAGTATTATTTAAAACCAATCTTCAGGCTGAATTTGGCTGCAGGCTCCTGTCCTGATCTGTGAATCCATCAATGTATGTGGAGCCCTGAGTACAGGTCAGCAGAGCCAGCATTGGTATAATGGAACAGGATAGAAGACAAGCTGGTCACAGAGAGTTGTTGAGTGGGATCATTGTTGAGTGGCACACTTTAGCATGCCAATATATAAGGGAGCAACATAAACTAGGAGTGGGCTTAGATTTGGAATCCAGATCTCTTTGGATATGTTCAAGGCTAGTAGTCATGGGTAGATCATGTGTTTGAAATTAGCCTAGACTACATATCTGTAGCCTGCCTCAAAAGCAACAAACAAACAAACAAACAAACATGAAAATCATTAACGAAGAGTCATCCCTGACAAACATTCATGCATTAATCAAGACTTTCAAATACAATGAAATATTTCCATAACATTGTTAAATTATACAAGCAGGAAAACCTAACATGCTATTCCATGTCTTGACAACTAGTGTAAAACCATCAACTCCGATTTCAAATGACAGATCTGTTACTTTTTCTAGTTTTTTTTTTTCTTTAGTGAAACTAGGCTTTGTTTGTTTGTTTGTTTTCTGGTGGTTACCTTGTTTTCCCTCCTTTAAGATGAAATTTATCATTAAGACAACATATTTCTGCTGCTGAGACATCTCTGGGGAGCATTTAGAATCCCCATGAGCAGGACCCATGCTGTAGGGTTCTGGTTTGATTGGCTTAGACTGGTGTTTCTTGATAACCATTGATTTCCTCCTTGATCTGCAGTTTATGAAGAAGTTTGTGCCAGGGAAGAGCAAGGAAGCCACCCAGAGAGTGGGGGAGGGGGGAGCTGGATTGCCTCATCCTCAGATGCACCGCCCCTATGTATGGGGACCTTTGCAGGGAGAGGGTATCTGAGGTTGCAAAGGTCATGTTTAAAACGCCTGAATCATGATCTGAGAGTCTGACAGGACTGGCTCTAGTGGTTGCACCTGCAAATATAGGTACCCAGGTATCTGAGGCAGGATGTCCACATCACAAGGAAATCAAGCTTGCAGGGAAGTATAGCAATGACATTTTAGTTGCTGGTTGTGGCTGACTCTTAAGCTGGCCCACACCACTGACTCAACTGAAGCTCAGCTTTTTCTAGAGATATATGTGTTTCCTTACATTTCTGCTAGAGGCGAAATAAAGAGAAGAAATGGTCTACCAAGAAAAATGGTCAGAAGCTGCCAACCATGTCTAGCTAAAATAACTAGATGAAAAAGAAAGTAATATGTCAACTCTACATTTTATACAGATTTGATAAAACAAGTCGAAAATTTGTTTTCTTCATTTAAACAGTTATTCTCTGAATATACTAGGGTGATATATAAAAATAATGTTTACATTACACTATGAAAGCAATGTTGGGTAGACTTCCTTGTATTTACACATTTATATTTACATGCAGAAAATGAACAACAGTCTAGAATTTGTGAGAAATTTTGCTTTTGCATTTAAGCCTACTTTATGAGTGCACACATTTCAAGGAAGTCATAAGGGAAGAACATATGCTAACCTGCAACCAGTGGGTGCAGACAGCACGCCATTAGAATACACAGAAGTAGGTCCTCAAAAATGGGGTTGCGAAGGGAAAGAGAGTGACGTATGAACAGAATGTTACCATGAAGGTGTGCTTATGCATCTCTTCTACCATTTAGCACTGAGCGGAAGACATTGAAGATGCTTCATGTCACCAACTGATGCTGGAATTGACTAAATGTATAGAAGAAAAGTAAGTACAAAAGTTGTGTCTTTTGATGGTGTAGTCATTAATGCTCAACAGGCTTAGATTCACAACATTTGCGTACAAATACTAAGGGTAGACTTTTTGTCTATGTATATGGAGCCTTTTCCTATGAACCATAACACCAGCAGTATAGCATGAGTGCTCTAAGCATGTCGTGGTGATAAGCAAAAGCTCTCTAATTGGACATAAGGCCAAGAGGAAAATTATGCCAGGTACTGAAAACCTAACCAACTGCAAAGGGCTACTGAAGTTGTGTGTCTGTGAGAGAAGCTATAACTGCCATTTTACTAAACAGCATTATCCCTAACTACATTCCCAGTATTTTTTCTTAGACCAAAATGGAAGTGTAGTCCTCACCTGCCATCAAGGGAATGTCTCTTTATAGAAGACATTAACCATTACATAAAGCCAGAACGTGGCATCTAACCTCTGAATACATCTGTAACAGCAGTACTCGCCACAGTTCAGAAATCATTGCAGAGGAGGGGCAGGAAGAGTACAAGGTCAAGAGGATCATGGACTTCGCAGTAAGATTATATGTCCTGGAAATATTTGAAGCTATACACATGAAGTCTCATGGGTGACTAAGCATGAACTGAACAAGGGGGACACTAATACACACACTGGTGTGGAGTGTACAAAGCATATATATACTTCTTAGTTTGCAGCAAAGTGTTGTCTGACCTTTGTCTTCCCACGATGTTAAAAAGTTCAGAGATAATCTTCCCTCCAATGTCTTTGGAGGATATTCTAGAGCAGATAGCTAAATATATAGGTATTTTTTCCTAATATTAACCTACTAAATCTATCTGGGAAAAATAAAAATAAAATGAGGTGTTGAAGAGACTTGAGAATTATGACAGGTAGAAGACATGAATCACATGCAGTACCTACTGGTTTTTTCCATAAGTTGACTTCACCACATGCAGGATCTACTGCAGAAGTTTTTATTGTCTTACACGAAGGAATATAATGCATATCTGTCAAAAGTATTGACTTTTGGAAAGGGACTATACACGGACATTGTTTTAAAGAATACTCTGAAACAAAGGCATATTGAAAATATAATAGTTTGGAGTTGGAAAGATGTCTCGGTGTTTAGGAGCCTGTATTGCTTTTACATATGAGAGTTTGGATTCCAGCACTGTGTCAATGGATCATAAACCTGTAACTCAAGCCCTAGGGTATCTAACACCTCCTCAAGCATCCACAGGAGTCCATAGTCAAGTGTACATAGCCACGAAGAGATGCACACCAAAACTTATTTAAAAACATTTTGTATATATTGTGTTTTGAGCACAGGATGGGGACTGTTTTTATTTTTCTTTCATTAACAATGGAACGTTAGTCTTTATAAACATAACTATCTGGACAGTTTTCACTGAACTGACTGCTACATATGTACATATGTGGAGCTTCATCTATGTTCTTGTAAAGTTCTGCAGTCCTCAGAAAGAAAGCCAGAAAGAAATTTTTCAATGCTTAACAGGAGCTAAATTGGTACAAAAATCTGAATATTGTCGTAAACAGTGGGGAATCTGAGTCTCACATTCTTCACTGGATTTCCATTCCTCTGAAAGGCAATCTGCAGGCCATGAGTGCCCAGCCAAAGGACGATACACATGGAGTTGGATTTCACTTAGCGGCTGTTTTACAAAATGATCTGCAGTGCCTTTAAATAGCAGCTCTCGTTTAAAAAAAGGTGAGAGAAATGGCTGGGAAAATAATGAATAAAAGTCATTCTATTGAACTCTGTGAAGATGATGATTTGAAACATAAAACAGTTTCATGTAGTTCAAAATGATATTTTTCAGTTATGCAGAAAGATTTCTAAACTCCATCTCTTATTTGTTGACACTGTTATATACTATCAGAAGAATATCTAGAAAATTATGAGAAAACAAAAACACGATATACCAATTACAAAATCACTTGTAGAATTCATTGTTCCTTGAACTCAATTAAGGTTTTTTAAAGTGTTCTTTTCAACAATAAATTCATTTGAGACTTTCAATAGACCCTGGGATGCAAACAAAAAATTTTAAATGCGTGACATCATTATAATAACTATAGGAAGCTAGCGTCCAAAGCTAGGATCTTGCATCTTTAAAGTTACAATCATTATTTATTGAAGAATATTTCAATATAGCCTACAGTATCTTTGTTTAATGAACACTGGGCCATATATCAAACATAAATAAAATGCCATGGCGTGATTAAACATGATACACTATGGGAAGATATTAATGTATTGATCTTATTTTTTTAAGCTCTTTTCATATATAAATAGTTTTATCAGTCTGTGCCCCACTGCCTCTGTAGCTCATAAGTATCATGTCCAAGCATCAACCACAGGGTCATTCAGGATTTGTGACTCAGGGCAAAAATAATAAATCTGTAGCTGAATGAGGTCAAAGATGATCACCAATCATTTCCTCTCCAGAATGCATTGCTAAAATAATGAGCTCAGTAAAGAAAAGCATTCTCTATTTTGTATATGAACATATATAATAACAATCTCACCTCTTTACCACTGGCAACTTTAAAACTCACAAAAATCAATTTCCTTTTCTTTTTGGTTAATTTTCTTTCAACAAAGTATACGAGGAGCCTTATTTCTCTATTATGTAAGACTTCAATGCGTTCTCTATGTCCTCTCTGAGCTGAAAGGGTCATAGAGTTTTTTTAAATGATGCTAAGTTTACTTGATTTTTTTTTTTTTTAGCTTGAATCTCCTTGAAAACTCAAGACAAGAACAGAATCCAGCTCTCAAAGATTCTGAGTATTCTAGCAATGGAGTCAAGACAACAAGAAGGGGGTTGAAGATCAGTGAAACCCTAATTATTTCTACAGAAGTAAAAGAGGAATACAAAAATACAAGACCATGTGTCTCAACCAGAGAGGTGCCCCCATGCCCGAAGAACCGGTGGGAAGTAGATCTCTCAGTATAAATGATGGTACTAGGGAGGGGAATCCAATCCAAAGCCACTTGGGGAGTAGGCCATTCATGGCGAGGAGGACCAGATTCATCATGCTATGGTCTTTGGGGAGTTTGTTACAGCCAGATTATTGATTTTGGATGCGGAAGCCAGTGCAATAAAGATCAAGAAAAGCAATGAGTGATCTGGAACAGTGAATAAGCTAAAGTCACAGCAATCAAAACCTGATGATTGGTGGAAGTGAATTTAAGACAGAGGAATCCCACATGGAAAGAAGTTCAGTTACCAAGATGTGAAAACACATAAGTTCCCAGACGTCAGACCACAAGAAAACAGTCTGTATCAGTCAGCATTCAGTCTACCCCTGAGCTCCTACACTCCCCAGCCACGATCTTTCCTACATAAATCTCATCTCCTGACCTCAACTCATGATGCCCCTCCTTTAATAACTCAGAAAGTTCACCTCTGTTTCTCATGTACCAAAGGCACTTCACCATATGTCTTATACTGCCTATAAACACTATTCTTATTTAAGATCTATGGGTGGCTAGAGTCTTCATGGTAAATAGTTTAATTAATATTTATGTGCTTGTACACATGCATATATGTGTAATAAATATGAAAGAAACAACCATATTCTAAACATTATTCTTGCAACAACATAAGAGCTTTTTAACCTTGAAATGCACTGAGGACACAGAAAACACAAATTTGTATATACGTAGACACTTAATTAACTCAGTTTTTAGCTCCCATACATGATATTTAAAGTTAGTTTAGCCTATTAACTTTAGATAGATAGTTAAAAAATTCAAAGGCTATATCTTGCTAATCCCATTTATGTCACAGAGAATCTACGAGTCCATGGGTCTCCAGGGCAATTGAATGCTTTTTAATGGGAATGTCACATGCACTTTTGTTGATGGGGCACTAGCAACAATCCTATGCTTTATCATAAATTGCATCACAATGTCACAGCCATTCCTACTGCAATTTTCAATAACAAGTTACATTGTGGGTTTTTTTTTTATGAGAAAAAAAAGTTCTGATTGCATCCCTACACATGACCTGCATCTCAGTATAGAAAAAGACTGCAATCTAGATTGTGATTGGATCCAAACTTAGGATACACGGTCATCACAGCTTTGTGAATGCATTAATAATGCAGGGAGTCAAGAAAACCGTGCCACTGTTTTATTATGGGGGAAGGTGGTAAACTCAAAGACTTAAAGGACTCCCTAATTAAAATAAGGGTTTTGGTTTGAACATTTAATAAGCAAACTTTCAGAGAGACATATGGTCAATAGAGCATGTTATAATCAGTTTTTTGTGCATTCCTTTAAAAACGATATTTTACATTTATTCAGTGTGTATGTGTGTGCATGTGTATCTCTCTGTGTGTGTCTGTTTGTACATATATTTTTGTGTGTCTGTGCATTTGTATGTCTGTGTATGTCCCTGTCCTGTGTTTGCGTGTGTGTGTGTGTGTGTGTGTGTGTGTGTGTGTGTGCAACTGTATCTCTGTTTGTATATCTCTGTATGTGTGTGTGCAAGTTATAACACCCATGAGGAGGTCAGAGGAAAGCTTGCAGGAGTTGGTCTCTCCATCTATCATGAAGCTCTGGGGTTCCAACCCAGATTCAAGGCCCTGAGCCATCGGTTGGCTCTCTCTCTCTTTATTCTTCTTAGTTTTTCCTTATGCGAGGGTAAGACATCACTGTGGAAGGGATTTCTGGAGATAGATGCTATTATAAACAAAATTGCCAAGATAAACTAGCTTCAAGTACCTCTTTGAAACAATTGTTATCTGTCTGTCTGTCTGTCTATCTATCTATCTATCTATCTATCTATCTATCTATCCATTCATCCATCCATCCACCCACCCACCCATCCATCCATCCATCCATCCATCCATCCATCCATCCACCCACCCACCCACCCACCCATCCATCCATCCATCCATCCATCCATCCATCCATCCATCTATCTATCTATCTATCCATCCATCCATCCACCCACCCACCCACCCACCCACCCACCCACCCACCTATCTATCTATCTATCTATCTATCTATCTATCTATCTATCTATCTATCTTTTCAATGTGTAAAACATCTCTTTTTAAAGAGATATTTTTAAAAACAAACAAACAAACAAACAACCCATCCTTTATAAAGGATACAAACAAAAGATAAACTCTGAATATAGTTCCAGGCTACTGTTTCACAGTCAGTCTAAGCAAGTGAATCCAGGTTAACACACAATGGGATTAATTACCATTAAGAATGAACAAGCAATTTAATATGCTTGCAATCACTTTACTCACTGATACATTTGCAGAAGCTCTTAAGACTGACATGTATACGGACCCTGACTCTAATTTTCCTTCTATCCTTAACCTTCTTCCTTGCCATGACTCTGTGTTGAGGAGGGGCGGAGGGATCAGAATAGTGGGGGTTTTTCCACTTCAAATAAATGGCCAGGATGTGTGAAGTTAAGGATCTGTCTTGAATGGAATCTTTAGGATCTCTAGGTGCCATTTTAACCGACACTAATTTGAAATAAAACATACTATTATTTACTTCCCACCCATGAACTGGAAATCCAATGGCCCTCTGAAGGAAGAAGTAACTGATGCTTTCCATGATGTAAATAGACACTTGTGAATGGCCTGGTATGTTTTCTCAATGAAGACAGTCTGCAAAGAAAAGCCAGGCATTCAAACCCACAGCAGAGCAAGAAGGGGTTAAATTGCATGCATGGGAGGCAGTCTTGCTTCAGCAGGCTCTGCACAGGCCATGGTAACCAAGGGATGATCCTAGCTCAGGTTCCTGAAATATTCACCAACGTTGTCTCCCCCACTGCCAAAAGAATGGATCCTCTCAGGGCAGGGTAGATGGCCCTTTGAGCTGCAAGCCATTCTGTGCTTAGCCAACTATGCAACCTTTATTTCAGAATCCACCTACAGCACTCCCAATAAATGTCTTAAGAAATACTTTTTATGTTTCCGTGGATATTTAAAAGATTAAACCCATCATCCAAAACAGAGCACAAGAAACAGGAGATTCACAGCATACTTCAGTCTTAAGGGATCATGAAGGAAAGGCAAGAAGAATGCCAGCAGCATTCCTGGGAGTGTCTTCCCTGGGCTTGCCCACAGGCCAGACTCCAGAGCTCAGCAAGCCCGCCTGGCCTGTACTCCTCCAAAGGAGGCTCAGTTTCTCCAGCCTCCCTCTGTACTTTGTGATTCTTCCAGCCACTCCTGCTGTGACCCTGTCTGGCAGCCATTGTTTTTCTGTCTTGCTTTGAACTGTTCTCCAGCCAAGTCTCTGGGATTCTGAAAGAATTTCCACTGGGTGTTTAACCAGAAGGGTCAGTGAGTGTGGCTGCATTCCCTAAGTTCCACAAAACTCATTCATTTGGGAGGAAGAAAGCAGAAACAAAATGTCATGTCTGAGGCTACCAATTACTTATTGACTTACTCCCAATCACAGCAGTAATCTCTGTGGATAATCAGGAGAAGGAGAGACCTAAGCCCCACTGCTCTCATCTTACCAGCTGATCCTAACTGTTGTTTTTCCTGGTACATTCCATTTCATTTCTCTGTTTTCAGAGACTTAAAAATTATCCTGTAATTCACCTGCTTACATAATTATAATCGCTTTATTTATTGAAAGACATTGCAGCAAATATTTTCCTTTTCCATTAACCTTACTTAACTCATAAATTGCTCTTTTTGCATTATGACTTTTTATGTAATATTCAGATACAAGTTATTTAAGCAAATCCATGTTGGGTATTTTAGCTCCTTTTTATGATGCTGTCCTGCAAATATCCCTTTATGATTATTTCTTTCAGGACAAAGAAGGGGCTTCAGTTAAAAAATGTAGATTAAAGTATTAACGACAGGAGATCCCCATCATTGCAAATATTGAAATGACCTTACTCAATATTTAAAAAATATATCTAGAATAAGTTTAATCTCCAACAGCATACATGGTATAAACTTCCCTTGGTAATGAAATAAATAAGCTTCAAGAATATAGAGTGTAGAATAATTTTAGCAGACTGACCGGTTAAAAAGTGGGAGACAGGCTTCAATGGGGAATGAATTGGACAATGTACTTGGAGCAAAATGACATGCTCCATACTTACAGGCTGGTGGGATTACAGAGCATAAAGTCACCAGTTATCTATCTGTATAGTACAAGGATAACCCGATCATTAACAACTGTTTTATGAAGAAGCCAACATGGCATTACGACTGGGCAAGAAAGGCTGATACACTGAGTTGTATTCGATGACAAGCCTGAATGTGTCAGTGTGCAGTGGAGCCTTGCAGTGAAAAAGCGGGGTGTGTAGACTTGAGTCTGGACACTAGGAGAGCATGCCATTCTAGGTGAGATGGTCATTTGAGTTAACACTCCTTGGAAAGGAGAAATGGGTAATTGTGTACCAGGAAACAGACATGTTTATTACCAGAGACATAAGAGACCTCTCATCTGGTAAAGGTCTCTTTCTGCATGAGAACAGAGAAAATGTTATTGCTTACAGTGAACAAAAACTCAAATGAGATGCACCATACTCTAGTTAGGTTTCGCCATCACTACTCTTGATCATCAGATTCCATTGTCCTTTCTGTTTTGCCAACTCTGTTGTCTTCACCTTACACTCAGATCTTCAACATCGATGGAAACATCTGTGTACTCTTTTAAATCATCAGTTTTCATTTGAATTTTTGTTCAGTTGGATCCCCCCCCAGAAAGTTAAGGGGTCACTTTCCCCCACACAACCTCTACTCTCTATGATACAGAGGCAATATTTAAAGCTTGGAAGTGAGACAGACTTGGCTGCAGGATTGCTGATGGTAATTATACTTCTATACCACGGGGTGGACTAGGAGCCTCACTCCTTCATGGGTGAATATTAAATTCAAGAAAAGCATGCCATGTGAATTTATATAGGCCAAAGGCAATCATTGATAAAAACACAAATACAAGATTCATTCATGTTTTCATGATTTACAAAGTTCTTACTGTCTTACCTTCTAGATTTATTCTCTGGCATTTTCCAGAGTTGTAAGGGAAGTTCGTTTTCTTTGAATGGGGCTTAAAGATCAAGGGAAAACGGGGGTTGATCCTCTTCTACAGGGCAAAAAAAAAAAAATAGTTTCCCTAGAACTCTGTCATGGTTGGAGCCTTCCTTACAGTACAGCAAACCAGAGCCCAATTCCTATGATGAAGTACTTAAACCATGGCAAAAGGCTACCACCAGACTTTCCTAGCAAAGGATGCCCTCCATTGGATTTCATTTCCATCTTTGTTCTAACTTAAATTGGGCAGCTGCACATTGGCAGCAACCACAAGAAGGATTGACCTATATCTCACCACTGCAGTCTTAGCACCCCCCCAACACACACAGAAGTGCTTGGTGGATCAGTGTAATGTTGTAGGCCTGTGAGCCAGATGTCCTGATTTGGGAACTCCAGAAAACATATAAAAAAGCAGACATCAACTGTATAAGTATATTTAATCTAAATTTACCTTAAAAAAAAGACATGAGAATTACAACTAGTCCACAGAGCAGCTAGACTGAAATATGCATCAGAAAACCAGGAGAGATCCTGTCTCAGAAAAAAGGTGGAAGAGAAAGATTGATACATGAAGTTGTCCTATGCACTCACAGGAACACACTCACACTAACAAACACACACACACACACACACACACACACACACACACATCTTGAAAAAAACTTTATTGGACTATTAAGCAAGGTATCTTTCCTGTCAGTGGTATTAAATCATTCATGTGGATATATATTATTATATTTATAAAATAAAATACACTTTATAAGATCATGTCACTTGTTTACTAAGTAATATCACCAGTATTGCTCAAGTTCTTTAGGCTCTGAATAGTGCTATTTCTTATCAAATTAAGAAAAAATTGCTAACTCATTAAAGGGAAGGGAGGGGGTTCCAAGTTTCCCTACTAGCTGTCACTCATCATTCAAGAGCTAATTATTCACAAATAGACTTGTTTGATTTTAGATGAAAAACCTACTTGATGCGTTGAAGGTTCTGACCCAGGAGAAGAAGACAGAAACAACAGCTTCACATTCAATATTTGATCTGGAATTCAGTTTTCTAAAAATAACATGTGTAGTAAAAATTATTACTCATGCTTATTTCACAGAAAATTAGGAAAAAGGCATTTCTGCAGGAGGAGGATGCTGAAAATTGTTCAGGAAGCATCCGTAAACATTTGACTATAAATGAAACCAAGAAAATCTTAATGAGGTGTCCTCAGTAGGCACTTTGATAATCTAATACACACGGACTATTAATCAGTGGGTGACCTAATTCCATCATTGCTCTGTTCATATTCCAAATATTAGGAGGCCACCTGTTTGCTAAAAAAAATATGCCTGTAAGCAAGTATGTGGAGATGAGGATTCAAGCTGTGTGGGAAGAGGTAATAATCCTTGTAGAAAGGGTATCTGGACTTGGAGCACACATCGATGGGAGAATACAGATTTACAACCAATAGGGTTCTGGGTTCAATTCCTAGGATTCTTACCAATGTGGCTTTCTTTTTTTTTTTTTTTTTTTTCATTTTTTTTATTAGGTATTTAGCTCATTTACATTTCCAATGCTATACCAAAAGTCCCCCTTACCCACCCACCCCCACTCCCCTACCCACCCACTCCCCCCCTTTGGCCCTGGCGTTCCCCTGTACCGGGGCACACAAAGTCTGCGTGTCCAATGGGCCTCTCTTTCCAGTGATGGCCGACTAGGCCATCTTTTGATACATATGCAGCTAGAGTCAAGAGCTCAGGGGTACTGGTTAGTTCATAATGTTGTTCCACCTATAGGGTTGAAGATCCCTTTAGCTCCTTGGGTACTTTCTCTAGCTCCTCCATTGGGAGCCCTGTGATCCATCCATTAGCTGACTGTGAGCATCCACTTCTGTGTTTGCTAGGCCCCGGCATAGTCTCACTAGAGACAGCTACATCTGGGTCCTTTCAGTAAAATCTTGCTAGTGTATGCAATGGTGTCAGCATTTGGAAGCTGATTATGGGGTGGATCCCTGGCTATGGCAGTCTCTACATGGTCCATCCTTTCATCTCAGCTCCATACTTTGTTTCTGTAACTCCTTCCATGGGTGTTTTGTTCCCACTTCTAAGGAGGGGCATAGTGTCCACACTTCAGTCTTCATTTTTCTTGAGTTTCATGTGTTTAGGAAATTGTATCTTATATCGTGGGTATCCTAGGTTTTGGGCTAGTATCCACTTATCAGTGAGTACATATTGTGTGAGTTCCTTTGTGATTGTGTTACCTCACTCAGGATGATGCTCTCCAGGTCCATCCATTTGGCTAGGAATTTCATAAATTCATTCTTTTTAATAGCTGAGTAGTACTCCATTGTGTAGATGTACCACATTTTCTGTATCCATTCCTCTGTTGAGGGGCATCTGGGTTCTTTCCAGTTTCTGGCTATTATAAATAAGGCTGCTATGAACATAGTGGAGCATGTGTCCTTCTTACCAGTTGGGGCTTCTTCTGGATATATGCCCAGGAGAGGTATTGCTGGATCCTCCGGTAGTACTATGTCCAATTTTCTGAGGAACCGCCAGACTGATTTCCAGAGTGGTTGTACAAGCCTGCAATCCCACCAACAATGGAGGAGTGTTCCTCTTTCTCCACATCCTCGCCAGCATCTGCTGTCACCTGAATTTTTGATCTTAGCCATTCTCACTGGTGTGAGGTGGAATCTCAGGGTTGTTTTGATTTGCATTTCCCTGATGATTAAGGATGTTGAACATTTTTTCAGGTGCTTCTCTGCCATTCGGTATTCCTCAGGTGAGAATTCTTTGTTCAGTTCTGAGCCCCATTTTTTAAGGGGGTTATTTGATTTTCTGAGGTCCACCTTCTTGAGTTCTTTATATATGTTGGATATTAGTCCCCTATCTGATTTAGGATAGGTAAAGATCCTTTCCCAGTCTGTTGGTGGTCTTTTTGTCTTATAGACAGTGTCTTTTGCCTTGCAGAAACTTTGGAGTTTCATTAGGTCCCATTTGTCAATTCTCGATCTTACAGCACAAGCCATTGCTGTTCTGTTCAGGAATTTTTCCCCTGTGCCCATATCTTCAAGGCTTTTCCCCACTTTCTCCTCTATAAGTTTCAGTGTCTCTGGTTTTATGTGAAGTTCCTTGATCCACTTAGATTTGACCTTAGTACAAGGAGATAAGTATGGATCGATTCGCATTCTTCTACATGATAACAACCAGTTGTGCCAGCACCAATTGTTGAAAATGCTGTCTTTCTTCCACTGGATGGTTTTGGCTCCCTTGTCGAAGATCAAGTGACCATAGGTGTGTGGGTTCATTTCTGGGTCTTCAATTCTATTCCATTGGTCCACTTGTCTGTCTCTATACCAGTACCATGCAGTTTTTATCACAATTGCTCTGTAGTAAAGCTTTAGGTCAGGCATGGTGATTCCACCAGAGGTTCTTTTATCCTTGAGAAGAGTTTTTGCTATCCTCGGTTTTTTGTTATTCCAGATGAATTTGCAAATTGCTCCTTCTAATTCGTTGAAGAATTGAGTTGGAATTTTAATGGGGATTGCATTGAATCTGTAGATTGCTTTTGGCAAGATAGCCATTTTTACAATGTTGGTCCTGCCAATCCATGAGCATGGGAGATCTTTCCATCTTCTGAGATCTTCTTTAATTTCTTTCTTCAGGGACTTGAAGTTTTTATCATACAGATCTTTCACTTCCTTCGTTAGAGACACGCCGAGATATTTTATATTATTTGTGGCTATTGAGAAGGGTGTTGTTTCCCTAATTTCTTTCTCAGCCTGTTTATTCTTTGTGTAGAGAAAGGCCATTGACTTGTTTGAGTTAATTTTATATCCAGCTACTTCACCGAAGCTGTTTATCAGGTTTAGGAGTTCTCTGTTGGAATTTTTAGGGTCACTTATATATACTATCATATCATCTGCAAAAAGTGATATTTTGACTTCCTCTTTTCCAATTTGTATCCCCTTGATCTCCTTTTGTTGTCGAATTGCTCTGGCTAATACTTCAAGTACTATGTTGAAAAGGTAGGGAGAAAGTGGGCAGCCTTGTCTAGTCCCTGATTTTAGTGGGATTGCTTCCAGCTTCTCTCCATTTACTTTGATGTTGGCTACTGGTTTGCTGTAGATTGCTTTTATCATGTTTAGGTATTGGCCTTGAATTCCTGATCTTTCCAGAACTTTTATCATGAATGGGTGTTGGATCTTGTCAAATGCTTTTTCTGCATCTAACGAGATGATCATGTGGTTTTTGTCTTTGAGTTTGTTTATATAATGGATTACATTGATGGATTTTCGTATATTAAACCATCCCTGCATCCCTGGAATAAAACCTACTTGGTCAGGATGGATGATTGCTTTAATATGTTCTTGGATTCGGTTAGCGAGAATTTTATTAAGAATTTTTGCATCGATGTTCATAAGAGAAATTGGTCTGAAGTTCTCTATCTTTGTTGGATCTTTCTGTGGTTTAGGTATCAGAGTAATAGTGGCTTCATAAAATGAGTTGGGTAGAATACCTTCTACTTCTATCTTGTGAAAAAGTTTGTGCAGAACTGGAGTTAGATCTTCTTTGAAGGTCTGATAGAACTCTGCACTAAACCCGTCTGGTCCTGGGCTTTTTTTGGCTGGGAGACTATTAATAACTGCTTCTATTTCTTTAGGGGATATGGGACTGTTTAGAAGGTCAACTTGATCCTGATTCAACTTTGGTACCTGGTATCTGTCCAGAAATTTGTCCATTTCGTCCAGGTTTTCCAGTTTTGTTGAGTATAGCCTTTTGTAGAAGGATCTGATTGTGTTTTGGATTTCTTCAGGATCTGTTGTTATGTCTCCCTTTTCATTTCTGATTTTGTTAATTAGGATTTTGTCCCTGTGCCCTTTAGTGAGTCTAGCTAAGGGTTTATCTATCTTGTTGATTTTCTCAAAGAACCAACTCCTCGTTTGGTTAATTCTTTGAATAGTTCTTCTTGTTTCCACTTGGTTGATTTCACCCCTGAGTTTGATTATTTCCTGCCGTCTACTCCTCTTGGGTGAATTTGCTTCCTTTTTTTCTAGAGCTTTTAGATGTGTTGTCAAGCTGCTAGTATGTGCTCTCTCCCGTTTTTTCTTGAAGGCACTCATAGCTATGAGTTTCCCTCTTAGAAATGCTTTCATTGTGTCCCAAAGGTTTGGGTACGTTGTGGCTTCATTTTCATTAAACTCTAAAAAGTCTTTAATTTCTTTCTTTATTCCTTCCTTGACCAAGGTATCATTGAGAAGAGTGTTGTTCAGTTTCCATGTGAATGTTGGCTTTCTGTTATTTATTTTGTTATTGAAGATCAGCCTTTGTGCATGGTGATCTGATAGGATACATGGGACAATTTCAATATTTTTGAATCTGTTGAGGCCTGATTTGTGACCTATTATGTGGTCAATTTTGGAGAAGGTACCATGAGGTGCTGAGAAGAAGGTATATCCTTTTGTTTTAGGATAAAATGTTCTGTAGATATCTGTCAGATCCATTTGTTTCATCACTTCTGTTAGTTTCAGTGTGTCCCTGTTTAGTTTCTGTTTCCATGATCTGTCCATTGGTGAAAGTGGTGTGTTGAAGTCTCCCACTATTATTGTGTGAGGCGCAATGTGTGCTTTGAGCTTTACTAAAGTTTCTTTAGTGAATGTGGCTGCTCTTGTATTTGGAGCATAGATATTCAGAATTGAGAGTTCCTCTTGGAGGATTTTACCTTTGATGAGAATGAAGTGTCCCTCCTTGTCTTTTTTGATGACTTTGGGTTGGAAGTCAATCTTATCAGATATTAGGATGGCTACTCCTGCTTGTTTCTTCATACCATTTGCTTGGAAAATTGTTTTCCAGCCTTTCATTCTGAGGTAGTGTCTATCTTTTTCTCTGAGATGAGTTTCCTGTAAGCAGCAAAATGTTGGGTCTTGTTTGTGTAGCCAGTTTGTTAGTCTATGTCTTTTTATTGGCGAGTTGAGACCATTGATGTTAAGAGATATTAAGGAAAAGTAATTGTTGCTTCCTGTTATTTTAGTTGTTAAAGGTGGCATTCTGTTCTTGTGGCTGTCTTCTTTTAGGTTTGTTGAGGGATTACCTTCTTGTTTTTTCTAGGGCGTTGTTCCCGTTCTTGTATTGGTTTTTTTCTGTTATTATCCTTTGAAGGGCTGGATTCGTGGAGAGATAATGCGTGAATTTGGTTTTGTCGTGGAATACTTTGGTTTCTCCCTCTATGATAATTGAGAGTTTGGCTGGGTATAGTAGCCTGGGCTGCAGTTTGTGTTCTCTTAGTGTCTGTATAACATCTGTCCAGGCTCTTCTGGCTTTCATAGTCTCTGGTGAAAAATCTGGTGTAATTCTGATAGGCTTGCCTTTATATGTTACTTGACCTTTTTCCCTTACTGCTTTTAGTATTCTATCTTTATTTAGTGCATTTGATGTTCTGATTATTATGTGTCGGGAGGAATTTCTTTTCTGGTCCAGTCTATTTGGAGTTCTGTAGGCTTCTTGTATGTTCATATGCATCTCATTCTTTAGATTTGGGAAGTTTTCTTCAATAATTTTGTTGAAGATGTTTGCTGGACCTTTGAGTTGAAAATCTTCATTCTCATCCACTCCTATTATCCGTACGTTTGGTCTTCTTATTGTGTCCTGGATTTCCTGGATATTTTGAGTTAGGATCTTTTTGCATTTTCCATTTTCTTTGATTGTTGTGCCGATGTTCTCTATGGAATCTTCTGCACCTGAGATTCTCTCTTCCATCTCTTGTATTCTGTTGCTGATGCTCAAATCTATGGTTCCAGATTTCTTTCCTAGGGTTTCTATCTCTAGTGTTGCCTCGCTTTGAGTTTTCTTTATTGTGTCTACTTCCCTTTTTAGGTCTAGTATGGTTTTGTTCATTTCCATCACCTGTTTGTATGTTTTTTCCTCTTTTTCTGTAAGGACTTCTACCTGTTTGATTGTGTTTTCCTGTTTTTCTTTAAGGACTTGTAACTCTTTAGCAGTGTTCTCCTGTATTTCTTTAAGTGATTTATTAAAGTCCTTCTTGATGTCCTCTACCATCATCATGAGATATGCTTTTAAATCTAGGTCTAGGTTCTCAGGTGTGTTGGGGTTCCCTGGACTGGGCGAAGTGGGTGTGCTGGGTTCTGGTGATGGTGAGTGGTCTTGGTTCCTGTTAGTAAGATTCCTCCGTTTACCTTTCGCCATCTGGTAATCTCTGGAGTTAGTAGTTATAGTTGACTCTGTTTAGAGATTGTTCTTCTGGTGATTCTGTTACCGTCTATCAGCAGACCTGGGAGACAGATTCTTTCCTCTGAGTTTCAGTGCTCAGAGCACTCTCTGCTGGCAAGCTCTCTTACAGGGAAGGTGCGCAGATATCTTGTATTTGGACCTCCTCCTGGCCGAAGAAGAAGGCCCAAAACAGGACCTTTCTCAGACAGTGTGTTGCTTTGGCAGTTCCCAGGTGGTACAGACTCTCACCTGTTCAGACTAATTTCCTAAGTTCGGCGGGTCTCGGACCAAGATGGCGACCGCTGCTGCTGTGGCTTAGGCCGCCTCCCCAGCCGGGCGGGCACCTGTCCTCCGGTCCGGAAGGTGGCCGGCTGTTCCCGGCCCACACAGGGTGCTGCCTCAGCGCCTCTGTGCTTCTGCCTGTTCCAGAAGCTGTCAGGTTCTCTGGCGCACCCTCTCACCTGTTCAGACTAATTTCCTAAGTTCGGCGGGTCTCGGACCAAGATGGCGACCGCTGCTGCTGTGGCTTAGGCCGCCTCCCCAGCCGGGCGGGCACCTGTCCTCCGGTCCGGAAGGTGGCCGGCTGTCCCCAGCCCACAAAGGGTGCTGCCTCAGCCCCTCTGTGCTTCTGCCTGTTCCAGAGGCTGTCAGGTTCTCTGGCGCACCCTCTCACCTGTTCAGACTAATTTCCTAAGTTCGGCGGGTCCCGGACCAAGATGGCCCAATGTGGCTTTCTTACCAAGCCAGTTTACTATTTGTATTATTGTGTAAAATGTGTTGATAGTACTCATAGGTCTACGTTTTTCTTCCTGTTTGTTTTGCTCTGATTTTATAGCACCAGGACTGAATACAGGGCATAGAGCTTGCTAGGTAAGTTCTCTATGACTAAGTCACTTCTCCAGCCCTGCTTCCTGTTAACCTGGAAACAGTCCAAATATTTTATAACGCCTGAGTGTCAGACCGCCGAAAAAGAAGTAGGTAAGGTGGGGTGAAGAGGAAACGTGCTTGCTTTGTGTTAAAGGTGCCCTCTGCTGATTTTGTTCTATCTGCTTCCCATGCTTCCTCCTCCACCTCCACTTCTTGGTGAGATGTAGCAATGTGTAGTTCCATTGGCAATGCCAAGCCTTTTGTGGCGAAATACAATACATTGTGTGCTTAAAAAGTACAGTTAGGCTCGCTTAACCTCTTGTTCTCCTACTCTCACCTTTCGCTCTCCTTCTCCCACTCCATTCTCCTTTCTCTCCATGTGGCCATGGCTAGCCTCTACTTTTCTACTCTCTCTCTCTCTTTCTCTGTCTGTCTCTCTGTGTGTGTGCACGCGCGTGCGTGCATTTTCAACAATAAAGCTCTAAAACAAGCAAGCAAGCAAACAAACAAGCAAATAATCAAACAAGAGGTACAGTTAGAAAACTTGTTTGAATTTGAGTCCCTGTAAGGCATTTGACTTTTGGGAAGTTACTTATTTGTTCTAAGTATCATTGCCCTTTGACATAAGGTGGGGATAACCCATGCCTTGCATGGTTGCTATGTGAAATGATGTGGCTAGATGACTTAGCACAGAGTAGGTCCACAACAAACTATGCCTACATTAAAAGCCCTACCTCCTTTGTGAGGGACCATTGGCATACTTCCAAGGGTACACAACACAGCTAAGAGTAAAGCTTAAATGATTTTGTATGATAGACTCTTTTTACATTTCCCTAAAATCTGTAAATGTATTTTTTTCAACATAATGTCTAAAACTGCCTAAAATAGAACACATAATATTCCAAAGAAATTAATTGTGTTGGATTGAATTTATGAAGATGTGTGTCATTGTGTTAGATAAGCTTTATAAATACATTAAATAATAAGGCCTGGCAATAGACCTAGTTGCCAATCATTATTAGGACGTAGTCAAGAATATAAGTGGCAATTGAGATATCAGCACCAAATGTACTATGGTATGCATAGACATATAAACTAAGTGGGGAAGAAAGCTAGGAATATAGATATGGGTGGTGATAAATTTCTAAATGTGAGGATAAAATTATGCCTACTCCAGACTGTAGAATCTGTGAGCTCTGCTTACAATTCCCATAGGATTAAGAAGCCCCCATCTATACGAGGCTTCCTTTCAAAAGATTATGTATTCATGTTTGCTGTTCACGAATGTGGGATAGTTCTGAACTTTATATCAACATAAAGTTGATTTCTTTGCTTTTCTCACACTGGCACATCAAACTGCTAGAAAATATGTCCACCCTCCCCGTTTTATCTCCATATAAACCCCAACCATTTTGAGTCCTGCTAAGAGCCCAGGCTGGTCCAAGCTGCCTTCTCCCATTTAGGCTATTTCCGCCGTCTCCTGACTGTCTTAAGACCATTCTGTTTAGCTGAGCTCTGAGGCCATAATCAAAAGGGATCTGATAACAACATGCGGGTTGTAGAAAGATCTATTGTAACATCCCCCCCCCCCAGAACCATCTCAGAACATTCTTCATCTGGGAGTCTCTCCTTGACCTTGCCTGCTCCAGAAGGGGTTGCTTTCCTTTCCTCCCTTAATCCCACTCCACCCCATCCACAGCTGTTCTGAAAATTCCTGAAACGTGCCAGCCACAGCCCCTGCTCTGTACCAATGCCTTCACCCTTCTGTCCCTCTGGGCACTGTATGCAGTATCTCCTCTAACGTGCTCTTTCCTGGACACAGGTTGTAAGATACTGCCAGTGCTCAATTTTACGCTATACACCTATCTTTTATTTCATTATTTCAGACTTGTTTTATGTTAAAACCTTAGGTTTATTTCTTTACTGTTTTTATTTCCAGACAGAATGCAGTCCCATGATGGCAGATTGTTTGGACTGTGTTTTCTTTCGATGTGCATTGCTTCCCATGATAGAATTGTTTTCACTTGAGATTTAGCTCCACAAAGAAACAAAATAAACTTGGTTGAAGTGAAGGGATATTCTAATGCAAACACATATCTTATTTTGCCATTATGCAAGTGCATTGGAGATAAGTAATGTTCATCTTGGTAAAATGAAATTGACATCATTACTAACCAACAATTGTGACACATTATAATAAATATAAGTGAGCTTTACACCTCTTCCACCTTTGCTCATTAAATAGCCAGCTCTCAAAGTACAGTTTGCCACTCTTGGCTTTTGTATATGGTTATAATGTTGTTGTCAGCTTTAATCAACTTCAATTCTAACTTTCACTCATTTTTTCCCCACTGATAAAGACTGAGATGCCTGGAAGGTGGAGGCATAGTGAACTAAGGAGGTAGAGCTGTTAACAGATGGGAGTGAGTAAGCCTTGGGAAGGCATGCAAATGCTAGCGAGGGAGAAGGAGTAGCGGTTGATCAATGGCAGCTGGTGCTGTTTGCTTTTGAAATCCCGACATTTGTAATGCATTTTCAACATAGGGAAAGAAGAAACCAAGTCAAGATATAGCTTTTATTTAAAAAAATAGCTATAATTGATACAATGTTTTTGTCAAAAGATGATATATGTATATATGTATATGTATATACACACATATATACATATATGTGTGCATATATATGTATATATATATTAATCTTATCTATTTGCTATGACTGAACACTTTAATTAAACTACCCTGAACTACTCTTCATGTTTGAAAGCTTATAAAAGAGTTGCATCGAGTGTTGATTTCACTCCTAAGAGAGTCACATCTCACCAAATGTCATGTCTCTAAATGTTATGCACATTTTGTTCCTCTACTTGACAACTCCAGTGCAATTTAACGGCACTGCGATAAGAACATAAACATCAAACTCAGAGGCCTTGAAAGCATAGACTAAAATGTGTCACTGTATGTCTACAGTGTGCATAAAGGTTACATGTTGACTTTAGTATTGACTTTCCTTTTTGAAATATTCAGTAAATTTTGAACTTGGAAGGCTCTGATTTGCTAAGGCTGACTACCTGTCTAGCATAAACAAGACAAATGACTTAAGGAAGCTGGGCCTCTTTGGAATGTCCCACTTGTAGTTTCACGTATGACAGTTACACATGGAGGTCACGTTGTCTGCATATTATTTCAAGAGAATGTTCTTTCAACATAATCAACTCATTTTTTTTCTGTGCATTTCAGGTTTAGATCTGCATTCTCAGATGACATGATGGGTTGCATGTTAGCAGTACAAAGCCTTGTACAATAAGACTTTCTGGGTGGACTTCCTTAACTGTTGCAGCAGAAGACATCAATACTTAACCATTTTTCAAATTGACATACCTCTACATCTCAGACCCAGGGTTTCTATAGGCAGTCACAGTATTTGAGAACAGAAGTACATGTTACATATGTTATCTGAGACAATAAATCCTCTTTCAACAAAGTACAAAGGGAAACAATAAGGGAGATGCCACAGAGCTTATTACACACAGTTTATGTGAATGGAGCTGGCAAAATATCCTGGAAGAGACTGCTAGTCTCTGACAGTCAGCAAATTCCTTAATGGAATTTCAAGGAGTGGGTGGGGCTGAAAGTATATGCCACTGAGCCAAAGGAACTGGAAAATATGGCACATGTAGTAACATTCAAGTCCATAATGTACCAGCACACCACATAAGTGAATAAACCATGCATAGAGCCAGTGGAGAGATACCCACCCTGCTTGAAATTGGAAAGGCTTATTAGAAAACAGAAGTCTTTTAAGAAGACATCGGTATGGTGTTCTTGACCACTGATGATTCCTTCTTTCCTGCCTCCTTCCAGTCTAAATAAAGAAGCAAATTTGACTTCAAGAACATTCATTGATGCTCAGGGAAAGGCTCACCAATGTATTCGCTTTTATCTTCTTGAAGTTGCATCTAAAATGATTCTGTTTTAATACTGTGATGCTGGACAAAGATGTAAGGTTGTCACAAAAACACAGTAGAGAACTGTGGTCAGTTTTAAAAGAAGCAAGCATGCATGTTCTCCAGTTAGCTACCTTTGTAATCTAACATACCCTGTGGGTACATATGGACACGGCATGATAAAAAAATGCAATCTTACTTATAAACATGTTAAAAATACTTTGTTATTATTGGTTTTGTAAAATAAAATATGATTACATCATAGTCTCCTTCCTCTAACTTCTTTTCAAGCATCCCATGTATCCTATGCCTTGTTCTTTCTCAAATTCAAATTCTTGTCTTGATTTTTTTAGTTGGTTGTGGTGGTGGTGGTGGTGATGATGGTGGTGGTGTTGGTGTTGGTGGTGGTGGTGGTGGTGGTGGTGTGTGTGCGTGTTCCTAAATGACCAAATACAATCTCCCAGTCTATATAATGTCAGTTGTGTGTATATTCTCACAGTCCACCATGAGGTATTGGGTAACAAGTTTGGGAACTTTTCTTTGGGACTATTTCCCCTCTTTCACCATTCTGTACTTTTCTGTAGGATTTCTGTTGTTGTTATTTTTGCTTTGATTTGTTTTGTTTTCTTGTCTTTGATGGAGCTATATAAGATATTCTCTTTGCATGTTAGCATATGTTAGTGTCATGCTTGTTCATAGTTTGTTAAGCATCATTCTCATCCTTAATCGAGAAACATTGCCTCACAACAAATGGAGATCATTATAGAAAACAACAAATAATAGCAAAACAAGCAAACAAACAAGAAAACGAGATAGAAGTGCAGAGCGGCCAACTCTAACTGGACCTCTAGAACACAATACATACCCTTAAGGCTCAGGGGTCAGCCGTGGTGGGAGTGGTAGTAGAAAATTTTTGGAGCCAGAGGAACAGCAAGTTTGCTGTGAGAGTCTGTCTCCAAAAAATGTGGGGTATGTTAGACCTGAGCAGTTGGTAATAAACTTTTCTCTAATGGTTATTCCAACTGGGCTGCTTAGAGCTCATGGTCTTGGTTCTTTCCCACTCTCTTCTACTCACAGAGCCTGGAATTCAAGGTTTTACCTGCCTTTCGTCATAAGAGAGAATGATGTAGAGAAAAAGGGAACCATGCAACAAGGAGCTGGTTCTCTTCAGGTTTTCTTGAATCCCTTTGCCAAGGCAAGGCCAATGTTCACAAGGCTGTAGGAGATGGGTACACACTCTTCACAGAACCAGTGCCCTCCTGGGTGGGTTACTCAGGGATACCTGCTAATATCTTCTTCTAATCTATGCTCTCCTGCAAATGGCTCTATCACCATAAATACAGTCATTTTGAAAAATTCTGTAAATACCTGAGTCTTGTTTGCAAAACAAAACGAACAAAAATGAAAACACCTTAGGATTTCAGTGAAGGATCTCAAGTGTTGTATTTTCCATTTTTAAAATGCTTACTTTGCCTTGACAGTGCTTTGACCATTGATAGAAAAAGCATCTCTTGCCCTCAAAACCCAATTGTCTTGGATATGTAACATTTAGTATTTTAATATGAACCTTAGAGTGTTTTCATAACAGAAAAGCATACTGTAGCTCTCTGAAACTAAACTAACCTTGCTACACTCCTGTTGCTACTGCGTTGACCTTCCTCATAGGCCAGCTTCCACAAAGAGATAGCATCGATGTTTCCATCCTGAGAGTGTCAGGATGCAAGTTTATTCTCTGTCTCTCTCTCTGCTGTCAGAATTACGGAATGTGGAGCCAAAGCTTTGGTCTGTTGAAGAAGTCCTTGAATTTACTAACTGGTGGGTTAGTCACTGTGGAAGAATAGGAGTCAAGGGACCCCACAGAAAGGGCAAGTGGCTCCTTCCTGTGCATGGCAGGACTACAAAATCCAGGCTCTGGGAGTCTGCAGGTGACCCACAGGAGAGAGGTAACATATGTAAGGTATAGGGTGCGGGAGATAACAATGAAAAGATGTCTTCTTTTCTGAGCATGTGATATTATCACCGAACTAATGTGCCCACAGTGGTTCTCACTGTGCCATGCCAGTGGAGACTGGGCAGATCTCACTGGGGGACTTCTCTGATGTGATAGAGATCACCAGAGTCTGCCTCATCTCTCTGAGCATGGCTCTAATGAGCACAGACAGGGGTATATGTTTGAACAGCCACTCACACAAGGAGCCAAAACCAGTCCTGTGTCTTTCCGGGTAAGGATCTGAGACAATGTATGAAATCATAACAAGAATCCTAACATCTAGCTTTTAAAATGCATACTACAAGTTATTGAAAATATGTAATTGAATTTAAAAAAAAAATACTTATAACTGTTGTGCAACTGCTGCTGGGCAGCTCTCCGCTTGGAGCACATTTCCTTTCCAGATTGCTCCTGTACTGCAGACTCTGGGTACCTGTGTACATGCAGTTATATCTGGGTACCTGTGTACATGCAGTTATACCCATCTTGTTACCTCCTTTACTACAGAAGGAAAAACTCTCATGTTTTTGTGTCACATGACTGCAGGAGGCTGCATGGTAGAGTCTGGGTGTAAAAAGAAACTTTCCTTGGAAAATGGGGGAATGATTGGATTTCTTTATGCAGCTTTCACCTTTGCTTTTTTCTTCTTTTTTCTTGTGTGTTCTGTCTCCTGTATCTCTGACCTTTAATTCGATGGGAGATAATCCTACTACCATACTGCATCCATGCATTAAATCTTCCTAAACCCACTTGGGTTAGAAACTATAATTAAGCTCAGTAGATCACATACAGAAGGAAGGCTTGGAAGCAGGAGGAAGTTGTTGGCCAGACAAATCCGAGGACTGGAATTCAATCCCAGAGACCTACATGTTGAGAGGAAAGAACCAACCCCAAGAAACTATCCTCTGGCCTCCAGGGAGCAAGCAACTTTCCCAGACACACATAAACACCAACCAAAACTGAATGCTTAATGAAGAAAAAAAGAAATAAAATGTGAGCTCATTCTTGCCACGAGTCACTAAATTTTTGTGTTATTTTGTGCTGTGTTGTTTTCTTTACAGTTCACATCTGAACGCAATCTTCTTTTGCTTAGACATCTATTCAGCTAAGACTGGGTGTGTAAATGTTTAGCATTTCTCATTAACCAGCCTGGCTTCTCATGGATTGTGGACAGGCCATGATCAAATGGTATCTACTGGAACAGAGATAATTCAGCAATACAGGAACTGGTAAACCTCAATTGAGCTACCAACATATAAAGATTTCACATTTAAAAAGTCTCTGGAGATCTGAAAACTGAGCCCAGTGAAAGACAATGGGTCCAATTTCCAAGAGAAAGTCAGCTTCTGGAAAGGTAGGGTCAATCCTGTAGTTCCTGGATCACCTATGAACTCAGGCCACAGTGAGGGAAAGTTATCAGGAACTCACAGCAACTTTCATCATCATTTAGAAACTCTTGCTGTGTATCGAGAGGAAGTAGAGAGAAACATGTGCTTAGTAATTTGAAATTATGGGTTCTTTCAACTCTTCATTCCCAAGTCCTGATTAAAGACTTCCTGAAATGCAATTCTGCTCTAATAGTAAAGAAATTAGCAACAGAATCATCTGAACAATTTCAAAACATGAATTTAAATCCTCAAAGGACTGCAAATCAGAACCTGTTTTTCCCCTTCTTTCATTTCTGTCTCTGCTCTTTCATTTCCTGATTTCTCTCTCTCTCTCTCTCTCTCTCTCTCTCTCTCTCTCTCTCTCTCTCTCTCTCTGTCTGTCTGTCTCAATCTCTCTCTCTGTCTCTCTTTCTCTCTCTGTGCATGTGTGAAGTCTCTGTGTGTGTCTCTCTCTGTCTCTCGCCATTTCTCCTTTGCTGTTCTCTCTTGATCTTATTCAGTTGTGTTGAAAACTGTTTGGTTATTGGTTAAATCTGGAAACTGTCTCCTTCACTTTTGGTTATTGGTTAAATCTGGAAATTGTAAAAGAACCTTCTGGAAAAGTCTCAAATTAAAGCCACAGACAAAAGTGATATTCATAATTGCCCCTCCATCACTATAATCCTCACTCAGACAGGCTGATTTTTATCTATAAAGATCAATTACCTTGAAGTAGTATTCTTATTTATTTTGTCACACCAATATACTGAGCAATTAGTTCTCACATACTGTACAAAGATTTCAGTCAATGTTTAACAAAAGTCATTTGCCAAATTATAAATTGCAGCACAACTTGACAGGTTATAGTTCAAACAACCAAATTCTGCCTCAAAAACTGGCCAAAGAAATTCTAGTCAATAAAATGAATATCTCCATTTGATACTATCCCAAGGATGACCCTGTTTGTTTATTTGTTTGTTTTGACTTATGTAAACTCCCAATAAATATTTTCCATCTTGTGATTTGGCTTTTATAAATTTGACTGCTTGAACAGGTAAGTGATTTTTCACTGGTTTAAAACTAATGTGTTCAGGATATTGATGCTAACTTACAAAGGATGTCAAGTGGGAGTGGCCATGAGTAAAGGACTTGGTTTGATCCCATAAATATCACTGTAACTTTACTAATGTCACCACCCTCTAATACAGTTCCTTATGTTGTGATGACGCACAACCATAAGATTATTTTCATTGCTACTTCATAACTGATTTTGCTACTATTATGATTTTGTAATGTAAATATCTGATATGTAGGGTGTCTGGTATGTGACTCCTGTGAAAGAACCATTGAACCCCCAAAGGAGTCACAACCCATAGGTTGAGAACCTCTGCTGTCAATAATTAATTGACATATAAACATATTCAAGCACATGAACAGTCTGGCCATGTGGAAATCCCTTTTTCTTTTTCCTTTTTAATACTCAAAAATTCTGCAATTTTCATATTTCTTATATCGTGACTAATACTATCCAATGGGCAGAAGTAAAATTTATGATAAAAAAGATTTCAAAAGAATATTGAGTCTCAATATTGATACTGCAGAATATAGACGCTTACAGATCACAGCCCATTAGTGGGGCAAGTCAGGGCAGGAACTGAAGCTGAAGCTATGGAGGACCACTGGTTTCTGGATCACACCCAGCCAGCTCTCCTGTATAGTCCATCCCCATGTCTGTAGGGATGCTGTTTCCCACAGCAGGATGAGCCCCTCCCAAACCAAGCATCCATCAAGACAATCTCTTATAGACAAGGCCATGGGATGTCTTCATCTGTGCGATTCCTCTACTGGGGTTCTTTCTTCTCAGTGACCCTAGGCTATGTCAGGCTGACAACAAAAGCTGCCTAACAGAAAAGCAAAGGAGAATTTTACCTAACTATATAATACTATTTAAGAGCAATTCAATATTTATCATCTATTATGTTCTGTCTTTGCATATGAGAGCACATGCATGAGCAGATATTCGGATATAGAATGATATATCCTAGAGATTAGGGATCAGTTTGAACAAACATAATTCATTATCTAAAACACAAGGCAACTCTAGGGCTCTTTCAAACCAGAGTTTTAGGTAAGAGCATTGTAGAAAACACTGAAATAGTCACATTGGGTCCACTCCGATAGACTGATTTTTAACTCAATTGTGTGTTTAAATATACTATTTCTAAACATGACCTCAATCTGAAATACTAAAGATAGTAACATATGAATTACTGATAAAGACAATTAGTTTATGTTTGATTAGAAAAGATATTGATTATTAGGAACAAAACATTTTTCTAATTTAGAGAGCAAACTAAAAGTCATGAATTTTGACTAAGAATAAAAGGATTTTGATTTTTAAATATACAAATGTTGTCACAGGAAAAAAATCAATCACATATATCACCTTGTAGGAAAGCGAATGGAGTTTATGAGGGAATAGGACATCAGTGTTTGAGGCATTGCACAAATCTTTCTTGAACATTTATGTATGATCTCCTCCTTCAGACACATTAGAAGGATGAAAATGTGATCTTTGGCTTATTATACCCATCAGGGGGCAGTGGCTCACACTGGGGGAAAGCTAGAACAAGCAAGCAGATTTCCAGCTGGCTTCCCACAGGTCTTAACCTGTTAATTCTACAGACATGGTTTAGATGTGTTGATATGCTGACAATGCTGAGTGACAAGACACCTGTCATGTGAGTCTACTGAAAAACTATCATTGTTCTCATGCAAATTAACTAGGGAAACAGCCAATCCCATCATCAAATAGCCCAGTTAATTGTAGACGTAAAAGGAGGACTATGATAGCCAAATTTTATTTCTCTGCTGCCTGTGGCCACACATAATGCTGTGTGCTTCCTGTGCACCCACTGATTTAGTTACCTCATTGTCCAGTGGGATAGATACTGTAGTACCAATGAACAATGACCCGCAGGCCTGTAGGCAACTGGGTTCTCCAACCCTGTGAACACAGGTCAGCGATTTACACCTTGGTGAAATTGGTACCCAGTGATGGTTAACTAAAATTTCAGCTAAAAGTGAATTTTAAAGGATATTAAAAGAAATATGTTAAATTAGTATGTATTTAAGTGTTAAATACATTTAAATGGGTTGAACAATGTTAAAGTAGTATGTATTTATGCTTCAGGATTCATACTGCTAATTGTTATAGGAAGAGAATATAGATGAGATCAAGTTGTCTTTTTAATCCAGAAATGAAAAGAAAACTGGGGGGAGTTCCTAGGACTCTGTAGTCACTTTTTCTCTTTCCATGCAAACATTAAGGCCACAGTTACTTATACATTAACAGTATAACAGTCTTTTATATGTATATGGTGAAACTGTATTGAGTAATTACTCACCGGGAGCATTAGAATCAGTATAAAATATGTCTTATTTCATCTTGACCTAGTGGCAGGACAATCTGTTCCAAGTTTGAAAAAAATATCTGATATTTCAGTCTAATTGGATCTTTTGACCTAACTGTGAAGTATGAAGATCTAGAAAAAATACAGTATCTATTTCTACATGTTAGATTAGTTTAGTGGCTGGTTTAAGCATAGTCATTGTATTTTCAGATTAAAGTGCAGTATTTTATTGTTATCTCTTATTTTCAAGTATAAGTATGTTCATCCAATAATGCATGCATACCTATTTTCCTAAGAGACACAGCAGGATACAAAATCAGAAAGAGAGTTTCCAGATGGTTTAAGAGATCCCAGAATGTCTGAATATAGCATCACACAGTGTCGTGCCAGTTTTCAATATATTTACTAGACTCACTATCTACATAAACAGAAAGTGTGTTTAACCTTTTCCTGAAAGCTCTAAACTGCTAAGTAGGTCTCAAAGACCATCTAACTGGACTTAGAAAGGAGTCGTTTGAAGTAAATGGATTCTTGCTGATAAATAATGGCTTTCAAACGTCAGCATCTATTTTTGCTGGCAAGAATAACAATTTTACATCTCATTTTAAGTCACTGATTTTCTTTTCTCCATTGGGGAAAAACTTTGCAAAATCTAACTGAATTTTCTTGGTCCTTCTGCCTATATTTCTTTCTGTAATTGTTCCAAGAGTCCCTTCTGAAGTTCTATTCCTGTTCTTGTTATGTTTTAGGGTGATCATATTTCATGCTTTTTGACAAGAAGCCTTTTAAAAAAGAAGTTTTAAATAGTTTTACATTGAAAACCATTTTACAAAATTGACAAGGATAGATGAAATGTTTTCTAAAAGTATGAGTTCCATCTAAGTGATATTTTAAATATACACATATTTTTAAAATATATTGATATCTTTACGAAAATATCTTCTCCCCAAATCTAGCCCACCTACGTGTTGTGATGGGAAAGTAAGGAGACACAATTCAGCCGTGCTCCAAACTGGAGAGCCTGCTCAACAGATCTTTACACTCAGCCATTTATATAACCATGGAAATAAGTATAGATACAAATAATGAGCTGCACTTTTAGCTCAGTTAACATGACTGGGTACCAATTTCATCACTGCATAAAATGGCTAAAGCCTAGTCTCATAATTGCATTGGCGCACCTTGCTGCCTACTGCCTGAGAACGGTGGTTCATTGACGCTGCAATTATTACTTGTTCTTGCTCTTCATGAAAGAGCTGCAAATGTGTGACACAGAGGAAGATGAGAAGGGGAAGCACACGTTTGCCTTCTGAAAATTTGAGCTGGAAGTGTCCTGCCCCTTAGAGATGGAATTAAAGCAGGGCTAAGTCTACAACATAGGGTAGATAGGTATCCCAGCTACCTGTACACTAGACTCGGAGGAAAGGAGACGTGGCAGAGAGGAAAGCGTGTATGTGTGAGGAAGGGAGAACACTGACTGCTTCAAGAGGCAACCAGCAGGCACCAGTCAGCTCCAGCTGCAGCTCATCCTAGTGGACAAACAAGGGCCCCTGGGGCTTGGGTCCTTGGTGATATCTGGTGTGCTGAGCCCTGGGGAAAGGACATTGTTTCAGCTATTTAATTGTCCACTAGTACCAGCCAGTTTGTTACTTAACATTTTTGCATGTTCTGTTTCCTGTTTCTAAGATGATCTCTCCTCAGATCTCCACATTTTTACCCCACATTTTCTCCTTACCGTTAACCACGTTAGGCTGTTGGCCTGACACCCTGTGTAAAGCCCTTAGGTAATATTTCAGATACTTACTCCTTTCATTATTATTTTGTCTATTTCCTGAACTGTATCTTGAGATTCCTGGGCTCAATTTTCTTTGTCTATTTCATCCATGGCTTCTTTTTCATTTCCTAAAACACCGGAAGGATTCTCTAAATATATATATATATTTAAATAAGGGGTAAATAAAATGAAATGATAAAATATCGTAGACTATGAGTATTCATTTATCATCAGGGGACTGAGAGAATAAGAACAGTTTCTACAGAGAGACTTTCTTCTCTGAGCAAGCGGGTGCATGTGTCTACTGGCAAAGTCAAGGGTGTCTACAGAGTCTATGCTTCAGTAAGGCCTTGGTGGCCACCATTTTGAGATTTAATGTTTTTTTTTTTTTTGTATCAGAACATTCACATTTCTGTGTCTCACCAAGTCCCACAAACTAAGTTCAGACTTGTTCATACACATCCAAATAGGTTGAATTCATTTTTAAAAATTTAATTAATTAATTTATTAATTCATTCATTTACATGCCAAATGCTGCACTCCCTGCCTCCCGGTCCTCCCACCCAGAGTCCCTCCCCTCCCCTCCCCTCTGAGCATGTGGTGCCCACCTTGGCATCCCCCCACCTTGGGGAATCAAGTCTCTGCTAGATTAGGTACATCCTCTCCAACTGAGGCCAGATAAGGCAGCTGTGTTACAGACAGATACAACAGTCCGTCTACAGCTTTAGGGAGAGCCTCCAGCTCCAGCTGTTACGGGGTCCACATGAAGACTCAACAGCACATCTGCCACATATGTGCTGTGCCTCATTCCAGCCTATGTTCTTTGGTTGATAGCTCAGACTCTGAGAGCTCCTAGGGGTCCAGGTTAATTGACTCTGCTGGTCTTCCTGTGAGGTTCCTATCACCTTCAGGACTAAGACTGGACTTTAACAACAACAGAACAAACAAATAAACAAACAGAAAGCCCACATAATCCTAGAAACTGAACAACTCTCTATTCAGTGATCACTTGGTCAGGGTAGAAATAAAGAAAAAAATAAAGACTTTCTAGAATTCGGTGAAAACAAAGGCACAACATACCCAAACCTACGGAACACAATGAAAGCAGTGCTAAGAGGAAAGTTCATAGTTCTAAGTGCCTCTCTAAAGAAATAGGGAGATTTCACACCAGCAACCTAACAGCACACCTGAAAGCTATAGAGCAAAAAGACGTAGGTTGAATTCTTAAATCTGCCCTAACATCACCATTCAGAGACTCTCAAGAATTTACAGTGAGTGTATCCCATGTTCGTAATCATCCTGCCTGGTGTCCCCACTGCTTGAGCTATAACACTAACTTGAGATACTTAAATTTTGGGAAACATATAATCTACAGTGTATGGGAGGAGGACACAGCTTCCAGCATGGAAGCACTACATTCCCAATAACTAGAGACCACTTTCCAAGTGGAGCATCCTCATCTCAAGTGGCTAAAGTCAAGGTAGATTGACTCCAAGATTGACTTACCACCTTTGGGGACCCTAGGGGACCCTAGAGGGAGGGCAAGCTAGCACAAGAAAGAAGAGAACTGTTGGCAATCTGCCTGCTCTCAGGATACCTTCTTTTACATCCCTTCACAGAATTTAGCCCGACACAATGGTGAAGACTTGTAATTGGATCGTTTATGCTTCTAGCCAGATTGCTACACTGAGATACACACTGAGCACATTACGATAGTCTCCCACATGGAAGGCTGTCTAGATCCTAGGCCCAAGTCTGAATCACTCTGGGTGGAAGCCCAGATGAGTACAAGAGCAGCCAGGTATGGCAGGAACATCTAAGAATGGTCTTACCGAAGGCCAGGAAGGCCAAGAGAGCACTGGCTTCATTCAGTTCCTTGTTATCTCTAGTAACCTGAGAGCATGCTCCAAACAGTTGGATTCTGATTGGGCCAGTTGGACTGGCCAGTTTCCCTTCCTTCCTCTGCCTCACCCTAATTTCTGTCTTAAGTCTTTTAACAAGTTCCCAGGCAAGCAGTGTAATGGTACCTCAACCTCAGCTACACACTCTGACCATACAGAATCACGGCCAGCTCTTGGCCACCATGTCAGCTCCTAGCTCTTAAGATCCCACACATTAATCTGTAGAAAGCTTCTCGATAAACCTTACCCTCTGTGGTCTGCTGGACTTCATTCTTGAGCCTTGCATGAACAGAATCCAGAGACCACGGAACGTTTGTGTGACTGTCAGCATCTCACACAATAGTCTCCGAATTAAAGGTCCCCTCAGTCAAGAGCAAAGGTTTCCATCAAATTCAGAGTCACCACACATTCCACTGACCAAATGGATTCAGGGAAAAATTTCCAATTGGAATGCAAAGGCTTCTACCAGGCAATGAGGTGGCAGTTGGAGAACTAGAAATTCATCTGGGGAGAGGGGGATTCTTTTATCCCAATTCCTTGATTCCATCAAACATTTCTTATCCCAACAGAGATGTATACGCACACAATCTGGTTTTCCACTGAAGATGTTCCAGTCACAGAAATTGTCCAGTTATGTTTTATTTCTATCATTGGGCTAATGTACCACTTAACCCACCTCTGTTTTGATATCCATTTATTGAGAGCAAGGTAAAGTGACACGAAGGAGATACATGTTGGCAGTCTTAGCAGTAGAAGGCATAGAACAGTTTTGCTTGTTTGATTGCTTTTCCTAAATTCTGCTCAGATACATTTGCAGTGTAATAGGAGTATATTACAGTGTAATATATAGGAGTATATTACAGTGTAATATATAGGAGTATATTACAGTGTAATATATAGGAGTATATTACAGTGTAATATATAGGAGTATATTACAGTGTAATATATAGGAGTATATTACAGTGTAATATACTGGCATGCTTTACTTTCTCATCATTCTAAGACTTCTGCACTATCATTTCATTTAATTAATTTTTGTTTTGTTTTTTTTTTTACAGAATAAGAGGAATTCTGAAATACGTAATTAAAAAAAAAAAAGAGGAATTCTGAACACAGGAAGTTTAAGAATTTAACTATAAACCACAAGAGAGAAACAAGGTTATAAAAAACATCCCTCCAAACTCCCTTCCCTGGATTTTTTTGTCTGCCTCCATATTCCACTTCCATATTTATATTCTAACCATCACTTAATCTCAGCCACAGGATTAAAATTTCCCTCTTGAAAGCCCCAGCATTCAGTTACTCCTTATGGAAAGGTTTATCTCCTCATATATGCAATCAGCTTTCAGCCTTTGCTTCGTATAAATCTCACTGTTTTGTGATGTTAAGGAGGTGGGATGTGTTGATTTCCATTCTTTGTTAAGGCTTTTATAGTGGGCTGGCTTGGTTTTCTACACATCTGGTTATCAGGTGCTATTAACAGGCTCATTACCATAATTTATTACTTACCTGACTGTGACTTTACCCATCTGGCATTTCATTTAAGTGCCACACACCTGGCACTCTGTGTTATTTTGAAAAAAAAAAAAAAAAAAAAAAAAAACGATTACTTTTGTACTTTTCAGAGAAAAATCAGGACGACTCTGGTTTTTATCCTCTTTTCTTAATCTTGGGTCTCCTTGCACAATGAAATAGCACTTAGACCTTTTAGTGCAAAACCAAGTTCAAGATAACACAGAGTGAAATCCAGACACAAAAAGCCCAGCTTTTGATATGAAAATGTTCTTTCAATAACAGCACAGCCTCCTCCAACCCACAGTGTTTCAAATGTAATTTACAATGAGGCAATCCATTTCTTCCTGGGAGATGGATTATTTTAAGAGTGCTTCTCACATTTGCTGTGTTGCAAGTTATTGGGTCTTCCATTACCTCAGCATTGCCAGCTCTCAGATCATACAAGGGCAGTGGGAGGAAATTCGCTATATTGGCAATTTTCCATATTTGTGTTCAGAGGAACTTTACCTTTTCTAGAAGACAGTGAAAAGAAAAAAGAAATGAAACTGTGATATTCAGTTACTACTGGTAAAATAGTAAATGTCACAGTCAATTTCCATAACTACAAATGATTTAAAAGTTCAGTAATCTTGGGTCCAGGGATGTATACCATTAAAACGTATGCATACAGTTAACCATTCTTTTGATTTCAGAACCGTCTAAGTTGTGTGTATGTGTGTGTCTGTCTCTGTGTGTGGCAATGTGAACATGTGTCTTTGTGTGAATGCATTTTTGTATATTTGTTTCTCTGTGTGTATTTATGTGTGTATTTGTGCTATGAATGTATGCATGTATGTTTGTGTTTCTGTCTCTCTGTGTGTTTGTCTGTGCCTGTGTGTGTATATGTGTATAAATATATATTTGTCAATCTATGTATATATGTATGTCTCTGTGTCCCTGGGTATGTTTATGTGTGTACATGTGTGTTTATGTGTCTATGTATAAACCTACATTTGTGTTTCTGTGACTCTGTGTGTGTCCATTTATGTGTGTGTGTTTATGCTTCTGTGTCTATGTATATCTGTGCATATATATATATATATATATATATATATATATCTGTGTGTGCCAGTGTACATATATGTGTATGTATGTGTGTGTGTTTGTGTATATGTGCACATCTATGTGTATTTGTGTGTCTGTGTGTATATGTTTCTGTGTTTGTATTTGAGTGTTTCTGTGTATGTCTGTGTCTATGTGCACATATATGTGTTTGTGTATTTGTGTCTGTGTGTACCTATGAGTATGTGTTTGTATATGTATGTCTCTCTGTGTGTGTCTGTGTCTATGTATGTATCTATGTGAATGTGCACCTGTGTATGCGTATCTGTGTGTATCTATGTATATGTGTGTTTGCATGTGTATGTCTCTCTGAGTGTGCTTATGTGTATCTGTGTTTTTAAGTGTGGATGTATCTACAAGGAGGTCCACAGAGAAAGCTGCTCTATCACATCTAGACAGAAGCACACCATGCACTCCTCTGTCCCCCAGGACGAAGCATCAGATGAGTTACTAGTTGAAGTAGCACACCATGAACTGGAGCATTTGTTGGTTCTCAAGAGACTATACTGAGCATGGTACCTTCCACACCCGGGACTCATTCTGTGCATTTAGCATAAACAAGGAATACATCCTTGATCCATTTAACACCAATATCACAATAGAAGAATTCTCTGTTCGTCAGTATGCCCTGAAATAAAGAGGTGGAGCACAGTGAAGACAGTGAATGAAATAATACACTGAGTAGAACGAGGATGAAGGGTGACAGCATCCAGGGAGGCAACAGGAGTGTTAGTGTTGGCAGTGGGAAGGAAGATCTGGAATGGCAGAAAGGGTAGGACAGCAGATAGTGGTTAACTGCAGAAAACCAGCCGCTAGCTGACTCACCGCATTGCTCAGACTAAACCTGTATCATCAAAGTGATTTCTGCTTTGAGCAATCGATGGTTGTTTTGGAAAACCACAATAAAATGAAACCTACACCAGATTTCCAGAGCTCTGGTGGGCGTCTGCAGTCCAGAGAGCAGGCTTAGATATTTAAACTCTAACATTCAACCAAAGATGATCTTAATGGTGATTGAAAACATCTTTCCAATAAATAAAAACACATTTTGTCCACCGTCTTTAAAAAGTTTACTCAGTGACTTGGACAAACCCAGATGTAGTTTGGAAGGATTCTGGGACTAAAGAAGTAAGAGTTGATGGAAAAGGAAAACCACCAAAGAGGAAATGAACTGATATGATTTAATGTGCGTTATTATTACCATCGTAAATTATGTTGGTCAATGCTGCCTAAAGTAGAACTTCACTTGATTTTAAGCCAAACAAGACCACTGAATTATTTTCAGTTAATTGTGATCAAGCCATATGTTGCAATGAGAACAGTGTGTTAATCAGTCAACACTGCCTCAATGGTAACAAAATGGTGTGTTTCCCTTCTGCTGGACAAAGTATATCTCGCCAATAGAAGAAAACGAAAACGAATGATTACAGAAATCATGCTTTTTGGGTACATAAAAATCTTAACTGATTTTTGAAATTTTAAACAGATGGTAAGACTGGATTTATGAGATATTCTTCACACAACTCCTTTATGCTTGAAGATTTTTTATGTTGTATTTAGTGTGTGTGTGTGTATAGAATAGAGCACAACTTGCATAAATGGCATTTCTCCTTCTACCACACAGCCTCTGGACATGGAACTCAGGTTCCGAGACACAATAGCCAGTACTGTTACTTGCTATACAATCATGTCAGCCCCAAATGTGTATTTTAAGAGAGATATAAAGAGCTTCCGAGTAGTGCACTGAGACAGAAGTTTAAGAGACCTGAGGGCCTGGAGCTCAGGACATATGAAGTTAGTTTATCATCTGAGCTGTGAGAGGAACAGATAGAGGATATTCAGTAGTCATTTAATAAGTTACAAACATCACAGAGTATGATGTTGTATGTCTGAGCCCTGTGCCAAAGCAGAAAAATATTACAATATATGGCAAACTACAAGGCAAGAAACCAATTTCACTAACAGATCCACCTACCCTCAAATGCGTTTTATATTTATAACTAAAAAGCCCCCGCAATGGCCAATTGTAACACACTTTTATGGTGGCACTTTAAAAGCAGACCTTCCCGAGTTCCAAACACATCCACCGCGAACATTCAGTTCTAGAGCTGTGAAACAGACATTTGCTTTTCTGTAATAAGAATTTATGTGGTCATTGTCTGAAGCCAGAGATGCTACAGAAAGCACAGGCTGGCTTATCATGAAATTGACATATTTATGGGAGAAACTTAAATGGTAGACAGTTTCTACTCAGCTCTTACACACATGCACACACGCTCCCATATTCACACATACATGCAGACCCCTCAAACATAAAAACTTACTATATACTACAACCTCTTTGTACATACATGTGATGTCATACATTCAACTGATAGGATGTGACTACTGAAACTGCTAAGCTCGCATGTACTTTAATTTTTAATGATACTGTGTTATATGCCAACCAGTTTTAATATTAAACATTTTAAGCGAGCCTTAGGATTGGTACCTTAAATATGATGAGCATTGTAAATATGTTGACTCATCCTGGAGGAAAACGTGTCCATAAATGGGACGAGGCATGAGTCTACAACCTTCTTTCAGACAAAGCATAACTAGAAATAATGAGCTCAGGGGGACTCCACAGACAAGCACCCTGCTAAGCCCCATTCTTAAAGTCTTGGTCATTAGCTCTCTAATTACAGTTCATTGAAGCCCTTCACCATTTGCCTAAGCCCAGTCAGTACCAGAGAGGCGACCCTATCAAGATGAGGATGGTGGGCTCGCTGTTCCTAGCAGAATGGAATGGTAGGTCACCATTACTTATTCATACTGTTTTCTTATAGCGAGTTCAGCATACTGTGGCTTTCCTGCTACCAGTCTATCATTTATATTTACTTTACTAGGACACATATGTGTGTACATGTATCAACATATAAAATACTGGGTTATATGCTTAATGAAAAAAATGGTAACTCTCAAATTAAATCAATTAAAATGTGTGGCTGATAAAACATTGGCTAGATTATTAAATGGAATAAAAGTAAGATTAACTCTCTCTGTCTTATGTGTATGTGTGTCTGTGTGATATGTGTGTCCATGTGTATTTTTTAGATTAATTTCCTCATCAGTAACTAGATTCACATTGATATATTTATATGAAGTAAAATATTCTTAATGATAAATGGGTAATAAACTATTTTTCTATATTTTACTATAGTGTTTTTTTAATGTGCACATAATAGTATCCCTGATTTTTTGGAATATATATATATTGGGTGTATTATCATTCAAACATGTGTTATAGCCACTTGGATTTAGAGTCAGTGGGTTAAAGGGCATTTTCTTTTATGATTTGGTATCTTGAAATGGTTTCTTTAAAATAAAAATGGCCCATAAGATTATCACAGGATGTTCTTTCCAACTCTCATTAAAATACACGAGAAAGGAAGAGGCAAAGGAGGAAGGGAGGGTGAGGATATAGGGAAGTGGAGAGAGACAGAGAGAGAGAGAGAGAGAGAGAGAGAGAGAGAGAGAGAGGTGTTAAGAGAATGGGAGAAAATGAGAGTGCCTCCACAGAAACAGAAGATCCATTTTATTAAGCATAACTAAAAAAATGATATGGAATGTTTTTTTTTTTATTCTACACTAAGAATTGAGGGACCCACACATCTGTTTCTGAGGCATCTGCTGAATGCTGTGTAGGTTCCATAACCTACTCACCTGCAGCATTTAAAAAAATTGGTATTAAAGCTACATTTTCTCATTCATTATTTTGTATACAATTTTGTTTTAGAGACATTGCACCAAACAGCATCATAGCTGTTTCTATGCCACAGGTAAAATGACAGCCACGGGAAGCTAGGAAACTCTTGGTAGAGCTTACAGACCTCATTCTCAACAAGTGTACAAGGATACAGCAAGGAAAGGGGACACTCAAGTTCCTTTGTCTAATCTTTCTTACAATAATAAAGTTGTTTCAAAGGAAAATTTGTATCAATTATTAAAAAGTAACAGCCAGGCTGTGCCATCAATCTCTTCAAAGAAGGTTTCTGTTAGTGTTCCCCCACACCCAAGTACATTCCCTTAACCATGTCCCTGCCCCTGTGTGGGCTACAGATGGCTGTAATTTTGACCTGGCTTTCACACAGACCCTACTTAAAATCCCAGAGTATTCTGGGTTATTTAAAAATTGTGTAGTTTAAAGGAGGTTAAAACATGCAATCTGTCTTGGGGAAGCAAGGACTGTAAGGCCCACAATCTTGTGGTACTTCCTTCTGGTTATGTGGTCACACACTAGGGAATAACCATAAGTATTTTAGAAAGCTCATAATTACCCACGATTCAAGAGGGAATGACGAGGAGGAGGGGTTGATGGTGTTGAAAGGTCTTGACTGGACCTATATTCTCATAAACACTTTCCGATGGATTGTGGGACCTGTGGTTTGTGTCTCTTTATCTCTGCGTTTTCATAAAACAGTATTTTAAAGAAACACTTCATATTTCCAGAAATAAGAGATATATGGTTCTTGACTATGTATTTGAGTTATACTGGAAATGTCTAACAGAGTGTGTTATTATCATCAAGAGCCAGTACCTCTGTGTGATCTGTTTCACTGACTCCTCCAACCTGAGGAAGTACTTAGTTATCTAATCAGAACCTGCATCACTGAAGCTAAATTGGTTCTGAGCCACATGTCCTTCCTCCCAGTGTCCCTGCTGGCAGAGCTGGTTTGTTTGTTTGTTTGTCTGTTTGTTTGTTTTTTGCTATTTTTTTATTTAAAATACAGACTGCTACAAATGATCGAATCCTTTATATGGAAACATCTTAACAACTTCCTTTTGGAAGGATGACAATGGTTCATCTTCTAATTAGGCATTTCACCCCTACATTTGAAGCATTTAATGCACTGTCTTCCCACAAAATTTCCTCACAGTTTTCTTACTAAGAATTTATATTACAAGACATACATGTCATTGTAGGCCTGTAAAGCGAACAGTGTTCCAGTATGACAGGCATTGGGGTTTGAGAGTTCAAGACTACCCTGGACCACAGGCCAGACACCGACTCAAGATGAATGAATGAATAAAATAACTACTAAATAGAAATGTGAAAAACAGAGAGTTCATATTATAAAATTTATCAACTGAAATTATACTGTCATTGTTTGCTTTTAGACTAGACCAATTTACCATATTGGTTTTTTAGAAATACAAATGAGAATACAAAGGTTGGGCGAGTTTCATGCAGATTCTTAGGTACTCCGCAGCACAGGGAAAATCCAAAATAAAGGATGATGAAACAAGCTGTGCTTAGGAAGACAAGATGGAAACATTTGTAGCCTTAAAACCATGTGAGCAGATTTATATTAAAGTTTAATTTCAAACACTCGGGGCCACACACCTTAGACATGAAGGTACTCCGTTTGGAAACTCTAGAGTAGTTGAGCTGTTGTCTAAGGAGACCCTAACCCTTCCAGTCACCTCAGATCAACTGCATTAGTTCACTTAGTTACTGACATCAAGGGAGGGACTCTAATATGGAAAGGAACCCTACATAAACTCCACAATCATTGACATGCACCATCACAGACCGTCTGGGGGAATAGACAAAAGCCCCTGTGTGAATACAGATGCTGCAGGCATCTCTGGGCATCCCAGGTTTCCCAGGTAAGCTCCGTGCAGGGTAATTGTTTTGGATGGAACACAGAGGAGAGGAGGCACAGTCAGCAGGATGAATACAGGAACACGCAGCAGTGGGCACCGCTTCTTACTGAGTAGCTACAGAAAATGGTAGAGGAGAAGTCACAGCTCCAATAACTATACTTATCAAATGTTGAGCAATAGTGAAATCCAGTTATTCTTGAATAGTAACTGCCTAGAAGAGGGGACATTACCATTGGACACTACAATATTATGTTAATTGGAAAGTTATCTATTATTTCACTGGATTTGTATTGATAAATAAAATCATTCTTGGTAGCTAGGGGAGAAAACCTGGTGTTTGCAAAATCTAGAGAGCTGACACAAAAGATACCATCCTAAGGAACTTATTGATTTATTAGGAGAGAGAATTTTGAAAACAAATTCTAGTGAACGAAACTATGATATTATTGAATATTCCTTCTTTTGTTTCATAACAGTGGGAATGCCTCACATGTCTAAGATATCATGGTAGATAAGTGCAGCATTAACCTGTAAATGGTAATGAATTAAATATATGAATACAAAAGCATCACTAAGGCAAGTAGATTAAAAGAACAACAATAATGTGTAATTTTTTTTTTAAATTAGCAACACTCATAACTAAAAGAGGATACTTCGGAAAAAACCTATTTTTTTCATTTTAAATTACTTCAATTCCATGAACAAAGCATTGGTATGGGAGACTATCCTGGACTGAACCTAGTTCCCTTCCATATGTTCAGCAAGTGTGCTGATGTTCAGCTATACTTTCAACCCTTGAAAAAAATTATTACCCATACTGGCCCTGAGTTTAATCTCTAGCCCAGGCACTACCAGTCTTCCTGCCTCAGACTATTTATTACGTGGTCTTTTAGGTCTCCATCACTCTGTGTGACTGAAAATACATAGGCATTGCCTTTAGTTTTAAATATTTATTAATTAGTATTCTATAGAAATCTCATCTTGAGACTAAGCACAATTAGGGTCCTGAAGACTGTGCTGTGTGTTGACCGTACTTCAAATGAGAGCATGTCACAGCTTCAAACTACTGGCAACGACCTGGGCTCACGAATACAGTGATTTCTTTGTAGCAACTCTTATTTTTCACAACATTCATAGGGAGCTCCCTATGAATAGTTAGTAGTTGTTGTTATACTGAATTTTCAGATTGGAAAATAGACACATAGAAGCCAAGCATGATTCTCAAGGTCAAGGATAGATCGGTCTACTCCTGGATGTCTGTAAATTCATGTATTTAAATGCCTTTTAAAAAAAATCTTTTGTGGATCCACATAGAACAATTTGGACAGACACGGTGAAGTGTTCTTTGATACTAAAATACTATTTGCAGGACTACTAATTTATTGTTTTTTAAATATTTTAAGAAATAAAAAATCATGATACATTACATCCAGAAAAATATCATTTATGTTAACTCAGTGATAGAGAATATTGAAGTTCTGACACAGTTAACTTGCTGGATAATCACAAATATTGGAAGGGGGAATAAAACCTATTACTCCTTGAACATCAATGCAGGGGAGACTGACAGCTTTATGGGAGTTTGGGGTTTGGGGTCACAACAACTGTCAAAGCAGATTGACGGGTGATCTAGTCCAGTGACCGCCAACTGTTCCAAATTGACTAGAATTCAGGCAATTTCTACGTTTTACAGGCCACAATGAAAAGCCGCATTATTTCTGCATCCTCCTGTAGAGAAAGAAGAAAAGCCCACATCTAAGAGACTACCTTTTACAAAGGGGGAACTGGTGGTGTGAAAACCCAGCCCTGGGGCAGAGAATGAACCATAAAGGTACTTCTTGGCCACACCCCTCCCTGAGCAGCACAAGCTCTGACCGCCCAATCTCTGAGCGATGGCCTTAGAGGAAGACCAAGGAGCAAGTTCATCCCCTGATCTTATTGCATCTTAAGGACAAAACCAAGCAGCCAACAAAAACATTGGCTTTTCTAGGGAACTTTCCGAGAGTTTGAAAAAAACCAAGTGATAACAATGGAAAGAAACACTTTCTCACTCTGTGTGCGTCTGTGTGTCTCTAGTCTATCCCAGAAATAAACACTGAGAAAGAAGTCATGACGGATGGTCAAGAGCCAGTCGAAAGACTTGTCAGAGCAATGTACCTGCAGTAGAAGAGGATTGAAGACTATCTTTCTAACTTTCTAAAGCTGTTTTCTCTACTGTGCATGTTCCTCCCCACATTTGCACTGACAACACACAGCGATCACTTATCCCACATCAGGTACAGCCTAAGAAACTAACTCAGAAGATGTGGGAATTCCTGCTGCTTTCTAATTCCATCCTTGGTCATTGATAGCTTTCCTTACATCCTGCAGTCTTAGCTGAAGTGAAACTGACTGTCAGGGTAAATCGTGAATACACTTAAACCTACTGTGTGTCTTTAGCAGTTGTTTGAAGATATGGATAGCATATAGGTACTAAATGCATGGGACAGTTAAAGGGGACAGAGCCCCAGCCTTACAGCTCAGAAGTGACAGGCATTTGAAAGGAATGGCATTTGGAGCAAACTCTAGCCAGTTTGGGGGAACAGTTTTTGCCTCCTACCTTGTCTTCAGGACCCCAAATACCTACACAGAATGGAGGTAAATTCACCACAGCTCTTTGAATGCACTCACACCTATGCGCACTGCCTGTCTCTCTATGCATTTAAGAGGAAGAATAGTATAAGTTATACTCCATCTTCCACTGGTGTCCTAGAAAATGAATATATTTATTTTCCTTTATAAATCAGCCTTCCCTGCCTGTCATTTTCAGTCACATTTTTAAGCAAGTTCACAGCACAGCAGATTTCTAAACAAAACTATCCGATTACATTTAGCAATTAGTCAAATGTTATTATTATTTTAACTTAAAGAAGGGAGCCAGAGTCTTAGCTTGTGAATGGTTTTCTATACAGTCCTACAAAGAGCAAGAAAATAGTACTTCAAAATTCATTTCGTGCTTTAAAATACCCTTAATTGTTTTTTTGGAAATGAAATATCAGACTTTAGAACTAAAGACAAAGGGCATTGCTGATTATAAAATAACAAAGTCAGTTACTCCATGAACCCTCATGACGAAGCTTTGAAGTTTTGTGACCGTTTTAATACTTGCAGTATTCATCATCATTATTACTGTTTTACAGTGCAAAGATCAAATTCAGGCTTTGTGTGCATTGTAGGCCAGTAAAGCACAGCTGGGTGCACACAGCCCTCTTACTTTCTGGTCTGGAGATCAGGGTTTACAGCACTTTGGCAATTACGTGTCACCTTAAAAGATGACAAGTATGAATTTAATTTTATTAATGGTCTGGTTTATCAATAATTAATTCTGCACTACATCACCCCAGAAAGCATAGATCTAAATAGTCATGCCAGAAATTAAGCCTTGCTTAATTATCTTATTATTATAATTATGTTCACCATGTAAATGGTAGGATGATTTCTTTATTACACTTACAGCCAAAATAAAGGCAATACTATCTAATACCTGCCAATTTCCACTAAATGAGATAAATAACAAAAAAACCCTAGTAACCCACGTTCAAGATAGAAGCCTTATCTTGCTCTGCTTAACTGAAGATCTGCATTATTGATTCAACTGTAATTTTTATTTAAATACTCAAACTGTAAGTCTTCTCTTTGGTGAACATGGATAGAACTGGAGTGCCGTTAGTGAGCTATAGTTTTCCAATTTCAACCTAGAATGCTAATACTTTGTGACCATGTGTTTGGATATAAAATATATCAATAGCTTTTCAATGGAAAATAGATTTACCATAGAGAGTTTGAGGAAAATACACTTGTTTCAATTTTCACCTGCCTGTGATGAGAACTCATGAAAGTGCTTCATTACAGGCTATGTAGGTAGCAGACAAACGACCAATTTTACCCAACTTCTACAGAGATAAACATCTAGCTACCGCAGTCATAACTACATCCCTTGCTACAGTCTTAAAATAGATGCCACTGTCAGAATATCAGGCAGGGTGTATGGTACACAGACCCAGCACTTGCCTGGCATGCCTGAGGCCTTAGGTTCAACACCTATCACTTTAAATTTAAAAAAAAAGTCATTTTCAATGACTAAATTTTATAATGCTACTAATAAAAAAAGAGATCACCAAATTGAGGGTAATTGGGTTGCATGGGAAGGTTTGGAAGGAGGCAAATGCTAGGGACGGGGAAGAGGAAACGAAGAGCCAAGTGATGTAACTATATTTCAAATAAAAATATTAGAAATATAAAAATAAACACTAGAAGAGATCAACCTACAGAAGATAATTTGATCTTAGGAAACTGGAGGCTCAAGTGAAAACTGCTTACGATGTAAATTCCTCGCTCCACTCACCTCTCTTCATTTACTACTCGCCCTATAGGTTTGAAAGAAGCTGTGGCACACATGTTTCAGGCAAGCAGAGGCTATGAATAAAGCACAGGTACTGGTGGAGCCCGCTGTGACATCAGCATGAAGCAAAGCCAGACTTAAAGGGCGGTTCTGTTCCTGACAACCTTCACGGAAATTATGTGTTAGGGACAAAGCTGATGGGGAAAGCCAATTTGAGATTTTCTGGTAGCAGAAGCCAGGAAGATGACAGAAAGAGGGGAGTAGATGGTGAAGTGAGAAGACAGTCACGTGATTCAAGTGGAAGCAGGAGAAGTCTGTCACATTCCTGGAGGGCTAGGAAGCTGATGGAGGATTCACACACATCAGCATCACAATCAGGGCTTTCTGAAGAGTTAGGAAATCAGCTAAAGCAAGGGCAGGTGGGAGGGTTGCCACCTTATTGGCAAGCAGCACAGTTGAATCACCATAGGAAACAAGGTTCGAGGGGGTTCCAGAATAAAGGGGAAAGCGGGGACAGCATAAAGTAAGGTCAGACTGATTCTGGAGAAGAGCATAAGGACCTGGGACTTACCCGGATGGAAGAAAGGCTGAAAGGATGAAACTCAATCTAGGTTGAGTGATTTCTGTTTCTTTATTCATTGTTTATAGTTTTAGGTGCTGGGAAAGAATCCACATCATGGTACTTGCAAAGGAGCTACTACTGCTAAGCCAAATGCCTGCTCTCAGACTATAGCTTCAGATCATGGAAGATAGTAAATGTTTAAACAATAACAATTCCGCTGCAACATCTTCCTCTCAATACATCCTCATGCTGAGTCTTGAGTAGTACACACTAGGTGTGCCTTAAAGACATCTTTTTTGTTTTTGTTTTTGTTTTTGTTTTGTTTTGTTTTTCGAGACAGGGTTTCTCGGTATAGCCCTGGCTGTCCTGGAACTCACTCTGTAGACCAGGCTGGCCTCCAACTCAGAAATCTGCCTGCCTCTGCCTCCCAGGTGCTGGAATTAAAGGGGTGCGCCACCACACCCGGCTTGTTTTTGTTTTTGGACTTTAAAGAAGTCTTAAAGATGCCCATTGCCATTAGATATCTGGGGCTCCGAAGAAGTAACTTCAATGGCTCCAAGATCCTTCTTGCTTTTGTTTCTTTAAGGTTGGAAGTTACAGAACATGAATCCCTCCTCATTTAACAAAAAAGACTCTGCACTAGGGCCTGTCTTCCTCTCTAGTGTTAACAGCATGAAAAGTAACAGTTCTGGACTTCAGCTGACAGGGGTAGGTGTATACTACTGACTGGACACTACCCAAAATTCTGCTTTTTAAGGTCTTTACAGGGTACACCCCAAATATTTTGAATCAACAGAGCATAAAAAGTGGAAAGTACGTCTAATTTTGGCAACCCTCTTTTAAAAACTGGAACATAACAAATGTGCTGTTTAAAAATACGTTCAACCATAGTTTTAAATACAGAAAGAAAAAGAAAGAAAAGAAAAACAATGAATCTAGTTAACTTGTTTAATTAGCCTTTTCCTTTGAACTATGTAGTGAATACCTGATATTTACTCTGAAACTTTCTTTAGAGTAAGAAACATAATCAATGTGAAAATATGGGGGGAAGGCACATAAAAGAAAAACAGTGTATCAGCCATTGACTAGAAACAGTGTATCAGTCATTGAATAGAAAATGGGAACATGTTCCATAAAAATTGATTCTGAAGATGCATTCTTTCCACTAAAAAAAAAAAAAATCACCTCCTGAAGGCCTAGTGCTTTTAAGGCAATATGCTAGACTTTTCAATGATCATAATAAAAGAAACCTTGGCAATGCACTCTCAGCTAATGGCCTTGTCTGTGGAATTAGTCAAGACCACAGACAATCAAAATATGCAGGGCTGTGAGTGAGGCCAAGATAAACGCTCCACCTGCCACACAAGTGCTTTGAAAACTAAAAAGAAAAAAATCAGCATGGAGAAGAAACAAAGTCCCTTAAAGAGGAGAGAAGTCTATTTGAACTTGGTAAAATAGAGATGACAGTGGGTATAGAGTCACAAAAGGAAAGATCAGGTTTAATTAGGAATTTGGGTCTGACTGCAGTTCTAGCTCATTGGGTCTGACAAAGTTCAATAAACATAACATGGCTTTCCCCATGAATGTGAAAAAATGAAAAAGAAGTAGAATTATTCAATTGCCCATTGCAAAAAAATTCTATTAACATTTCAGAAGTATGAAAATTATAAATACTGCATATCGCTGTAAATAAATATTTCCAGTATTTTCAGGTCATGCTGAGCATTGATCAATGTACAAAATGGATAGTTTAAAGGATTAACACTGGCCTTCAGTCTGATGTGAGTTCAAAGGTAATTTTCTTTTAAATAGGAACATAGGAAATAGACCAGAAAAGAAATAAGAAATTGGAGTATCTATAATAAACATGATGGAATATATCTAGTCTATGTTCCTAAGTTGTGAGCTGGTTCTTGCTCTGTGTCTGACTGAGTTTTTTTCCATCATAACTTCATACCATGTCTCAAGGCAGCATATTGCACACCACACTCAGGGACCGACCGCTCAGGTAATTTATGAACATTTGCTTCATGCTTAACTGAAATTCTCGTTTTCTGTACTGCATTATGTTTAGCCTACATGTGGGCTAATCATTTAAGTCCTTGTCCAAACAGGAGTCCCTTTGTAATTTGCCTACCTGATAATTACACAGATAAAACTAGGACTGTGCAGCCAGCCTTGAGCATGTTTATCATGCGCAGTTGTAACACCTTGAATGTCAAGGATTTACTGTCTTCAGTCTTCCACATGACAGACCATACACTGGAATTCATACTCTCTATGAGTCTTACTGTTCTCAGTCAGCTTGGAGCTCTTCCTAAGAGTCTCCATCCGTCACATGCCAAAACAAAAGAGACAGAAGGAATCCATAGACTAAGAGTTTACATTCCATTTTATTATTCTTTCCCTTCAAAGTACAAAGTAAAGTGGAATCACCTATAACCTAATGTGAATAATAGCACATTGTTATTAATTGTGTACTTAATATGTGTCAGTACTGTATTAACGTCTCTCTCTGCTGCTTTCTCTGTGTGTCTCTGTCTCTCTCTCCCTCTCTGCCTCTTTATATCTCTGTCTCTTTCCTTCCTTCTCTCATATATTCTGCTTAAACCTCATTTGTCATTTCTCTTATAGATAGGAAAAGTTAAATATTGTTGAAAGTGTTTTTATTTTATTTTTTTTTTATTTTATTTTTTGAGACAGGGTTTCTCTGTATAGCCCTAGCTGTCCTGGAACTCACTCTGTAGACCAGGCTGGCCTCGATCTCAGAAACCCGCCTGCCTCTGCCTCCCGAGTGCTGGGATTAAAGGTGTGCGCCACCACTGCCTGGCTTTTGTTGAAAGTCTTGAGGGGAAAGCACAGCACTATTCTTTTTGATTACCTCTAGATGCTAAGCTTTAACCTAGATGAGTTGGAAGATAGCACAAGCTGAAATGTTATCCAGGACATAAAGGCCTGATTCTCTGAAGGTGCTAGTGAAAACATGGTTTCATTCTGGCCTGGAATTGGACCAGTGCTTTGCTTTCTAAACTCAGGGCAGGCAGGTTGGACCTCATAGTGACTCACGCATGTGTGTTCACCTGGGGATAGATGTGGGGACATGGAATATGTAACTTGTTAGAGTCCTAAATGAGGTCTGAAAGGAGTATTGTAAAGGTGCCTTGGAAATGGTCTCCAGGTGATTTTGTAGAAGTCCTGGATCTATTAGCCTGAGGTCTGTCAAATTTCTGTGAGCTCAGCATGCTGTTGATTTATTCTTGGTGACTCATCTCCTCTCCTTTGGAAGTTTTAAATAATGCATTTGGGTTTCTTGCAAGGGACTGGCACTAAAGTTGCCTGTCTACACTTTTCAGAGTAGATGCCTCTCCAACAAAATATATACTAAAATATAAAGGCTGCTATGTTTCTCTTGGCATTCCTCCTATTCCCAATTTTTGGCAAAGGTTATGAGTAATGGCTTTATAACCACACTGACTTGAGAAATTCTAGGAATTTATTAAAATTCAAAACTATAGACAAAGGCTTTATAAAACTCAACTTCTTTTTCCATTTTATCTACAATTAAAATATAGTCACTTAAAATAACATCTCTGTTTCTAAAATTAAGAAAAATTAATTAAATGACAAAGTCTCACTGTGTGACCCAATGTGGTCTCAACTTTTTGATTCTTCTGCCCCAGTCTAGAATTATTGGAATCATGACACTATGCCTGTCTGACAGAATAATTTTAAACTTATCCCTACTAGGCAACGTACTAATTATCTCACTCAAAAGAGTTCCTTCAGCTAGTTAGAATTGTAGAATCTGTGTTCATATCTGGTTGTGTCTGGTTTCAGGAAACCAGAATTATTATATACTATATAAACTCCATGGCAATCTTGAGAACACTAATGCCATGTCACCTGAAACGCACATGCTCACTGACTGATTGATTTACTAAATACATGTGTCTACTGTCTCCCAGCGAGTGCTATCCCTTGCCTCTATGGAAACACACAAACACATTAAAATGAATCTGCTTTTGACAGTGCTGACAAACCTCCAAATATTATGATCCGCACAACAGAAGAATATGTCTCTGGAAATGCTCTGAAGCAGCAAGTGTAAATTAAATGTGCAGCTCTGCAGCTTTTCCACCTCACCGTGTCCAAGAGCAAAGACTGTTTTGCTCATTTAATTCCATTTCCAGTATTCAGAAAGCACAAGACTTAGCAAGGATGCTCAATGATTGTATGTTGAGTAAATGAATATTGGCTCACACTGAACACATCGTGAAGTCTGTGCAAAAAGGAGCTGCTGTCAGTTAAGTGTCCTGCTACCTTATTACTTTAACAGATAATAAAGTCTTCGTAGTCCCTGGGCAGAGTCAAAAGATTACACAGTTCACTACAATATGAGTTGTACTGAGAACAGTGAGTGGCACATAGTAAACACCAAATATTAAAAGGAAAGTCATGGAAATACTAAGATATACACAAGCATGCTGACAAAAATTGGTAGCAGCGATATAATCTGTTTGTGAGAAGTAATCAACCAAGGCTAGAATGACATCAGTGGGAAGAAATTGTCAACAGAGAACTACAGGCCCGTAGTGAGTTTGAGTTGTTATTTCTCAAATTCAGGGACAATCTTCTAGAAATTGACCGTGCAGGTTTTCTTACACCCTTGAAGCCTAGCATATGTTCACAGCTACTTTTTGTCTTCCTTTTTAGTCTATATTTAAATAGTTGTTAAAAATAAAACCATAAAGTAGTCTTGCATATGTGTATTCGGACAAGTCTATATTTGATACCTCGCATAGTTAACTTATATCGAATAAGTATATATTTTAAAAAGCCTGATGTACCATACTTCATAATATTTCATATCTTCACAGGATTATGTATGCATTGTGCATTGCTTGATATTCGTGTAGTGTGCATATGCACAAGCGCACATGGAGCCCTGAAATTGAAATGAGATGTCTCTACAGTGTGTATATCGAGGCAGAGTCTCTCACTTAACTAGAAGCTCACAGCTCCAGCTAGCCTAGCTCACCTTCTTGTCCCAAGGGTTGCCTAGTATTACCTCCTATGACTGAGTTTCCAGGCAGTACTAGATTACAAGCATGCTTCCATGGCAACTTGGCCTCCATCTGGGTTCTAGGATGTGAAAGAACAGCAAATACTTTATCCACCAAACCAATGACCACAGTCAGGATTATTAATATAGATCATTCATGTTTTCCAATTTCCTTTATATAGCACCTCAGAAAGTGACTGTAGAAGAATATTCTGGAAAATAACAGCACTTCCAGGAACTGGACTTTCCTGGGGGCATTTCACACTCAAGGATCGTGCCAAAATAGTTCTCCCTGTTCCGAACGACAGTGAAGGTGAATCCACTGAGCTTTAGACACACTCTTTTTAATAGCTGCAGAAAGTTTGGAAAGGCACCTAACAAAACAATATGCTTTCTCAATTTTTATCACAAATAACGTGGTATTGGTTGAGAAAAATATAAAACTATTCTCCAGAGCCATTGTGGAGATGTTCTCGAAATAAAAATCTAGTTTTGCCTGAGCGCTCAAAGTCATTAGAATGTTTTATCCTTCTCAAATAGACTGGGAGTGTAATCATGATAACAATTGATTCCAACGGACAAGCTAGAGCTGATAATGCACTTCATCCTTTCCAATTACAAACTAAAAAACAAAACGAGCATGCATCTTACTTTCCAGATTGTCCAGCATGTGTGAATCACAAGTAATTGTTAATAGCCCAAGCCTTATAACTCAAGATTTAAATAAAGACAGACCAAAGGCTTCTCATGAATGATACCTACAGTATGTATTAGGCAAATAGGATTTTAGGCAGTGCAGGGACCAAGGAAAGGACACAGAGCTGAAATCTGGATCTAACTGTCAAAACTCATTCCTCATCAGTGATTTTAACAATACCCACATTTTTAATACCTTTTTTCACATATGGAAGAACGCACAGTCTCTCTCTCTCTCTCTCTCTCTCTCTCTCTCTCTCTCTGTGTGTGTGTGTGTGTGTGTGTGTGTGTGTGTGTGTCTGTCTCTGTCTGTCTTTGTGAGCACTCACACATATGTGAACACATGTGCATGCCCTCACAAATGCATGCATGCACATGCATAGGTATCTGCGTAATTCAGTTAATTTCCTTACCAAATTATCCCTATGTTTGGGCACCCACTGTATTGATGCACACTGAAAGACAGATAAAAAAATAAATGGATCTCGAACCCTATTCAAAACAAGAACTATATTATTGGTTTTGGCCAGCTAATAAAAAAACATAAGATTATTTTATCTAGTATTTTACAGAGGTTTAATGGACCAAGAAGAGATGGAATTGGGCAATGAGTCCTGTTATAAGGTCTGGAGACAACACTATATATCCTGGTAGGTCAGTGTTCCTCTAAACCCAAGTATGAAAGCTGTTTGCATGGGCATCTCATACACACTCAAACAAAAGCTCTGCTTTTGCCAGGTTTGCCACTCAGTGAATATTCTATGGGGATCGTCCTATGCTTCTGTGTATTCTCAGACATGGGGATGCAAAATATGTCTTAACGGAGAATAAATTTTAAAAAGTAGAGTTGAATAAATGTGCCTAGTAACATTTGTTACTAACTCACAGACCTTTCTTTCCAGGCTGAGGCTGTGTTAAACCTATGTGAGTTCTTTCTGGGGTCTTAAAAATAGACTAGCAGCCTCCCTACACCGTTCAGCATGGAGTCCTATACTAAGACATGACTGTGCAATTTCACAGAATGTAAGTCAATATACAGCCAAGACAATCCCCCGCTCTCTCCACAAACACTTCTCCAAATGCTTTGACCTGTGGCGAATTTACTTTTCTCTGAAACCTCAACTGTAATTACATTAGCAACATGCCACTTAGCATTAATTGCACAGCATCTTGTAAAGTTTCGCTGCTGGAAGGAGCCAAGAGCTTCAATGATTGTTTTGTTTCTAACTGGATTTTATTTCTCCTTCTTCTTCCAACAGGCAAGATAAACATAACATATTCATTCAATTCAACATTTGTTTCTTTGTGTGTGTATGTATATATATATATATATATATATATATATATATATACACATATCCGAAGTTGGTTGTTCCCCTCTTTTAACAGTAATACAGAGTGATTCACAGAATGCAGGAGGTGGTGGAAGGTGGAACTTTGTAAGTTCAAGACCAGTTCGGTCTATAGGGTGAGTTCCAGGACAACCCAGGATTCATAAAAAAAAACCCTGTCTCGAAAAACTAAGCCAAGGAAAGAGAGAGAGAGAGAGAGAGAGAGAGAGAGAGAGAGAGAGAGAGAGAGAGAGAGAGAGAGAGAGAGAAAGGAAGGAATGAATCAGGAAGAAGGAGGCTCATGAAAACTTGAACCATCAGTGGAAAGAGAGGCCCATTGGTCGTGCAAACTTTATATGCCTCAGTACAGGGGAACGACAGGGCCAAGAAGTGGGAGTGGGTGGGGGAGCATGTGGGGGACTTTTTGGATAGCATTGGAAATGTAAATCAAATAAATACCCAATTAAAAAAAAACTTGAACTTAAGAGTTCAAATTAATAGTTTTTTCCTGAAATATCCTCTGTGTGTGTGTGTGTGTGTGTGTGTGTGTGTGTGTGTGTGACACATTTCAAGTGGGTGGAAAGATTTACTAAACATGTTCTATTATGAGTTTTGAAATAATCCTTTTACTCCACCATGCATTTCGTCTCTATACTTCATATTATATGATGATTATCATTAAAATAGACAAGTTATACGAGCTTGCAATCCCACCAACAATGAAGGAGTGTTCCTCTTTCTCCACATCCTCGCCAGCATCTGCTGTCACCTGAATTTTTGATCTTAGCCATTCTGACTGGTGTGAGGCGGAATCTCAGGGTTGTTTTGATTTGCATTTCCCTGATGATTAAGGATGCTGAACATTTTTTCAGGTGCTTCTCAGCCATTCGGTATTCCTCAGGTGAGAATTCTGTGTTTAGCTCTGAGCCCCATTTTTTAATGGGGTTATTTGATTTTCTGGAGTTCACCTTCTTGAGTTCTTTATATATATTGGATATTAGTCCCTTATCTGATTTACGATAGGTAAAGATCCTTTCCCAATCCGTTGGTGGCCTTTTTGTCTTATTGACAGTGTCTTTTGCCTTACAGAAGCTTTACAATTTTATGAGGTCCCATTTGTCGATTCTCGATCTTTCAGCACAAGCCATTGCTGTTCTATTCAGGAATTTTTCCCCTGTGCCCATATCTTCGAGGCTTTTCCCCACTTTCTCCTCTATAAGTTTCAGTGCCCGGGCCTAGCAAACACAGAAGTGGATACTCACAGTCAGCTATTGGATGGATCACAGGGTCCCCAATGGAGGAGCTGGAGGAAATACCCAGGGAGCTGGGGGGGGGGGCGGGGTCTGCAACCCTATGAACAATATGAACTAACCAGTACTCCCCCAGAGCTCACGTCTCTAGCTGCAAATGTATCAGAAGATGGCCTGATTGGCCATCAGTGGAAAAGAGGCCCATTCGTCGTGCAGACCTTATATGCCTCAGTACAGGGGAACTCCAGGGCCAAGAGGTGGGAGTGGGTGAGTGGGGGAGTGGGTGTGGGAGGGTGTGGGGGACTTTTGGGATAGCATTGGAAATGTAAATGAAATAAATACCTAAATAAAAAAAATAGACAAGTTATTTTTAAAAGGGAGTGGGGGTAAAGATGCTGGTTGTTAAAGTTATTTTCACTTTGATCTTTGCGATGTGCAAGCTATCAACAGTAAGATGTATTGGACGTGGTCATTCTGCATCTTGGTGCTTGAGGCTGGGTGCTTTATTCTTCCTTCCCTCCCACCTCAGCCATCAATGACCCTACAAACTGCTGTGATAACCTTCAGAGAATTCAGGCAGGAGCAACTGCAGCTGCTGCTTCTGTAACTCCCTCTTTGGCCTGCTTTTCCAGATGAATCGCACAACCGGGATCATCAGGAGAGAGCAGAGTATAGCGACTTCAATTCCAACAGGCCATCCAAATGCTCTCAATTTCATGCTTCTCTGACCCGCTTTATTTATAGGAAAATAGATCTCTATGAACAAACACTTAGATTTGATCAGTCATATATATATATATATATATATATATATATATATATATATATGAACACACAATGCAATATTATTTTTGAGCTCTTTGCAAGAGTTTTAATGGCTCTATATTTAGTGGTATTTGAAAGAAATCTAGATACTATCTTAAAATGAACAATCAATAAAATATGCATTTCTGTAAATAATATAGGGACTCATTTTTCTAACATGTACACCTAAGTAACAAAGATTGCTCAAAGCTAGAACAGAAGTTCTAACATAATTTGATATTAATAATTGGAAATTTAATGCATTGAAACCAATCACCACTTCTCTATCCTTATGATAATTCCTCGTGCTCAAAGATATCTGTAACTTTTTTAAAAAATTTGATATACAACAGTATTAAATGTAGCATCATTGTAGTTCAAATATCACTAACATATAGGTGATTTTAAATTGTGTTACCCTCAGCATTTGTCAGGCAAAAGAATTAAAAATTATTTTAGAGCAAAATAGCAGATAACCACTCACAGTTACATTATTTTTAAAACTTTGGGTTTGTTTAAAGAATTATTTATTTTATGTATTTGAACACATTGTTGCTGTCTTCGGATATACTAAAGGAGGGCATCAGATCCGCTTACAGATGGTTGTAAGTCCTCATGTGGTTGCTGGGAATTGAACTCAGGAAGTTTGGAAGAGCAGTCAGTGCTTTGAACTGCTGGGTCATCTCTCCAGCCCCGGATAGTTACATTATTTAAATCTATAATTATATTGTCATTTCCAAGAAGATACTTACAATTTTCAGTCATGGAAATTCCAAATTATGGTTATCTTATATGAAGTACTATTCATGTTAGAACATAAATAACTTGTTGGCTGTCGGTGGATGATGAGCTGTGGTGAGAGAACCATGGAATCTGTATATGTAAAACAGCTTTCTACTTCTGTGTGTTCTGCTATCCTTATATAATGACTGACATTCTCCCTTTTCTGTGTCTAAAAAAGCTTAGGGATAGGGAAAGAGCAGGGAAAGCTCTTGCTATGTAATCATGAGGACCCCAGTTGGGACAAACAGCTCAGAGTAAAAGCAAGGTGGCATGACATCATCCCATGGCTCTCAGTTTAGGGTGAGTGGAAGCGAGGATTCCAATCTGCAGCGAGATGGAAGACTAGCAAGCCAACTGGAAATGTCTTCATCCAATTGACTGCCTTAATGTATGTGGTGAAGAATGATTGAAGAAAACACTGGATAGCAACCTTGATTTCCACATGCATGCATACATGTGTGCACCCACAACCCTAGACACATACCCACACACAGACAAACATATATAAATATGCATGCTTACAATATATACATACAAAACCAAGGGAGCAGGAAAGATAGATTTTGTTTTTTATATAACAAAAAAAAAAAAAGAAAAAGTGTCTCTATAAATGAAACCCAACTCCCTGTGTATAGTTTAAATGAACCGTGACTATTTCTCAAAGTATCTGCAATTTCTCTTATCTTTTAAACAAGATAACTAACACAAACCATTTATATCTGCCTGTCTTGAAAATAAAATTTTAATTTAAGTGTCTTATGAAGTATTGATACACTTTGAACATCAAGAATTTACAATGCCATGCTTATAAGGCACAGCAAATGGAATGATGAAATACATGAATTCTATCTCCTTTTGATGCCTTATTTGCAGTTTGAGGAGTATGTGAGAATAATGACTTTAAATCAAAATGTGTCACTTCTTTTTTTTTTAAATCAAATGACCACTAGAAGGTAATTCATCCAACACCATTATAGAAACTGGCTCTTCTTTAATAGAGTATCTACTTTTGTGAACTCAGAGAAATCTTGGGAACAGAGAATAAACATAAGTATAAATAAAGGCAATGAAAAATACTTAAATGATGAATATGTTTCAGTATAGTTTAACTTTCTATTAAGGGGCTAATTAATGATTGCCTAAGTCTTCTTTGAAACCTCTGAGCAGCCAACACTTGGGTGTGAGATGAAGCTCTTGAGGTTTATATGCTATGCTCTTCCCTAGGAAAGTGTCGCCAAAGTCTTTATGAGTCATGGTCAATATATATATATGAATGTGTGAGTGTGTGAGTGTGCTAAAGTCTCAGAAGTGCACCAGGGAAGGCAAGCAAGGATTAGGGGCTTGGAGGTGAATGTATGTGCCGCTTGGTAGGGGGAAAGAGGACATATTGAATATGTAGGTAGTACTTGGGCTGGTAAGAGTTTAATGAAAGATACACATGTCTCTGTTTCACATGTGTGTGTGTATAATGTATATGTGTATAATACATACATATGGTAAGTTATATAGTATATAAATATAAAATAGAAGAAGAAATTGCACTATGCAGCTATGAGTGCTGAGAAGTCCTGAGATCTTCCGTTGACAGGCTAAAGAATCAATGAAGCTAATAGTGCAGATTTAGTATTAAAAGCAGAAGTCTGAAGGTACCAGAACCTATCTCTCAGTTCAATTGTGACGCATGTTCGCTCTATTTAGACCTCAGATGATTAGATGCACCAACACATACGAGGGAGAGTAACCTGCTTCACTCATTCTGTACAGTTACCCAAGAAAATCCTCATAGACATGCCCTGTACAATGTTTGCTCAAACATCTGGGGATTTCTGGTCCTGAAAAATTCAGACACAAAGTCAACCATGCTGGTTCTCTACAGTAGGGACATCATGACAGAACCCTATTTATGTGTCAGAGACTGTCCCAGAGAAGGTAAGCACGTAAGACTGATAAAATGTTATACATCAATGTTCTGAAAGTCTTCAAACATCTCTCATCTCACCCAACTTCTACCTACAAGGTAAACAAGAGCTGCCCAAAGACTAAGGAAGCATAGAGAATCATCTTAGAACCCAGAGCCTACTTGCATTTACCTTTGAGGAAGAAACTGTTAGGGATTTTGTTATCAAAATGGACGATATTGACAAAGCATTCAGGGTCTTTCAGACTTTTCTGGGCTGTATGTTGTGAATACTCATGTGAAAATTAGTTTACAAATCATTTTTGAAAGAGAGAGAGAGAGAGAAAGAAAGAGAGAGAGAGAGAGAGAGAGAGAGAGAGAGAGAGAGAGAGAGAAGAAAATCTTTTTCTTTGATGCTCTCCTTACTTCCTCACAGACAAATTGAGGCTTACTTACTGTATGTGAGTAATGGTAGCTGCACTTCGGTTGTCATCCTACCTTCTTTACAATGAATGTAATTTCTACATTCTAAAATTTGCTAACTCAGTCATGTATAGGATAAATAAATAGAAAGCCTGGGAGTTGACCATTTGGGGTTAGAATATATATATTCTATTTTCTTTTCATTTTTTATTGGTTATTTTATTTATTTACATTTCAAAATTGTCCCCCTTCCTGGTCTCTCCCACCAAAATCCCCTATCCCATCCTCCCTCCCTTTGGCTCTATGAAGGTGCTCCCCCACCTACTCACCCAGTCCTGCCTCACCGCTCTAGCATCCCACTACACTGGGGACATTAAGCCCCCATAGGAACAAGGGCCTCCCATCCAATTGTTGCCAGATAAGGCACAGAGACACTTTAACTATAGTACTTTATGTAATACTATCTTCTAGCACAGAGCTAATGTAGTGCCTCAAGGAATTAACTCACATTCTATTCTACCATGTGCCTTAATGTTCTAAGCACTTGTTCAATATGTCTCTCAGCACTGTGTATACAAGTATTTCAAAAGTATTTGTTCTCATTCATATAATGTTTTGATGTTCTCATCCTCTCTCAATTAAATTCTTTAATACCAATGCATAGAAACGTAAGCTTAATTATCAGTTGTAATAAATATCATAAAATTTTAGTAAAATTTCTTTATTTTTATCTTATATAGATTCTAAAGTTAAGTAGAATCCTAACAATGTTTTTCTTTGTTTTTGTTGTTCTTGTTATTGCTACTATCTGAATGTTAGTCCCTGCATAAAATTAATATGGCAAAATATAATGACTCAGTATAGAATTAGAAAGTTAGGGCATTTAAGAGTTGATTAGAATCTTAGTATGGATTAGTGCAGTGTTAGAGAGGATCCACAGAACAGCTTTTCCCTGCCTAGTGCATGACTGAATTCGAAGAAAACATCTGCAAGAAAGCAGACCTCAGAGTGGGAGCGATGGCTCAGGATGAGGCTTATTATGTTTGCAGAGGACTAGAGCTCACTTCCCAGCACCTACATCACTTGTCTCACAAGTGTCTGTAAGTCCAGATCCAGGGGATCCTGTGCCCTCTTCTGGTCTACACAGACGCCACACATACAAAACATGCACAGACAAACATTCATATACTGAAAAAGAAATATTTTTTAAAGAAAGTAGATCTTTACATACCAAGCTTGAGGTGTTTTGTGTTTTTCCTGACAGCATCCATTTCTGTGAAACACAGATATCTACTGCTTAAAAACTCCACACTACGGCCCTGTGCTGCAGCATCCTGAATAATCCACGGAGTTCGTTATTTCCCCCTTTTGGCTCTGTAGACTTGGCCTACCTACCTTCAGTCTTCTATCTCTTGCTAGTGTGGAGATGCATGGAAATTAGGCCTCAGATGATTTACATCTGGAACTAATGAATACAAAAATCTACTCATCATGCACTTTTAAAATATTAATCATAAAATAAATGCTGCAGCCATGTGGTAAACATTAAAAAATTAAAAGCGTTTATAACCAGCTGTATCCCTCCTAAAGTCTATTGACTATGTGAAAGTCCTGTTCTCTTCCCAGTGGCTAAACGCAGTGATTGCTCATGTTCCTCGGCTAATGGATCTCCTTTTATATAATGTCCAATGGAGTCTTCACACAAATTCACATAGACACAGAGATGATTCCAAGTTTCCTCTTCACACAAATCACTGCATAAGACATATCTTTTCAGTACCTGCCATTTTGCGTTTAACATTCCGGTCAGAAAAAGTTTCTTATGCTTTTTAGAGCTGTGAGACTTACAATATATAAAAGTAACACATTTTATATGAAAATACACAAAAAGCAGTTATTGCAGGTAATCCAGATACTTTGGTATCACCAATAAAACCATATGTGGCCCTGTGCTCATGTAGCCACTCAGCAAAGCTCAAGAAAGAGAATGGAATTGTCAGTGAGTATTTGAATTGCCATTACCACATACACACCAAATAATCTGTATTCTCTTTAGCAATTTGTAGTGCTGTGTTGTTAGCCATAGTATTTTCATACAACTTTTCCTGAGTGTTCAATGAGGACAGCGATCTGTCAAAGTCGAGCTAGCTTTTATTACTTAGAAGGCTGATATAGGTGTTTCAGTATAGATTTTTCTATCTATGGCAGGATGAAAACCAAACCAAAACACACACAAAACCAGCCTTGCATCAGGTAATGGTAAAAATAAATACACCGAACATTTCAACAGGACTCAGAGAGACTCAAGGAGAATCGACATTTGGGCTCCTCTTCTCTCAGGATCTCCTCTGCCTTTTTGTGAGCGAGGGTAAGACCTCAAAGCTATGATCTGTCTGAAACAATTGCCTTTATACAAGTTATCTTTAAGGCCAACACTTTGAAAGCTTGACTTTAAGTATTTAAGCATTAATTGTACTTCAGAAGCCCCCATTTATCATTATTCTTAAACACCTACTTTATCATAATTACTGAAACAAATTTGATTTACTATAACATAAATATTTGTTAATTTTTTCTCTATGATTATCCCATGTAAGATGTCTAGTCTCTAAGCTGGAAAATGTCCATAGTATTTTCTCAGGAGTCCTCACTGTGAGGAAGAAGGACGCAATTATTCATTATAAATGATGGTTTTATTTACTATTCTAATGTTTTCTGGGTCAAGGTCAACTAAAATTTACCCCAAATATTCAGGAACTTGTTGGATATTTTGAGTGTAATTAAAATAAAAAAAGACTTACAAAGCCCTAATGAAAAGACAAATTTCTATATGTACAATGAATTAGGTTTATTTTCAGTGTTATTGAGACTACTTCATATTTCATTAAGAATATTAAAAGGCTTAAAATATTTTCACATTTACTTCATAGATATAAGAATATAATTCTAATTTAAGAATTTTTTGAAGAAGCATCATAAATACAAAATTAATTGATGAACAATCTGTTTTACTGTAAATTTTAATCCTTTATCTTTAATTCTAACATTAGAAAACAGAAAAAAAAGCCATTTCCATCAATGCAAAATTAGTTAAGATACCGGACTTCAAAATTGAAAGCTGAATGGTTTCATAGTTTTAGTTACACTGCATTTTTATACATGCATACATATATATACATACGTACATACACATATGCACAGAGAGAGACAGACAGACAGACAGACAGAGAGAGAGAGAGAGAGAGACAGAGAGAGAGAGAGAGAGAACTACAGAGGTAAACATATTAAAGTCTTCCTTCATTAGATAAGAGAACTATAAGCTTAGGTTCTATTATAAGAGATTCACATAACTGTTGATGGAAACTCATAGTTCTATGCCTCCTATTTAGCAAATTCTTATCTCTTCACTCTAAATTACAAAGGTTGGTATTATAATAAATAAATATAAACACCCTGGCAATTACAGACTACAGTCACAAATCTAAAAAGCTACAATATAATGTACTTTCTCCAGGAAAATTAATTATTCTGATTCTAGGCAGCTCAATAGTCAGAATTCAGCCACCAGCTGGCTAATGTGTACAGTCTGAGCATTTACCAGCAGGCATCTGCATTAGGAACAGCAAAATTCCATTCCACAGAAGAATACTGAAAGTGCTATGTATAAATGGTTCACTCTGGGAGAGTCCTTGAGGCATAAGTGTTTTATCCCCTTAAATGTTGAGGCTAACTTGCACCACATGATGTCATCAGGATTAATTCTGAGGAGAGCAAACATAAGGCAGAAAATAGTTCTCTACAGAGCATCCAGAAATAGGGATCTTGGAGTTTAGAACTTCTATATTTTAGAGGCACACACACACACACACACACACACACACACACACACACACACACACACACACTTGATCACAGGGACAAATGGCCTCATTTTATATTTTCAAGAACCAAGGTTTTTAAAGGTTATTCATGTTTTCCCCAGACATAAGCATTACACAGAAGAGGGCCTAAAATATAACTTAGCACCCTCAGAACTGTCTCCATTGACAAGGAAGGGCACAGTGACTAGTGCCCAGATAATGACTCTTTCCTAAGAATTGACGCAGATAGACCACAGTTCCTTTGAGGAGATGAATATAACTAGATGTTCACTTTCTTTTGTGAATGAATTTTAGGGCATGTCATTAATCTACTGCTTAAACATCAATGGGGAGAATGAGAGACTGGAGGGACACAGAGATGGATACCATATTTGCAATAAAGCACAAGGAAGTCTGTGATGGAGAATTAAGAATGACGGTAATGATATGAAGACCTGTTTCCACTTTTCGTCTGTTTGGGATTTTATTGGATAAGCAATGAGGGAAAACTCCAATGTCAGGAAATTCAAAGCTCCCCTTTGCTATACAGCAATTTCAAGGCAAACCTGAGCTACTTAAGACCCTGTCTCAAAAACAGAAATGGGGAGGGGAGGCAGGTAAATGTGCTTGATTTATAAGCAAGAAGATCTGAGTTTGCAGCACTACTGACTACCTAAACATCCAGAATGGAGGTGAGGCTGTGTAAACCCAGCAATGAGAGGGCAGAGACTGGAGGGTCCCTGGGGCTCACTGACCAAACAGTCCACCCAAAACAGCAAACTCCATGAGTGGGTGGAACTGCTTCGAAAAGGAAGGCAGAGAAAGATAGAGGATGCCACTTGATACCAACTTCTAACCCACACATACACATACATTGGCACACATAGCCCTCAAAATGTGTGCACTTCTATACACACAGTGAAGGAGGCCCAAAGTTATGATTTATGGGATTAGATAAACCACAACTTGTAGTATTAAGAATACTATGGGTTAATCAGATGAATTCCCAGTACAAACTCTAAAAATATACATATACACAGGCATATACGATTTTACATTAGCCCTAGAAAATCCTATTGCATAGTCCTGAATGAATAAGAGCACAAAAAAATCCAATAGTATCTTAAATTATATAACACCAGGTCCAATTTTACTTCTATACATATATTTGTTATATTTGAGATTATAATTTAAGTTTATAATTTAACTTAGTTATATCTTTCCTTCCATTTTCCTCATATCTAATACCTCACATCTATTCCACTCTTTTTCAAATTCATGGCTTCTTTGGTCTCTAGGTCCCTTAAAGACACCTGGAAGGTTCTTTCTCACACACACACACACACACACACACACACACACACACACACACACACACACACTCACACACACACACACACCCAAACACTTGTAATTTTAAATGAAGGATGAAAATGGTATATATGATTTATTCTCCAAAGGAAATACTTCCATCCTAGTGCATATGCCTCCCTTTAATCTTAGTTCCTGTTAAGTTTCAAAATCCAGTAAGAATTGGTAATGACAGTGAGGAGAAAAGTGAAAGCCATGGCTGGTCCACTCATGTTAACTTTCTCCTTCCTCTACAAACATTGGTTTAAACTTTCCCCAGTAACTCCATTTCTTCACAGATATGTGTAGTCATGAGACTAAGCTCTGGAGATCTAGAGGTAGAAGGTACAAGTGTGCCTCCTTCATTCTATGTCCACAAACACTTTGAGATTCTCCTGTTTTCTTCTCTCTTTCCCAGCACAGAAAGTATGATTCATGTGCACATCCTAGCATTAAGAAGTTAGACCTATACCATCTTTTGTGCACATTTCACTCCTAGTTGGCCAGTTGAAAGGTTTCTCAGCCTCTACTTTTTAAGTTCATATAGAATAACACCATATAGTCATTTCAAACTACAAGAATTGTTAGAGTATTAAAAACAGAGACATCTCAGACAAATCAACATAGAATACGTAGCACATTTAAACCATTTTAAAAACATAGAGAAAGGAATACAAGGAGAATAGTGACTGTCGACAAAGAAGTGGCAATGAGCTGATCAGTTAGCCACATCCATGTGCTACACAGAAGTTAGTACAGGTGTTTCAAGACTCGGCGGGTTCTGGCAGCAGAGCTTTGGTTTGAATACAGAAATGCTTCCCTATTCGGTAGTATCCTCCTAATTTGTTCCCTAACACTAAACCCCACTCAGGGGTAAGGTTGTCTTCAGTACAATATCAAGTAAGAAAAACGTTCAGATGTAGCAGCATCATACAACCACAACTTTGTTTTACAAATATCCCAGAACTTCATGTGGTACAGCATCCGAGCAAATTCAAAGCCACCTTCCACAGGAAAACGCTTGCCCCTTCTGGGAATTGGTGAGTTAAGAAAGCATTTGGCTATCTTTTTTTTTAATTGGGTATTTATTTCATTTACATTTCCAATGCTATCCCAAAAGTCCCCCACACGCTCCCCCACCCATTCCCCCACCCACCTACTCCCACTTCTTGGCCCTGGCTTTCCCCTGTACTGAGGCATATAAAGTTTGCACGACCAATGGGCCTCTCTTTCCACTGATGGCCAACTAGGCCATCTTCTGATTCATATGCAGCTAGAAACACGAGCTTGGGGGTGGAGGGTACTGGTTAGTTCATATTGTTGTTCCACCTATAGGGTTGCAGATCCCTTTAGCTCCTTGGGTACTTTCTCTAGCTCCTCCATTATATTCATAATTGTTCATTCCACCATCTGATAGCATTAGACCGAACACGCTGATGAACACAGAGAGATGACCATATGTGAAGAGTAAATTGGCCTAGCCAGTGTCACAGGGGTGGTGAGCTACAAACCTCACTGATGAACATGTCAACCACAGTGGCCAGATCCTTGGGAGAAGCACATGCAAGTGCAGGACAGTAAAGGATGCCCTAGCAAGGCTCAGTTTATTGTCTGTCCAGTTAGTTAGCTGGCGCCAAGTGGAGCTAATGGTCCATGTAGTAGTATTTTCTAATAATTTATGATTGCTTTAACAACCTTCAATAAATTAGGAAAGCACACGTGAGTTTCCAGACTTCTATATTGGGGTTTTTATTTTGTTTTTAAGCCTGGAAAATTTAGATACATTGTTATAGAGCCACTAAATTATCCCCCGATTTCTGTTTCAAACTTTAAAACCACACCAGATAATGTTTGTCAATACATTGTAACTTCAGTTTAGAATTATAAAGTCCTGGACCAGTGAGATGGTGCCCCCAAGAGCACAGGCTTCTCATCCAGAGAACAGAGGGGAGAATCCCCATAGAGGCCGCCAATCATTTGCAGCCCTAGATCCAGGGTGCCTAATGCTCTCTTCCGGACTCCTTGGTCACTACAAGGATGTTGTGCAGTGCAGATATATGCGCAGGTGAAACATTTACTTGCATGAAATAAAAATAAACAAATCTTTCAAACATTGTTGTGATCCCATAGGACACTGAGTGAATGAAGATAACATCTGCGATTCACTTTTAGCTGTGCTGAATTTTCACTCTTTGCTTGTGCTTCTAGGACCACCAAACACTGAAAGTTCTGCAAAAAGGGACTGGAGAGTGACAGATGATTAGAGGATTCCTCCCACGGACAAACCTATCATTGACTTCCAGAGGAAACCCTGTCAACTCAACACAGAGTGAAGCTCTTGACAGCTACCGGTTTATGTAGAGCCATGGGGGGGGGGGGGCTAGGTTGTGGTAAACACTTTTCAATTTTTCATGACATTCTCTTTCAAATGCAACCCTCTCTTCATGAACTGATATGTCCATTTTCTTCAGTAGACAAAAGAAAAAAATCTTGTGAAACAACGTGTCTTTTTTTTTTTCTTTAATATTCTATGGAGCAAAAGAAAATGTAAGATGTATAATTACACGAACCTCCTTGATAGGCATTTAATGTAATTATTTTCTATTTTGATTCCTTATAATTTTCTTCTTTTTTTTCTATGTTAAATTTGTCTTGCCCATAAAATTATAAAAGCAGAAAGCCCATAAAATTATAAAAGCAGAAAATTCCTATCCAACGAACATAGAAACTCAATGTTCTTGCCTGCCGGAAGGCATCAAGACAGCAATATGAGGACAGAGGTGTAACAGGGAACAGGTTAAGACACTGTGTGGACCAGCAGAGATTTTATGAACTTTGATCACTGAAGGCTGCTACAAAAACCCCACAGCATTAATGTATGCATCAGAGAATGAGCCGTGTCCCTGCCCTGAGCAAATTGCACACTGAGAAAAATATTGTTTAAGGATGAAAGCTTTATTCAGGTATGGTTGGGGACGGAGCACAGGGACAGAAGTATCTCAGTTCAAGGCTAATGTAGACCTGAACTACACAGGCAACTCACACTCACTCTCTCCCTTTCCCTCTCTCTCCTGCTCCCTCCTCACTCTCTCTCACACACAAATATATACAGGGCAATTTTAGTAGTTAAAAATCCTTATTTTATTCTCCAGGCTAACACTTTTATGTTTAATAATACAAAACCTTACCTACTTAGACTAATACTTTCACACACACACACACACACACACACACACACACACACACACACACACACAGAGAGAGAGAGAGAGAGAGAGAGAGAGAGAGAGAGAGAGAGAGAGAGAGAGAGAGATCTTGCTGTGCTATAGATACTGGCAGTAACTGCTTGTATTTATATGCAGATGTGTTGTGAGTAGAAGTTTCTGACTTGGTCATGTGCTAAAAGTAAGATATGACTTTTACTTAATAATAAATGAAAAAATTTCTTCAAATGATAAAACTAGTTTTTATCTGTAATGAATAAAGACTAGGGAAGAGGAAAGTGATAGTGTTCTGTCTCTGATGGGAAATGTGCTACAATGTAAGTGCCACAAAATGTAGTTTCTGTCTGTTTATTGATGGATGTATTAATAGTGCAAGGCATATAATAGGCATTCTATAAATATCATATAAATAAAATAAAGAAAGAGCTAAAACACACACACACACATATATATGAGAGAGAGAGAGAGAGAGAGAGAGAGAGAGAGAGAGAGAGAGAGAGAGAGAGAGAGAGAGATTCTTTGTGTTGCCCTGACCATCCTGGAACTCACTCTCTAAACCACAGTGTGGTCTAACTCTGAGATTTGTCTGCCTCTGCTCCCAAGTGCTAGGATTGAAGGTGTGCACCATCATCACCAGGCATGAGTTTTTTAAATAAAATAATATTATAGATCATGTGATATATGGTAACAACTAAACAAATATTTTCTTAGGCTCATTTGTTGAACTTCTAACCGCCTGACATTACATTTTTAGCAGATATGGCATTTAAGGGGTAATGAGGCCACAAGGATGGAGCCTAGAAAACTACAATGAGTGCCTTAATTTGTAACAATGAGATTTTCTATCACCCTTAGACCACAGGAAAGTAGAGAGAACACAGTCTGTGAATGAGAAGGCAGTGTCTGTCTGCACAGGGATCTTGCTGTAAACTGATCTTGGCCTTTGCAGCCTTCAGATCAAGGTGAAAGCCATTTCTGTTTATCATTGACTTAAGTGTGTCCAGTGAACTGACTGGACAGAAAAAGAATAGACCAGAAGCAGGGTTAATTTTACTTTCCGATGTCTCACCATAATTCAACAGTCCAACATGGGGTTTCTAAATGTCTACTTGTGAGCGATGTGCTTATAATGGCTTAGAGATGATAAAAACCAGACAACAAAGCAAGAATAATCAGATGGCTTCAGGATTCCTGTCCAATTTATTAGCAAGGAACATGAGAATTTATGTCACACACAGCCATTTTCATCTTGCTCAACTCTGATTAGAAGCCTTCAACGTTCAAATTGCACCTTAGAATCACAGGAAACTGAGATGTAGATTTCCCAGGTCTGACTCTCACCTCCTAATCACGCTAAAGGCAATGCAGCTGTAAAGCCCCACCCAGCAGCCTGCATCACTGTAATTTAGCTCCAGTCCAGTCAACATTATAAACAAAACGATTCGGCTCCCTTTCAAACCAAATTCACAGTCTCTCAACCACAAGAAAAAATTATGTTCCTGATCTTTTCCCCAATCACATTTCTCTGCTATTTGCCAATAACCTTTCAGAGTGCACTCTTCCAAGCAGCCCCTATGCCTCAATGGCTGGGTGGAAGAGCCGCTAACGTGGGGTCATGGAGCCATGTACTTTTGTCATATTCCCAAAGGTGAGAGAGTTTACCTAAAGTTAGATAGCAATGCTTTCTTTTCCTCTCCAGCCTCCCCTCAACTATACTTTCCAGGGTTGTGATCTTAAAGAGGCCCCTGCTACAGAAGACAGCAAGGAAGAGAGATAATGGGGACTCATCATTTTGATTCTGTGACATATGCTGCTGTATCCCCCTCCAAATGTCTAATGGTTACAAGACTGTCAGTAGCATCCCAGGTGCACATAGCACCTCAGACTCATGGTGTGGAAGATATTGGAGACCAGTCTACTACAAATGAGGAGAAACAAGTCCGGGTGTGCATGAAGAGAGAAGGCACTGCAAACACATAGCTCATCTGCATACTATTTATTAAATCATGGTATGAAACTGGAAGTGAAGAATTCTGTCCTGATGACCAAGAGTCCCAAAAGAACGCCACGTGGATCAAGATGTCGTTATGAATAACAAATGGAAACCTTTTTTTTTTTTTTTCTTTCCCAGTGGAAACGAAATTTGGAAATCCAATGGATGTGATTTTATTTTTCCCACCTCTAGTGATCTTGCAAGTGTGACTGTTTGGGTAAAGGTTCCTGTTTTGATGACCATCCATAATGGAACGAACCCTTACATCACATTTCTACCATAATGCTTAAAGGCTGAAATCGCCTCTTTGGAACTTTCACTAATAAAACACAACCTTCTACATTTGTTGTCGTGTGTCACATTGATCTTGTTTGATCTGGTATTATTTCTCTATTCATGATAAAATTCATGATAAAAGTATGTTTGACATAAAATTCTGTACCGTACATCACATACCCTCATTTTGTATTTTCTAATTGAAATGTGTTTTCTGCTCTCCCTCCAATTATACAAGTTTCATAAAATTTAAATCTTTGCTGTCTCTGTAAAACTGCTCTGTTGATATCATTGTCTTTAAGTATTTTCTCTCTCTAGCAAAAACTCTATACAAGGAACCCAGTGAACCCTTAACGACATGCAACATGAGATTCAAATTCTTCCTTCACCCAGAGTAGGATGTAGGTTGTGCTCGGTCACTTCTACAGTTCTAGATTTCGTTGGCAGGAGCTAGGACATGGAGAAACCTTTCCAAGTGACTTATTTGCTTGACTTGTTTGATTTTTATTTTATTTCACGGTGTCACTGGGACTAGAACTCTGACCCTTGTGCATGCTAGGCAGGGGCTCTGCCATTGAGCTACAGCTCCAGGACTACAGGAACGATCCACATCTAGGCCTGGTGTTATCTCCATTAAGCCCTGTCCTCTTTATCTTGAGATAGGTGGGAGAGGTGGCTCTTACTTCCCTAAGTGGCCTGTATTCTAAGATATCCTTGTAGGCCATATTTAAGGCTGGATGACTATCACCCCTGCCTTCTGTGGACTAGGGAAGCTGCTGAGAGCTTTTGGTTTACAGGATAAAATTCAAAAGTGCACTCACTCAGCATCAGCTCTGAACCACATCGCATTTGAGGTCACGGTCTCTTACCTCTTTTTAAGAAAGTGCCATCTCCAAGGAACTGTAGAGACTAGAAATTGTTTCCTTTCAGTCTGCTTTTTCATTTAACGAGCTGAGAACTGAGAGGTTATAATCTGCACGGGATGTTCTGAGTGGTCATTGAACCTGTAACTGATTTTCTTGCATTCTCCCATCTTTGCCTATGGCTTCTTCAGATTCCCACTCAGGCTGTTGGACTACAAAGCCCTAGGTGTGACAGCTAATCAAATGACAGCTGACCACTTATATCAGTCAGGCAGTGACAATTAGGATGTAGGTTGTCATCTATGACAATGTAGACAGCTGACTACTTGCATTCTAATAGACCTTCAATTGATTCTGACACAAGCCAGTATAATAGGCACTAAATGAGAAAATATGGAATAGTATTTCAATATAGACACATCAACTGACTTTAGGTGCCATTATAACTGACAGTTGCAATCGCTCAACATGTTTTGCTTGTTCCAAAGGCATAATATTATATATAGATTATTCTAGACAAAAATTAACTTGTTCTCACAAAATAAAAATAGAACATGGGTGAAGCCCACAAAATTAATATCAGTTGAAAAAGATAAAGGCACAACACCTGCCTTTGATTTCATTTATACCAAATCCAGCAGGCAAATGGAGGCAGATCCCAGGTGAACAGTTCTGAGGGGCAGGTGGGAAGAAAAGGAAATGCCTACATATGGCTAAGGGTCTTCTGGGTGTAGTGTAGTATTTTATCCCTAAACTGTGGCAATAGTTTCATAATTCTACAAATTCTGAAAACTACTGCATTTCACACTTACAACTGTTCAATCATATAGTATGGGGGTTAGTTTTGTATGGCTAATGAAATATGAACAGTAAAGCACATGATTTAAAATAAGTTTGCACAGAACATACTACCAAATTGTTACTGGACCATGAATCCATGGAAATGTGTATGGACTTATCTTTTTCACCTGTTCTTGGCTTGTGGGTGACTTCAGTACCTCCGCATAATCCCAGCCATATAGATATTATCCCCTGAATCTCTACCCTTATCACTCCAGCTAGTAATCTTTTCTATTTCTTTTCCATTCATACCAATCATATTGAGTTAAGAGCCAATCTTATTTCAGGGTTATCTCATTTTGATAAATTATAGCTGTCACAGCTTCACTGAAGTAAAGGGCACAAGTTTGGATATCAAGGCTAAGGATATGTGTGTGTGTGTGTGCGTGTAAAACAATAATAAGCACACTTATAATAACTATGGGGATTATAAGCCCATTGTGTTGTTAAATTAATGACAAAATCTCCATCGAAATATTATTGTGATACTTTAAGAACATACTGTTAAAAATAGTTCCTATAAAGTACAGTATTGACAATTGATGTGATGCTACACATTATTTAAAAAAAAAAAAAGACTCATGTCTATCAACTCAGGAAGGGTGGCACATAGAACTTCCTAAAAAATGAAATGGATTACACATAAGAAGATCAAGTTTAATTAAAGGGTTAGTGATAGAAATGGACAAACAAGGGATGCAGAACAGAAATTTTAATACATTTTTTATGCTCATTGGAGTATGTAGATGTGTTCGATGATGGGTGTAATTTTGAACACATCTGATAGTTTCTCAGCTTCGTCACTTGAAGAAGAGGCATCTGGCTCTACAATACACTAGTGGAACTAGTGGAATACGGGTGGCAACTCATTCCGACCTAGTCCTGTCCCCTCTGGGTGGCCTCTCAATCTGAGCCACCCTATCTGCCCTTCATTTCCATTTACCTATTCACATCCTTCGCTAGTGTGTAAGCTGAATTTTGGTTAACTCTTGGTTAACTTTGAAAACTTTTTTCACTGTACCGGCCTTATTTCCATTAGAGGACAATCTATGGTTATGGCTCGATGGCATTTCCCCTTTCATGTTAGAATGTCTTTTCAGTAAAAAGGTGAGGATGGGGGGGGATTAAATGTGGTATTTTAATCAGTAATTGGAAGTCCTGGTTGGGGAAAAATCCCATATACTCTACAAACCCATTCATAGGCAAAACTTGAAATCTATTTTATCAAAGGAAAATCTATTCCATATGAATTATTTACTTATCCATAATATTGGCTATATCTTAAAAAATTCCCGGCGTTACTTTTAATTTCTGACATGGTATCACTTATTTGGCTCTGATACTTACTGTGTAAAATATAAGGTTTCAGTGTTGGGATCATCAACTACTTTTTTTTTCCATCAAAAAAATCACTCAAGTGAATAAGAAATTGTATAGTATATGCCGTCTCTAGATATTCACTGTCTTTACTGAATGTTATCCCTCTTATATATGAAATACAGTAGCCATTTCAGTTGCCTTCTCTATGGCTGCAGGTAGTATCCGACTCTGACCTAATGGGTTCATGACAATTTTCTCCTAACTGACTGGCGATCTTGCCAATGTAGTCTGCTTTCCTTTTATGGAGTCTCATCGACAATAGGCTATTTCCTCTATAGGCATGAAATATAAGGAACTTAACATGAAAAGGAGAACCAAAACATTTTTGAGGTCTTACAGTTCAGCACAGGAAGGAAAACTCCTCAGAAAATGAAAAGCTCTGCTTAACAAAGCATTTTATTGTGATCTAAAAATTTCTTCTGGAAGAGAAAACACAAAAGGCCATTCAACTAATCTTGACATGCCATGAACACCATCTCTTAGAATGTATAAACTTTGGCACTACTCCACTGTTCTATGCAATGATGGTGCATGTCTAAAAATCACTTGGCCCCTAAGAACATGTAGTATACTTATCAAATTGTCACCTACAGCAAAATCAACATACTTGTTGGAACAGATGCTTCTTGTATGACTTTCAGAGTATCCCAATTACTAGCCTCGGATGTGGTCTGAGAATTGTGTTTCCACCAAATTGTATGTGGTGCTGATATTGCTGGACTATCCTTAGAGGACACACATGTACTAACATTTAGAAGTTTTCATTTATTTCCTCTGATATTTGACGCATCGATACCCTTGTACATGAAAGAAAATATGTGGGTTTTTTTTCTGAATAATGAGTTAAGCAAATTTCCCTTGTTGAGTGTTTCTTTTCTTTCCTTCCCTTCCTTCCTTCCTTCTCTCCCTCCCTTCCTCTCTTTCTCTCTCTCCATTCTGTCTTTTTCTGTTGTTGTTGTTTTTGTTGTTAATATGTCAGAAATGTGCCAAACTCACATTAGGAGATGCCACACTATGCAGGAGAACCACAGGTTTACAACTAAAATCACTGAAGAGTGTTCAGAAAGAAGATCCTTCTAGGGTATTCTCCAAAGTGTGTAGGCACCTCTTCAGCCTCCTTTCACAGAATCTGTACCAAATGTAAAGTGAACAAAGAGTATATAAGCCAAGGGTACTGAAGAACAGTGCATGGAGTCATAGATTTAAACTGCTTGTCTTACCTCAGTCATATTACTCAGGCTCAAAAATTACAATGAAAGACACAATGTTTAGATCAAGAATTAAGAATGTAAAGAATGACTCTTATTCTTATATTTGATGAGTGAATCAACCCCTCTTTAACTTTACCTCACAGATGGAAACTGTGCTAGCAACTACAAGTCACATCTTGAAGTAGACATAGGAAAGTACAAAGATTTTTGGAAGTTATAAACGTAGAAAGAGCATAAAACTAATAAAACTATAGAAAACAAATTATTACTATGGATTTTCCAGTATATTGAAAACCTTAAGTGATCTAACTTCATCTCAGATAATGAAAACAAGATTTCTCTCCATGCAAATATATCACCAACCAAAATATTCTAAATTTAATTCTCATGTATGGATAGCTAATCAGCAGAATTAGAGCTTTTGAAACAGAACAGTAGTTGGTTGTGTGTGTGTGTGTGTGTGTGTGTGTGTGTGAGAGAGAGAGAGAGAGAGAGAGAGAGTCTATGTTCACAATGAAGAAGAGAGGATAAGGCAAGAGAATATAGGTACTTTAGTGATGAGATTGACTCCAGCCCTCTTCCAGTTGACTATTCTTCTGAATTAGGTTTTTCTACAGTGCTGCGGCCCAACCCCACAGCTTCATAAATGAAATAAATATACAAATCTTATTTTATTTTTTAAAAGGTATAGTAAAACATATAATATACATGGTGAAAAAAATCACAGACTTCAACATGTTGGAAAAGAATACAAAGACTGGCATCAGCCAATCTAGTTATAAATAAGGAATGTATTTGATAAGACATTAACAAATAACATTGAAAAAGGCAAAGGAAGGGAAACTTAGGGTGAGTACATCATAGCTCAAGGTGACAACTGGCTGTTATATAAGACAAAGCCTTCCATTTTATACAAGCCAGTGTAAGCAGCATGGAAGACGAAAGTGCACCACTAAACTCCATGTGCACCATCCTGCATCTGTGCCTTATCAGCACAGGCACCCCAGCTCCTTTAAGTTGTGCTAATTTCTGGCGTTGTGCCCACTCTCCCACAGACCTGCCTTCATCTTGGTCAGAGCCCAGCTTCAGCTTCTGAATAAGTCCATTGTGCTTATTGGTGTTTCTTGGATGGTTCCTTTCTCTACTGAATATTTTGTTACAAATACCTCCAGCTTTCATACCTTGAATTATTTTAAAGCATACAGTCTTGTCCAGAATCCCATTTCCCGTATTCCTTCATACACTGCTTACAAATCAATATCTTTGAGAGAGATTTCTCAATAATTAAAAACAATCATTAAAAAGTGTAAATGTTTTGTTGCAATAATCTTATTCGCAAATGCTATACATTTTTAAAAAGTGACATACACATCAGTTAATATGTGTAAATATGTAATGTCAATAATTATGTCTGGTATTGATGATATGAAGTATTCTTCTGGAAGTAATCAAAAGACACAATGAGTACTTCTAAATTTTCAAGTGCAACTGTAGAAGCCTACTACTTAGTAGCACACATCACAATGAGATTCTTAGGAGAAATCTGAGTCACTTGGAAATTAAGAAGATACATTCTCTAAAATACCCATGAGTCTGTCTCCTCACTTAAGTCCGTTTGATATTGTAGCTTATAGTGTGAAGAACTAACGCCCACAAACTATAAATAGCACTAAAGAAACTCGCACTATTCACTTCAATATATTCTTTTAGAATATCAGTTATTCCAAATTTATTACATTAATACTAGTAAGCCAAGCATGGTTATTGGAGGTCTTACTTCTATTGTTTCCCAAAGAAACTCTTATACAATACTTAGCTACTAGTGAAATGGCCAGATGAGTAATCCATTTCTATAAAATTTTTTGTCTATGAAGACAAATTTGCATGATTCTAACACAAAAGAAAAGGTTTTCATAGAAACTTGCATATATCATTTCCTAAAGCATTTTCACAGTAGGATATATAGTACATGGTTTGAAAGTACCAAAAAGAGATTTTATTGTAATCAACAGACACCATGGTCTTCTCTCAATGTAATTATCTGCAGATGACAAAATTCCCTTCTACAAGTTACCAGTTTAAGGGTCACCGATGCAACACAATCATAAATAATCATAAGAATGTTAACACCTGTATGTATGTATATGTATATGTGTGTGTGAATGTATGTATATATGTATATATGTATATAAATATATTCTAATATTTGCAGTTATATGATTTGTTTTAAATATCACAAAAGACATAAAAATAAGATCTATAAAAATTATGAAAACTATACCATTCATCTATATCATATACTTTTTTGTTTTATAAATTCTTACTCCTGCATCTAACGTCAACAGAGCCCATCCTTTCTGACAGACATCCCCTGACTCCCTGAATCTGGTAGAGACTCCATACTGTGGCCAGAGCTCTACCTGCACAATGCACAGTAAATTGCACGTTGTTTTTTGTTGTTGTTGTTGTTAACAAGACTTTTTGTATTTAACTGTCACAATAATTTTATAAACTTCAATATAAAACGTGCACTTGTAATCAAAAGTAAGCAGATCAATAAAAGTGTAAACAAATGAATGATACATGCAACAATGATCAATGGAAGATAAAGGCACCAAGTTCAAACACAAGTCCGATTGAGAGCTATCATTTTTTTTTGTATGTTTGTATGCTATCTTCCATGTGTAAGTTATTGTACGGGTGAATATGTACATGTAAGTTTAAGTAAAAGGGAAATCAACAATATATAACATATTTAGTGAACACTACTTGGGGACTTTGATAGAATAACACTTTCATTTCTTACATAGACTACTCTAAAATATTCGTATGGCAAGTGGTTTGTACCTATCAGTGTTTTCCAACAAGATTATTAACAGGAAAATAATGTACATTTTATGGCACACACAGGCCTCTCCAATGACTTAGTTGCATGCATCAGTGTACTCCATCCAGTCTATTTGGTGATATTTAAGTTGGACCTCATCAACCAGAAGGCCACCTACCATCAACAGCAAATCACACTCACTACTTTCACCTTCTTTCTTGACATACGTGAAGAAATTACACTCATCAGAATTATCTTTGACAAATCTGTTTTGTCAGGGTCCCAAGATAAAAAGACACATCAGCTTACCTTTTTTCAAGACCTCGTCAAGTAGTGAGGTCTTTATGAATCAAGAAAACAGAAGCCTTCTAATGAACATGAGATTAAGAGCCTTCCAATTATTGGAGAATACAAGGAGGTGAATAGAAGCTCACATTTGGTAGTTCAAGAGACATACAGTCTTTTATCCCAGGGGAGTCTTCCTTTAAAACCTTGCCACGTAGGCGATGGAAGAGATCCCATTAAAATTCTTTTTAGAGCTTTCCCTACATACATTTCATTTCTAAAATTGCACACCTGCCAGAGTGGAGCAGGTATATAATTGAAGTCTGAAATTGCAGAATGTTACACGGAGTGGAGATCCTCCCCACTGACAACAAGAATGAGGCAGGAGGAACACAGACTCAGAGGCGAAGATCAAGGGAAGATAAAGGCACCAAGTTCAAACACACGGCAGATGAGCAAGGCTGCATCTTGAGGGGAAAATGAGCTGTGGATGAGCAGAGACATGCAGGCAAAGGACAAGAGAGTATCTTAAATATGGGAAAGGGACCTAAGCAGGAAACGCTATAATATGACAGGAAATCCAGTTCTGTCGAATCTCTTGAATTTCAGTGTATGAATGAAAGACAATAGTTTGAAGTAGTGTAATAAATCTCTGACCATGAACAGGAACAACAGCGTTAGAAATAGACTTAGGGTTTTGACAACAGTTGCTCAGTCCAGAAATCTAGCTCCGTGATACTTTATTCACAATATAAAATCTTTAAACACTGCACTGCCATTTTCCTAGAAGTAATTCATGTGACAAAATGTTATTTGCAAAAAAAAAAATTGCAATATCCAAATGTCAAAGCCATTCAGTTCTTAGAAGGTAGAAAGTGTTCTTCAGGAGACAAGGGAATGGAACGTACTCTGCTGAAATGAGAAATGTTTTTTCATCGATCTTGACATGAGCATGGTCACTTTGAGATGGAATGTGAGGGTCATAAAAACAGTACGACTTTAAAATCCTGTCTCCTGCATAAAGCACTGGGCTAAAGCATCAATAGCTTTTCATTTTTTTTTCTATAGGAACAATTATACTAGTATCATTTCAATAGAAAACTCTTTTATGTAAAGAAATATGTAAAACCTACAAGATAAAATATATAATAAATGTCTTTTGTTCTCATACAAAATATTCCATTCTCAAATTAAATACATCATCACCAGGAGCCTGAAAGTTATAACTAAGTATACCTCATAAACAAACACTTTTATGTGAATATACATATATGTGCAAATAGACAAATATTCACACAAGCATTGCCTCCATATTTAAAACAAAATTAGAATATATAAAAATGTTATTATCATTGTTTATTACGAATAAGGTGAATCCTCAACTATTTATCTTATGCAATCAAATACAAGCATGGCAAAGTCACAATATTGATATTTTTATTATTTCATAGTGATAGCAAGACCTGTCTTTGCATTTGGCAGGAGCTTATCATTAATTGAGAAATTCTAGTGTTCCCACTAGGCATGATACTACTTAACATCAGATTAACATCCTGCAGTGGTCTTTTCTGTCTGTAGAAATGAAGAAATTTCTACTCTTTGGGCCCAAACTTGCTGATCTGGTTGTAGGAACCTGGTATACCAATCTGGTTTCTGAGACCCTTGACTTCAGCTTGAAGCTTTCACTGTGAGTTTTGCTCTATCCTCAGTACACAGTCTATTGTCTCTCAAGGTTCAATAGTCTATATGTAGCCTTACTATTACCAGTTTTTTTCCCCCTCCAGTTCTGGAACTCTGGCTATCTGTAGAGATGCTAGTTAAATTAGAATAGATTATAGACTGGTGGAATGGATTGCTTCTGATGACTAGTGTTTTCAGTTGCAGTTACTTCCCTCAACTTTCATGTTACACTCGTGGCACCTACACCTGTATGCTTTTTGGTGTGGAAAGGGCAAGTTCAAGCTATCATCCTTCCTACAGTTAACTCCATCACTTACAATCTTGTCCACGTCAGAATGAGAGAACTTAGACTTATTCACAAAACTCTGACAAGTAAAACTATAAATCTATTTACAAAACTGCGAGTCCAGGAATTAGGGGATGGAAACACAGGGTGATTATAGGGGCCTGAACTCCTCAGTGCAATTGAAAAAGAGTTGAAATACTCCATCTCAAGGTGCTATGACTTTTGCTCCTTTTTGGAGGACCACAGTGGTAGAGTATGGGACAAATTAATTCCTCCTGTTGACTACTTCCAATTACAGGATCTTGTTCACATTATTGAAAGCTCATTTCTTTTTAAAACTATTTTATTATTTCTTTGAGACGTTCATACAATGTATGTTGGTTATATTCATCCGCGATCCTCCTACTAACTCCTCCCCATTCCACCACTACTTCGCTAACATACCTATAATCACCTTAGCATTGTTTTTAAATACTCCACCAGAACAATCTGTCCACCTGCTCCTGGGTGTAAGGACATCTATGTCCTAGAGCAATATTGGGATTTTTTCCAAATTATTGGGAACAAAATAGACCTCTACAATGTAAGGGAATAAATACAGAAATAAAAACAACTTATCTATCAGAAAAACTACAAAATAATATCTCAGGCTTGGTAAATAGATTAAAAGCTGGGACTATGCCAAAGGTTGTAGGTCATGCTCTCTTGTAACTCTCAAAGCATATCTCCAAGTAAAATTTACTGCAGCATATGGACTTAAACCTGCGACCATTCAAACCCAGCTAAGTCATTAGACTGCAAACCTCATGCCTGTCCTGTAGCCATTACAGTCTTAGCCTCTTGGACCTCTAAGGCACCAATTTAGTATTTTCTTCACTAGAGGCTCCATCAAAAACCATAGCTGAGGCAAGAAAATAAACTTGGATTCAGCAAATTAACTTTCAGCATAGCTTTCAGTGACTAGAGTCTCAGGCTATTAAATTTTGAATTTCGGAAAGACACTCTAGCAAAGCACAACAGCTGCTCCTGAATCCCAATCCACAAAGCAACAGCCGCTACAGCATCTGGACCAACAGCTACCGATGCTACATCAGTAAATAAGGTGAAAGTCCACATGCGATTTCACCCTTCAGAATCTGCTCCCTAGGCCTGCTCGGGGTGGCTCAAAGGTATCAGCACAGTGAAGGGAAGGGCATATATTTTAACCATCTGTTCAAGCGGGAGTCAGTGACCTTTGCTCTCTATTGGTAAAAAGGATGCTTACTTTGCCAGCTGGATGTAAATGGAGATTTTAATTGAAAACCATGCAACTATCTCCAATGAGAGGATGGGAAAAACAAACTCCAGGGCCTTTATAAGTTGTAGCTAATGAACACCCTGCACTGCTTAGCACTCTACACATGATCCTCCATTAGACTGAGTATATTTCAAAAACACTCAGAAAAAAAAATCACCTCTTGCATATTCAACTCTACTTCCAAAGATCAGCTATATTAGCCTATGAGAAATACAGAATGTATGGAAGACCGTATATATTTTTATTTCCCCAAGGAAAACATAAAAAAAAATTCCACCAGAATAAGAATTGCAAGTTTATTTTCAAAAATATATAGTGGTTTATCCTACATGAAATGTTAAATAGCCAATTATATAAATGGTTATCAATGTCTTGAAACTGTTTTTAAGAGAAATGCATTCCTTTTTATTCTTATAAGGTGTGCTATTTTTGCAAAGCTTATTATTCCAGTGGAAGAATTTAATTATAACATTGAAATTGAGGACCTTATCACCTAGTGTAAGGGGAAAATCAACTTCTTTGTTTAGTGTTGAAAATTCCTCCTTAGAATAGGAAACAAAATACCCATGAAAGGAGTTACAGAGACAAAGTTTGGAGCTAAGATGAAAGGATGGACTATCCAGAGACTACCCCACCCGGGGATCCATCCCATAATCAGCCACCAAACCCAGACACTATTGCATATACCAGCAAGATTTTGATGAAGGGACCCTGGTTTGGCTGTCTCGTATGAGGCTATGCCATTGCCTGGCAAATACAGAAGTAGATGCTCACATTCATCTATAGGATGGAACACAGGGCCCCCAATGGAGAAGCTAGAGAAAGCACCCAAGGAGCTGAAGGGGTCTGCAACCCTATAGGTGGAACAACAATATGAACTAACCAGTACCCCCTCCCCCCCAGAGCTCATGTCTCTAGCTGCTTATGTAGCAGAAGATGGCCTACTTGGCCATCACTGGGAAGAGAGGCCCCTTAGCATTGCAAACTTTATATGACTCAGTACAGGGGAATGCCAGGGCCAATAAGTGGGAGTGGGTAGGGAGGGAAGCAGGGCGGGGGGGAGGGTATAGGTGACTTTTCGGGATACCATTTGAAATGTATATAAAGAAAATATCTAATAAATAAATAAATAAAAGAACGTTGGCTCACTGGCAAGATAGTTTATTTCATGTGCAGATGCTTGTTTAAATGGCAAGGAAATGTTTATGAAGACAAAAAAGGTCATTAATCATCACAGCTCAACTTATTTAGCCTTTTAAAGGTTACCGGAAAATCCTCTATTTCATTATATAACTTAAAAAGAAAACATTGCATGTAAACTTAAACTACACGACAATGACGGTGCGTTTCTCCACTGCTTCTGAAATATGTGAAGAACAAGTTTTGACATGAAACCAACGGGCAAGGAGGGCTGAGAATAAAGTCACACTTGAGGTTTTACATCGGGGGAGGACAAACAGCCGACCTTTCCACTCAGTTCACAGAGAACTTTCTGCTCTGAGCACAGAGAATTATAGTGCGGTGCTGAGTATCGAGCATCAAGCATCATTTTGCCAGAGAAAGAACAGATATTGCTATTGTTTCTATGAATTTAAAGCAAATACAATTTTACATAAGAGAACAATCCTTTCAAAGTGTCTAACTGATGTGACAAAAGGAAATGAGCAATATATATATATATATATATATATATATATATATATATATATATAGTCACCCCACCAAAGGGGAAAAGCATATAGGGTCACCCTACCACGTGGCTGGGGCTGGGGGCTGGGGACTGAGGGGCATGGCCACCAATAGTTCTGCTATTATCCCTGCAGGCCATGAAATGAAGAAATACATTAGTCACTGGCAAGAAAGCCATTCATGTGTGCAGGAGTCATTGAATGACACTTGTTGTAAAGAATGTTAATATCTTGGATTATTAAAAGGTGGCATAAATAAGCTCAGTTCAAACTCAACTCAGTGAGTGAGCCTTAGGACAAATGATATTTGAAGATGGATCTCTCTCCTTCAACTGGGGCAGCATGCCAAGATTGCATCGTGTCATTAAGTATTTCTCTATTCATAATACCTAGTGAATAAACAAATAAAGCCTCTAAGAAACGGGCATTTTGAATACAAATTTAAAGTTGTTTTAAATACAATTATGGAGAATCAATAAGTATTTAGTAAACACTATAAATGCGAAGTCACTGAATATTCATGTTCCTCTAGTATGAATTGAGATTTGCAACGATCTGAAAACCTGAGTGCAGGAAATTGTTTGTATTCATCCATCCCCAGTGATCTATACATTAAGTCAGTTGTGGAGCTAATCTGCTTGCTGAGAAACTTTCACTAATTGCACACATTGAGCAGTGACCCTCAGCTCTGTCCCCACCCGAGCTGCTTGCTGGAGTATTTAACCATGATGCTTTGCCCTATAAATTTGCATATGATGTCATGGAGGAAATTTGTTTACAAAACTTCTGAAATGAATGAATGTTTAACAAAATCAGACACAGGAAATATCGTGATTACAACATGTACTTGCTTGTGAATTGAAATGTGATAACTATCATGAGAAGAATTTTCAACTTGGCAAATCATTTTACAAACTGAGAGGCCTGACATGTGTAAAGCATCCCTATGAAACATAGAAACTCAAAATACATTTTTCTAAATCAGATGATGAACTAATTATTGAAATTACATTTATTTATATTAGTTGTGTGACTTGGAAAGTAGGCCACCAACAGATAATAAAAGATAGAGCCCAGTGGTAAGCTTCATGCTTTCTGCACATTGCTTAGGAAGTTTGGTGCCCATGATCTGAAGTGTTAGAAGGTTATCTAAAGATTTCTGTACGTGAGCAACAGGAAATGCAGAAGATGATAGACAGGCAGGTGGCCATGGGAACTGGGAGATGAAGGTTTAGCTTCAGCTATTATTCCTCAGAAACTGTCCATGTTGGGGTGGGGCAGAGTCTATATCTGGCCTGCTGCTCATGTATAAGTTTAGGTCTGCTGGCCAGTAAGCCCTAGGACTCAGCCTACCTCTGTCTCCCCACCATGGAGATTCCAGTAACACACAGTACCTGGCTTTTAAACTTGAACTCTGGTGATTACCCCAGGAGAGGTCGACCTTTATTTTTGGGAATTCAAAATTAGCTCCATTAAATTATGTGGAACAAGTGCCACTGAGTTTCCAAGTTTATGGATGGTAAGAGTTAATAGATAACTAGAATTCAAGGCTCCCTATTTTCTTCTGTCATATTTATTATAGGACTTTAAACAATTCATCTAGCCAGTATGTGCCCTTGAGTCTACACAGGTTAGTGCCACAGGGAGACAACACTACAGCACTATTAATTATGCCCTACTTTAAGTCAAGTATGGGAAGATAAAATAAAAAAAGGGAAACAAAATTCATATACTTAATGAGATTAGACTTAAAAGGATCATATTTTAAAAAGAATAGTACGTAAAAGAAAAATTATAAGGGATTTCATAGCTAAATACTATGGAGGAGAGTCTAACAGAGCCCATTTCTGTAGTCAGCTACATTATGACTCCTTTTAGAGAAGTGATAGATGATGGTAGATGAGAGATAGATAGATGATACATAGGTAGGTAGGTAGGTAGGTAGGTAGGTAGGAAGAGAGATGATTGATTTATAGATAGATGATAGCTAGCTAGACAGACAGACAGACAGACTGATAGATGATAGATGACTATTTCTTCAAAGATATATAGCCCCTGTTTTTTCCTTACATCAAAGTTTCCTTCCCAATTTCAAGTTATTAGTATTTAATTAAACCATTAAGTAGGGATCAAATCACAGGAAAGCTATGCATGGACATTCTCAGAAGTCTCAAGATTAGTATTTGTCTATTCAGCAAATCTTTTAATTAAAATTAAAATTAAAAATGTTTTTTGAGACAGGGTTTCTCTGTGTACCTTTGGCTGTCCTGGAACTCACTCTGTAGACCAGGCTGGCCTTGAACTCAGAAATCTGCCTGCCTCTGCCTCCCAAGTGCTGGGATTCAAGGCGTGCGTCACCACATCCCAGCTACCAGATTACTTTCTAAGTGATGGAAAAAACATTCCTATGATTAAACCCCACCAAACACATTCTGACCTCAAGAAGACTATTATGCTGCAGCTGGAGCACCTGTCACTGTTGTGGTGACCCACGAAACGTAAAGGAGGCATCCGGCTAACTACTTTGTATGATGGTGAGCATTCTAGCCCTCATGAACACAATAGATGACACAGTGGGAGAAGGAATAAGTATTACAAGAGGTGGAGCCATTACACCTTTGTCTTTTTGCAGCAACGTCTTGGAAAAAGGGACAGTGTGTGAATGTATACGATGCTATACAGGTATTCTTCATTGTGCCTTGGTATGCAATGGAAGGCAGTCCTATAAAGGAGTAGACTATGGTTTGCAGTGAGCAATAGGGAACATTTGAGAGTGACAGTAGAGAGGGATATAGAGAAAATCTTTTTCCTCTCTCCATCTCTGTAGATGAGTGTAATTGATCATCTGCTCCATTGTTAGTGGCAATGATGAAGACTGTGAGGTTCAGTTTAGCTGACATAACCCGAGCCAAAATGCATCGGCTTCACTTAAACCTCCAATGGATACCTCACTCCAACTTTTTGTCTACCTCCAAGCTTCACCAAGAAACAAAGAGGGGGCAAGCTTGAGTGCTGCTCCCCAAATGATATCAAGTATATAAAATGGATCCAATTATTAAAGAAAATTAGACACTTCTTGTCTATTCCCTAAAATTATGTGGTTGTTGCAAAACACTAGAAGGCTGATATAAAGAATAAGACATTTCTATCTAAATCAGGATACCAACCTAAAGAAGTAGGTAGATGGCAGATGCTCATACGTAATGCTAGCTGGAGAGAAAGCAGTAGCAACTATGCTATCAAAATGTGTGTGGACTTGCACATGAATTCTCTGGAGCCCTGTGCTCTCTGCAATTCCTTTGATTATTACAGTCTTAAGCCATCATTTAAGGATATTGACAGTCCGTTCCTCTAAGAAGTCTATCGCGGTACTTCTATGGAGGAGAGCACAGTACTTTCTCCTTATTGCAAGGTACTCTGTTCTAGGATGCAGGTCATTTCTGTGTTTTCATTTTCATTCTGTTTTGTTCATTCTTATGTATTTGAGACTGGCCTTGAATTCCTACCTTCCTGCCTCTATCTCCACACTATGGCATTTCAAGTGTGCATGATCATAACCAGACAAACCTGCTTTTAATTTCCATTTAATATTTATATCTCTTTCAAGATGAAATACTACAGCAATGAACACATTTTAGTTATTACTAGTCATTTTTCTATATAAGCCACACTTGCCTAAGAGTTGTCCATCTGCAGAGAAAGCTTTTCAAATAGAAATTATACATGTATACTCTGCCAGACACGTACATTATGACCCATATGATGGAAAATAAGGAAGAGTCTATCACCATATGGACCCCCTTTTTATTCTTTCATGTAGGTGCTTTCTCTGAGAAATTAGACTATATTTTAAAGAAGTTATTACATTACTGTCGTCTATGTGGTATATAATGAGAAACTATTTTAAAAGTAAGTATGAGCAGGCTTGCACTGTGATAACACTACACCTCTGCACATAAATAAGGTCTGCTTTCAGTGAAATGGGTATTCTAAGGGCGTTAACACAGTATACATTCTGCATAAGAAGGGAAATTAGTGTTCTGTTTTTAGTTTGCTTTTTAAAAAATGTACTTGTGGCCAAAATTCTGGGCAAATGTATATCATTAAAATATATAAATTAAGAATTAGGAAGCAAAGTCCAATAATAAGATCAAGAAGAAAGTTCAACAAGATCAACAACAATTAAAAAACCTTCATAGAAAGATCAAATTGTAGGTAAATTTCATATTGAATAAATATAAAGGAAAGCCATATTCATTTAAGCATGGAAATAATCTGTGTTCCACAGGCAATCTCGAGAAAGGGTTCAACGGCCTACCCCATGATAGAATCTACCCGGCTACATAAGCTAAGGAGTATACACAACTGGCCTCCACTGCATCAGGAAAGTTGGTTTTTTATTCTTTTAAACTTTGGAACAACAGTCAACTGAATCTTGTGGCTACCTTTTCCATGTGGGTAGATGCTTAGTGTGCAATTATTGCAATCGTTTTTGTTAAGGAAGCATCAGGAAAGGTTTGTCAGTGTATACTTAAAACAAATAAACTAAATATTGATTGCCTACAACACGGCTATTTTTAAGACTGATGTAGGTATCAGGTTACAATATTCATTTCCTGCTCCTTGATGGAAACTTGGCAAGGCCCCTCCCCTCTGAAGGCTCCAGATCTTCAGGGAGTTGAACTATATTTAGCTGAGTAATTTTCTTTCTTTTTTTTTTTTTAATCTTCAGGATTAAAAATATCTCTGAGTCCTTTTCTTTCCTGCAACCATTTCTGCTTCTTCCTCATTATAATCTGGACATGATAGGCAGGGAGACAAAAGCATAGCTACTTGTTTGACCATGACATGTCAACACATATGGAGACTGGATTATGGTATAAGACAGAGGACAGTAAACAAGAGGGCATGCTTAGCTTAGGATAGAATATTGACTCTGCCACTTGATGGATGTGTGGGTTTTGTGTTGCAACTTATCCCTGACAAACGGGGTAAATCTTTTACAGTGTGAAGGATGAAGCCCTGTGCTGCCTCTGGTTACAGTTACCACCCTAAGCAGACTCCCGAAGGGGCTCCTAACACATAGCATAAAGACAAGGGGCATAAAAACAGTGAAGACTTAGACAAAGATGCTAATTTGACAGGACCAGTGGTCAATAAACACAGAACTCTTCCAACATGAGCGAGTGCACAAGGGTGACCCTCTCATTCTTTCCAAGTGTACATAACCATGTGGCTTGATCCCCAACTTCTCAGGTGTGCTTCAGACAGCGGTCAGAAGTAAGGGGACAAAGTTGTGAGTGCCCCTGGCTGGTTCCTCTGTACAACTTCACCTTATGGAGAGCAACAAGAAAGCTAGTCTGACAATGCATGCTGAGAACAGCTCTACCTACTTCCAAAGGGGCTTTGAAGTGATTTTCATTCCTAAAGAAAACTAAGTACCCAGATAACTCTCTGCTAAAGAACACAGTTTCTATACATTCCAACATCCATCTTGCCAATCCCTGTCTTTTAAGTATTAGGCTTTTGGAATGAGAAGCAAAAGTTGATGGTTTGGAAACATGCGGAAAAATTCAAATGTAGTCATATATTCCCATTATGTAGTAAACATTTAGGATTTTACACAATAGCTCTTCTAAATATTACTCAAAATATTAAGTAAAAACTGAGAAAAATATACACAAGGCCAAAATAGTATGAGGCTTATGCTGTTTAAAATTTCTACAGATTCACCAGTCAGGATAGGGGTGGGAGCAAATTTGGAACAAAACATTTCTAATAAAAGCAGAAGCCAGCAAGAAGAGACTAATTAACATGTTGATTAATGCACTAAGGATTGGATCATATAGACCACCGCATGCACCTGAACTTGTTGCTATCCTTAATAAGCACAGGTAGCAGTGTTCTCAGATTTAAATGAATCGTTTGTTTCTCTCAAAGGTATGTTTGCTGTAACTGTGAAGGTGGTCGAAATACCAATGGAATGTTTGGATTCCAGATTTCAATAATAATGCAAAGACCTCACCAAACTGAAAATCTCTAAAACTAAACTCTAAGCTGTTGACAGCAATACTGCCTCTTATGCAAGAAAATAAAACCCAAAAGGTTACTTACGTCCCACAGTTGATTCTAGCAAGATAGTTTTTCTGTGGTCACAGCCACTTATAGTCACCAGGAAATGCCGCAAGGGAGTGACTTTTCAAAAAAAGGAAGGAAGGAAAGAAGGAGAAGAGAGGGAGGGAAGTAGGGGGAAGGAGAGAAGAGGGTTAGATGAAAAAAGAGAGGGTGTGGGGGATAGAGGCCTGGTTTATAGCTCAGTGGTACAGGCACTTGTCTAGCTTGCACTATGCCCAAAGTTTCTCTGCATGTCCCATTGCTTTTGAAGGTTCACTAGCAGGATCACCTTTATGGTCTAATAAGGTAGGTCATATAATCATATAACAGAATTAGAGTGAAGGAAAGGAAGAAATTATTGCTGGAATTATCATACATATATACATATATATTTTTTTCAAGACTAAACTCTGGAAGAAGACATCTAGAAGATTACATTTCTATTCCCTTTAAAAGTCTCATGAAATTGACATATTGCTACAAAAATATCTTAGCTTGTCTCTTATGACAGTCTCATAGAAGTGCAACAGAGAAGGGTCTTGCTAAAGACTTCCTCACCAACTATGTCAGATATACTCCTGTCAAAAATCCATGCCCTTGTCTAACGAGTTGACAACAGATCCCTACCTACAGTAACTCATTTTAAAACTCACTCTTTTAAAAAGGGAGGGAGATTTGTTAGTTAAAACAAATGAGATATAAGATTAACTGATAAAATGTCAGAAGTGTCTGGCTTGGACTTGTTGAATGACTTCCCTACTCTGTAGAAGACACACCAAACCTTTCATGAAGCTAGTCGCAATCTACTATTTTTCTTCTGAGAAACAAACATTCAAGGCTCTGAATTCTAGAATGAGAGGCAAACTTAAGAAAGACAGCTTTGGAAATGCATAGAATTAGTTTCCAAACACAAGATGAAAGCAGCAAGAGCAGGTTTCACTCGGCTGCTCTCTGCAGTGAAGGACAAGATGTCTCAATGCAAACTGGTGAGTCGTGAGTGCCACTGGACGTGTAATCTGTCAATCAAGGGCCGAGTACTCCCTTGTTGGACTCCAGTGAAAACATTCTCAGCATCACACTTAAATAAGGAGTTGCTTTCACATCTATGATGGATAGTGTTTCGCATAAGGTAAGATGAAGAGCAGGAAGGTGCTGGAACACTCTTACAGAGAAGATAAAACATCAGCAGTATGGAAAATTCACACCATCATTAGTTCCTCCATGTATCATTAGTTCATCCATGTACACCCATCGTTTTACAACTTGGAGAAGCAATTTAAAAAGCAACGGTGTTATAATCATGTGAAATGCAGCCATAAAATAAACGGATTTACCTACTATAGAAAAAGAAATTCTTTCCTAACTGGATCTGTGGTGCTCTGAGTGAAGAGAGTGAAGTGAATGATCTGTTGACCTTGGGCCAGTGAACACGTGCAATGGGGAGGGAGGAGGCCTTGAACACGTTGCACATTTGGTTCACAATGATTGAGAGCATAATACATACATTTCTTTACCACTCCATCCGTAAACATACCCTTCAGCTATTGAAGTTTTTGTTAAAATTCAGCCGGTATTGGAATATTATTCGAGTTCCTCCTTAGAAATTCAAGCAGAAATTATACGCGTAATTGTTTTCACACTTTGTGTTTCTATTCCAAAAATATTGCTTGAAATATGAAATCAAATCTGCTTACTTATGATCTGGAAATGAAAAGAGGGTTGAAAACCTTTATGAAATGCACCACACTGCCTGCTGTACAGAGTGTACGGGGTGGGCTACACTACTTCATGGGAAACACTTAGAGAAAGAGACCCTGTCACTGCCATTCCCAAGAGTCTGTCCTCTTAATAAGGATACAGCAGTGCAAATACTTGCAAGTGACAAGACATTTCAATGTAACTTCCCACTGGAAAAACGGAAGATAAGTTAAACTAAAAGAAACCTTAAACCAGGATCACCAAAAGAATGAAATAGTGACCTGCATTTTGCTGAGCAATCTCCCAAGCAGGAGACTAACACAAAACAGCTTTCTTCACGCAGAGTGTCATCGAATGACATCATTATAAATTAGTACGCTTTCTAGAATGTCCGTGCCTTTCCTAAACACAGACAATGTGGTCCATGTTTGAGAAGGAACTGAAACCCTGAAGAAACCTCTCTCTAAAAAATGTTTTTTCCTAATAGATCAAAACATCGCATGAACACATCACAGTGAAGAGAACCCAGCTTTGCCTACCATCAAATTTCTTGTGCCTCGACACAAACGTGGTCCTCACAAAGTGGCTTGTCTCTTCTACAAGGTTTTCAAACTCCAGTTTACTCTGTTGACTCAGCTTGTCTTCCATTTCTGTGGTGCAGCAGGTATATTCCTGAGGGCAGATGCGTAAGTGCTCCCCTGCATTGAGAAGAAAGGAGACGTCACTGCAAAATGGCAAGGACTTCAGATAGATTTGGGAGATTTGATTCAAGTCCTGGGAGCACCTGTCCATTTCCCTCCCCAGCCATCTGCCTGCACACACTCTGGACATGAGCATCTGTGTCCTGACCAACCCCAAGGCCCATGAACCTTGAGTCAAACCTAATATTTTAATATTTGCTCTCTGTTCTCATCACATAACTAACTGCAGGTATGAGGAAGCTCTCAAAACACCTTTTTTGGTAATTTTTAAACATTTCTTTAATTTTTCGTTTTGTTTTCCTTCCTGCTTTTATTCAAAATGTACCAAATGACACCAAGTGACAAGAAGAGTTATCAGAGAATTTTAAGCTTGTCTTTGGAAATGTCAAGGAGGTGAATGGCACTGAGTCCCATGAACAAAATCTGTTAGGCAGTGGGGACAAGAGAGGGTGCTATAGATACTTGTGTGTGCTTTCCTAGCTGTATGTAGGAATACAGAAGTGAGAGAGGGAGAGTGCTTTTAATGGTGGTCTCCTGTGCCACACATTCTTCAGTTAGCACTTTTGTCAGATAGAATCTGTCCTGGAAGGGAAAAGCTACTGATGGGTTTAACTGATTCTTGTATTGTACTGAAACCTACAATTAAAGGGATAGAGTCTAGTGCTTAATGAGTCAGCTTGATGCTGGGTCACTTCTTTGACTTTGCTTTGACATTACTTCTACATCAGTGGCATGGTTTATCAGAAAAGGTTCAATCACAAAGTCTAGATGGAAGGAGGAAAACGGTCTCAACACTTCCTGCTGTAAAAACGAAATTCATACCCAGATGTCCAAGTCAGACATCAAATGAATTCAGCACTTAATGCAATGACAATTGAATTTACAAGTGATGACAACAGGATAAATAAAAGTTGTTTGCAGTCCATTGTGAAATGTAGAGTGTCTACACTCCCACAATCCTTATGAAATATGACTGGGGTGGCATGTTTTCCCAAACTTATATATTTATTAAATATCTATCTATCTATCTATCTATCTATCTATCTATCTATCTATCTATCTATCTATCTATCTATCTATCTATCTGTTATTAGACGCGTTCTCACGACCGGCCAGGAAAGACGCAACAGACCAGAATCTTCTGCGGCAAAGCTTTATTGCTTACATCTTCAGGAGCCAGAGTGCAAGAAGCAAGAGCGCAAGAAGCAAGAGAGAAAACGAAACCCCGTCCCTATTTTAGGAGAGTTATCCCTCGCCTAGGACGTGTCACTCCCTGATTGGCTGCAGCCCATCGGCCGAGTTGACGTCACGGGGAAGGCAGAGCACATGGAGTGAAGAACCACCCTCGGCACATGCGCAGATTATTTGTTTACCACTTAGAACACAGCTGTCAGCGCCATCTTGTAACGGCGAATGTGGGCGCGGCTCCCAACATCTCCCCCTTTCCTTTTAATAAGAGCAAATAGGCCACCCATATTAATGAGAGTGGAGATAGAGGTCAAATCCCCAGTGTGTAGGTAAAGGAGCCATGTACAGGATTAGCTCTTAGGCTCACAGGCTTTTACCCAGAGCAACCCTGACCTGCTCCCGTGTCGTTTTGCCTGGGGGAAGGGAACTAGGACACTGAACCTTCATGAAAGATGACATGTCTCCCTAGAATAGGCTCATATATGCCGCAGAGCCTCTCCATTGCAGTGCTTAGCCGTGCAACTCTCTCGGGCTGCTGAAGCACACTCACTCTATCCCGTGCAATGAGACTAGCCTCATGGGATATAAGAGCTGAGTGGCCAGCGACCTATTGCCTAAGCATAGATATATCAGGGGAAGCTCCATGTTCTAGTCCTGCAAGCGCCTGGGCAATAACCACCTTGTCTCTCCTAGTTTGGGCCTTAAGCTTACAGACCAATCAAAGAAGCAACACTAATCCACAGCAAAGTGTATCTCCAAATAATATTAATCCCACCCATTTTTTAAAGAAGGAAAATGCTGAGGAGATCCAATTGGGTAATCCTTTGGTCAGGGACAGGTCCAAGCGCGTGGAGTTGACCTGAAGTCTCAATTCCCGAAGGATCTGTTCAAATTCAGCCGTCCAATTCTGTAACATATACTGAAAAAGACTTTTTGACAAATTAGCTGCCCTAGTAAATTTAACATACTGAATGGAAGTAACACACAATCCCGGAAACTTTTGTTTACATCCCAGCTGAGTTATTTGTCATAATACATCTAGTTGTATCTGGACAAGATCTATGAGTTGATTAACCAGCATGAGACCTCTCTGTATCTTGACATTAGCTGAGGCCTGTTTATCTATGACTGTAGTCACCGAGGCTGCAATTCCCCTCTTCTGTTTTATAAGATAGGTTTTGAGGGTGCGATGCGCACGCTCAACAATACCCTGTCCTTGAGGGTTGTATGGAAGTCCAGTCAGGTGGGTCACGTCCATCTGACGGCAGAACTGTTGGAATTTTTGAGACGTATAAGCTGGTCCATTATCAGTCTTAAGGAGTTTGGGTTTCCCCCAAGCACTCCATGCCTCAAGACAATGTTGAATCACATGTGAGGCTTTTTCTCCAGTTAACGGAGAAGCAAACATGATGCCAGAACATGTGTCAATGGACACATGGAGATATTGAAGTTTTCCAAAGGAAGAAACATGTGTAACATCCATTTGCCAGACCTGTAGAGGTCGAATACCACGTGGGTTAATTCCCACATGAGGAACTGGCAAGAACTCACAGCAGCTTTGACATTGAGTAACAATGTCACGGGCTTCTTTTCTTGTCAAGGAGAAACGACTGCGTAATGTTTCAGCCGTCACATGAAAATTGTTATGAAAATTTCTTGCAGCCTCTACCGGGGATGATAGGGCAGCAGCCACCACTTTAGTGGCCTTATCTGCCAAATCATTTCCCAGAGCCATGGGGCCAGGTAGGCCTGAGTGGGCTCTAACATGAGTAATATAAACAGGAGATCTTCTAGATAACAAAACTAATTGTATCTGCTGAAAAATATTGGCAACTCTACTGGAAGGCTTAATCACTCCAGCCACTTCTAAAAGATTTACTGCATTAACCACATAACAGGAATCTGACACAATATTAAGGGGTTCTAAAAAGGTTTTTAAAACTTCTAAAACCACTAAACATTCTACCACTTGAGGTGAAATTTCATTATACTGTTTGGATACCACTTTACCATTAGCCACATAGGCACCTATGCCAGTTTTTGATCCATCAGTATATACCACAATCCCATTTTTAAGTGGGTTTCTTACTGTTATTTGTGGAAACACAACAGATTGATTTTGGGCAAACTGTAAGATTGGATGTTTTGGATAATGGTTATCTATTTTTCCTGAAAAGGAGGTAACTAAAACTGCCCAATCATTAGATGTGGCTGCCAAGGTTTGAACCTGTGCAGCGGTATAAGGTACAATTAAAAGATATGGACTTTGCCCAAAGTGGGTGATTGCTGCTTTTAGGCCTTTAAGGGCAAGCTGTGCAATTGCATCAGGATACCAATCTATTATTTTAGCTGGGGATACGTTTGGATGGATCCACAACAATGGCCCATTCTGCCACAAAACTGCAGTTGGCAATTGTGCTGTCTTAAAGACACACAAACTGAAAGGCTGCGAATCCTCAATACGTTGTAATTGTGCATTCTGTAAGGCTTTTTCCACCTTTTGTAAGGCCTGGTTAGCAGCTAGAGTAAGAGTCCTAGGGGAGGAGATATGAGGATCTCCTTCTAAAATACTAAACAAAGGCCTTAACTCAGCGGAAGGAATCTTTAAAAAAGGTCTGAGCCAATTAATATCTCCCAACAGCTTTTGAAAATCATTTAAGGTATGGAGGTGATCTCTTCTTATCTCTACCTTTTGGGGCACAATCTTATCTGGGGACACCACAGAGCCCAAGAATTGTCCTGTATCAGAAATTTGGACCTTTTCTGTGGCTATCTGTAAACCCCACTGACTTAAAGTTTTAAGTAGAAAAGGATATGCCTTTTGTAGCATGGTAAGGTCTTTATGGCACAGGAGGATGTCATCCATGTAAAGGAGCAAAATTAAAGAGGGGAATTGTTCCCTCACTGGCAAAAGAGCTTCTTGTACATAAAGTTGACACATAGTAGGACTATTGGACATTCCCTGTGGTAAGACCTTCCATTGATACCTCTTATCAGGTTCCATGTGATTAATAGAGGGGATGGTAAAGGCAAATCTGGGCCTATCCCTTGGACACAAAGGTATAGAAAAGAAACAATCTTTAATATCTATAATAATTAAATTCCAGCCACGTGGTAAGGCGGAAAGTACAGGGAGACCCCTCTGTACTGGGCCAAATAAGTTCATTTGCTCATTAATGGCTCTGAGGTCATGGAGCAGTCTCCACTTTCCTGACTTTTTCTTAATTACAAAAATTGGAGTATTCCAAGGTGAGGTAGAGGGTTCAATATGGCCTAATTTTAATTGTTCCTCTACCAGTTGAATCACAGCTTCTAGTTTTTCAGAGGATAGGTGCCATTGAGGAACCCACACTGGGTCCCCTGTTTTCCATGGTATGGGTCGTGCTGCCCCAATGGCCGCTAAGGAAAACCCAGACCCTGTCTGTCTTGGTTTCCATTAGGTGAGATGGGCTCTATCCTTCCCTGTTCTTGATGTCCTAACCCTTTTCCTTCTTTATAACCCATCTTTGCCATGATATTTTTTGCTTTAGTTGAATACCCTCCTGATGGGGCGTTTTCATTGGACAAAATAAGGCCCAAATGCTGCATAATATCCCTTCCCCAGAGGTTAACCGGGAGTGGGAGCACATAAGGTATGAATTTCCCTTGCTGTCCTTCAGAGGATTCCCACGTCAAGGCAACGGAGCTTATAGTGGGACATGATTGATATCCTAGGCCCTGTAATGAATGAGATGACTCTGTGGTGGGCCATGCTTTGGGCCACCAATGTGTAGAAATTATACTTTTATCTGCTCCGGTATCAAGGATGCCTTCAAACTCTTTTCCATTAATCTTAAGGCAGAGCTTAGGTCTATCATTTAAAGATACAACCAAATAGGCAGAATCATTTCCTGAGGAGCCCATTTTCTTTATCTCAGGTCCTGCAAATTTCTCCCTGGTATTATCAGGGAGGAGCAGCAGCTGAGCTATCCTATCTCCTTTACTAATAGAAAAAACGCCTTTAGGGCTTGAGCACAGGACCTGTATTTCAGGGGAATGTTGACAATCCATAACTCCAGGGTGGACTACTAAGCCCTGCAAGGTGAGTGAACCCCGGCCGAGAATAAGGCCCATGGTTCCCGGGGGCAAGGATGGTATAGGCTCCACTGGCACCGGCTGAATACTCATTTGAGGCATTAATAGGAAGTCGGAGGCGGCACGCAGGTCCACCCTTGTGGGTCTTCCTGGGTCGCCTCTCTGACTGCTTCCTGGGTCCTGACAAACCGGTTCCCATATCTTTGAGGGCCCTGGGACCGAGGGCCCGATGACCCGTTTTTTGGCACATCAGTTGATTGACTATCAGGTGGGGGAAGGATTCTGCCCTTTATATCCCTCACAGAGCGACACTGGTCAGCTCTATGATAACCCTTGCCACACTTAGAGCAAAGAGTGAGAGTCCCTCCCTGTTTATCTGGAGCTCTGCAATCTTTCTTAAAATGCCCAGGCTTTCCGCAGTTAAAACATGTCCTCTGATTATTTCTGCTCATGGAGCGGTTCTGAGATTGGAGGATGGCGGCCGCTAAGCCTGCATTGGTGAGAGGTCCCCCAAGCTCTCGACAGACCCTGAGCCAGTCTTGTAAGCCTTTGTTCTTTCTTGGGGCTATGGCCGCTCGGCACTCCTTTGTGGCTTGCTCATAGATTAGCTGTTCTATCAGAGGCGCAGCTTGCTCTGACTCTCCAAAAATACGCTCTGCTGCCTCTGTCATTCTGGCCACAAAATCTGAGAAGGATTCCTGAGGTCCCTGGATTATCTTTGTCAACTGCCCAGTGGTTTCACCTGCTCGAGAGAGCGCCTTCCAGGCCCTAATAGCCGTGGAAGAAATCTGGGCATAAGCTCCCCAATGGTAGTTTGTCTGATCAGCAGAATAAGCTCCCTGACCCGTTAACAAGTCAAAAGTCCAATCTCTCTGCTCTGGAGTCAAAGCAGCTGCGTTTGCTCGGGCCTGCGCTTGTGCAGCTTCATGCCAAAGAGCTCTCCATTCCATATATTTGCCCATACTAGGGAGAGCGGCTTTTACAACCGTTTGCCAGTCAGCAGGAGTTAGTGCCATGCCGGCGAGCCTGTCTAACTGCACCAAGGTAAAATTAGCATTGGTTCCGTATTTACGGACCGACTCGGCAATTTCTTTAATTTGTAAGTATTCTACCGGAGCGTGGACACGCCCACCCTCGGCTCCTTCAAAGACTGGAAATGCCTGTTGTATTTTCCTTTGTTCCTCTCTGGGAATGAATGAGTCTGCGCACTGCCTCTCTGCGCATTGCCTCTCTGCGCAGGGCTGACGCACTACGCAGGGCGGGGACTCCGCATAGGGCGGACCTTGAAGCCGACTGCCCTGAGGCCAATCAGCAAACTGGCCTTCGCCAGCCGCTTTTGGCTTCCTTAACTGATTAGCTAGCACTTTACCTGGCTGGTACCCTTTTTTCTCATAATGAGCTGCTTCTTCCTCCCAGTCTGTTTCTTCAGAGGAGAATTCTTCATCTGCTTCAGAGCTACTAAGAGCTGGCTCCCCGAGCCCATCCAGCGATGAGCACAGGCTCCTTTTCCTAGAGACCTCCGCTAATTGATCTTTCTTCTTTTCCCTTTTTCCTCTTTTTCTTCTAATCTCTCTCCAGGTATTCCTACCTAACCTTAACTTTTCCTCGGGTTCAAGACCCTTGGAAAGGCCTGTATACTTATTTTGTGTACCATATTTTCTCTTTGTTCCTACTCTCTCTCCCCACTTTACTTCTGATAGCTTGTCCTGAATTTCATCTAGAATCCGCCCTGCCTTAACCACTTGATAACATGTGAAAAGGAACAAAAGGGCTTCTAACACTAGAAAAAATTCAAGGCCAAACATAACTTGTAAAGCCATTTTCCACTTTACTTCTGATAGACTGTCTTGAATTTCCTTAGAAAGTTCAAGATCAGACTTACCTCGTAAAGCTGTACTCACTGGTACTCTCGTTCCCCAGCTGAAAAGTTCTGAATTCATACAGTTGAATCCTTCTTAACAGTCTGCTTTACGGGAACCTTTATTACCGCGACCCGCAGTTCTGGTTCTGGAATGAGGGATCTTCCTTGCGCCAGTCCCGAGTTTTTTCTCGTCCCGGAATTCGGCACCAATTGTTATTAGACGCGTTCTCACGACCGGCCAGGAAAGACGCAACAGACCAGAATCTTCTGCGGCAAAGCTTTATTGCTTACATCTTCAGGAGCCAGAGTGCAAGAAGCAAGAGCGCAAGAAGCAAGAGAGAAAACGAAACCCCGTCCCTATTTTAGGAGAGTTATCCCTCGCCTAGGACGTGTCACTCCCTGATTGGCTGCAGCCCATCGGCCGAGTTGACGTCACGGGGAAGGCAGAGCACATGGAGTGAAGAACCACCCTCGGCACATGCGCAGATTATTTGTTTACCACTTAGAACACAGCTGTCAGCGCCATCTTGTAACGGCGAATGTGGGCGCGGCTCCCAACATCTATCTATCTATCTATCTATCTATCTATCTATCTATCTATCTATCTATCATCTATCTATCTATCTATCTATCTATCTATCTATCTATCTATTTCTTTATTTACTTCCTCTCCTCTTACTTTTACCCTTACAAGTTCTTTCTCCTCATTACCCCCTTCCTTTCTCTTCAGAGAAAGGGAAGCCCCCTTTTGGTATCACCATACCCTGTGACATTGAGTCAGAACAGGACAAAGAGAGTTTCAGACCAAGTTTACATATTAAAGGTAGAATTTATGTGACTTCCAAGATGGTATGAGACCATTGAAACTACACATAATTTTCTAACTAAAAAAAGGGCGGGAACCTATCACTCTTGAGAATAAAAAGCATCCAATTCAGGTTCATCGCTCCCTAGGAGGAGCAAAAGTTTTTAGAAATAGCTACATTGCATCACATCACTGTTACATTTTCCATACGTTTTAAATATTTCATAATACACTTCTGAAGTTGTTCTGGGATGTGCTGGAGGGAGAGACTGGGTTAGGTAATAAGAAAAAGGAGCCTCCCAGGATCTTCAGAAGTCACTCTGGTGCTGGCACTCTCCTATTGACCCCAAACCACCCCACAGAACTCCAGTCTCCAACATGATTACTCTAAGGCCACAATAAAATTGGCCAGGCAAGGCCACTCCTGTTACCTCATCTGAACTGAGTCCGCAAGGTCAGTGTGCTACCAGGAAAGGCCTACCACTCCTCTACATGTGGCCCTGGAGCCCCCCCCCCCATTTTCTTCTTCTGCTTGTCAGTCACTGCCTTTATGAGTCTTCCTGCCAAAGAGCCAATGTGAAGGAAATGAGCATAACTTTGAGACATACCACTGTATGCATGAACCATCTAATTCTTCAAGAAGAAACAAGGATGGCTCTTTCACACAGGAACCTACAGGTCTAGGCACACATGAGAGCATATGTACATGACAGCATGCATGTTCACCCACATGCAAACAAAGATAAATATGAGGAGCTCATGAAATCTGGCTTGGCTCTGAGATCATGCTTGGCTAGGGGTACATGCATGCTCTCCTTTCATGGCCTCTATGCTAAACCAATTCCAACCTCTGCTTCTATAGATCTGGTGAGTACAGCTGGGAAAATATCAAAGAACAATATTGAGTGTTATAACGAAGCCTTATGAGATTCAAATTCAAGTGTTAGTAGATATAATGCCAATTACACACCACAGAAGATGGTAATCTTTGCATCGTTTCATTGACTTTATCAACATTAAGATGCTATGAATGTAGCTAGGATAGAGACTGCACAGGCTTAAATAACAGAATTATTTACCTCCCTCTGAGCATGCTCAAAGCTAGTTCACGATATGAAGAAACTAGATCTAACCCAGGCTATGGAAACTTTTCTCTGCTGGAATAATTTGAGCTTTGGGGAGCATTTCCTATAACAGTGGTAATTTCAAAGTTACAATTTATAAAGAAAGAAAACAAATGGTCTTTAAGGATTCTCAATCATTTTTTTTATCAAACTACCTTAGATTCTCTGTAACATACCTGATATATAATAAGGTATGTAATTTATCGAAATCAGAGAGTAGATAGACACATCAGGGCGTGCTCTTAATGACAAACATCAGCATGGGAGGCCACAGATGAAGAAAATGCTCAGCTAGAACTTCATATTTAAGCATAGCAATCCTTGATTGACAAACTGTATATGGAAACCACTACAGAGGTTCATGGTACAAGATGAAACACAAGCACAGACAGGAGGGATAGCAGAAGTTGACACATCTTAGGGGAGTTAATGCCATCAAAATCTTGAATTTTTTTGTCCTTGAATTTCTCTTAAGTAAATAATCTAATATTTAGATATGGAAGAAGGAATCTCCAACAGAACCCTGGAAAATAAACTCAAGGGCATGCAGTTAGACCTTAAATTGTCCTTAAAAGATCAGGCTGTTCCTCCTATGTGTGTCCCCTTCAATTATGCCAATTTTTACAATATCTCTTCCCCAAAGCCAGCCCAGATGCTCATTTCCATGCCAGGAGGCTGTGGTGACAGCAGAAATTTGATCCTGGCAAATCCCACAGCCTCCAAACATGGCCCTCGGTTTAAAAACAGTCAAAATTAGACTTGGTGACTGGCAGGGTGGTTAAGAGCAGCAGACAGCAGGACCTCATTAGTCAAGTGAGCCAGCCCCTGCTGTTCTGCTCCCACAAACTCACTGAACTCACAGGTGACAACCAGGGGACCTCAGAGTGTGAATCCTTAACAAGCAACAGAAGTGATATGCCAGGGAGGACTGATGTCTCAGGCTCCAGGCCACCACATTTTCAGATTCCCTAGGCACCAAGAACCCTGAGAAAGATTACTATCCAGGTCCTTTCGAGGTGGCAGGCAAGAGATGAGAAGATCAATTATTTAAAGATGTGAGATGTTACAAAGTACAATGCTTCTTAAACCTCCAAGTGAGGTCTGGCAGAAGGGTAGTATTTACTTTGGATTGGGCCATGTTCAGACTCTGTCATCACAAAGATGAAGGGATGCAAGATACTCTAGACAAGGTTAAGGCGTAGCTTCTCATATAGGAGATACTTTGCTTTGGAGTTAACATACTGGAGTGATAATAGTCTTCTAAATTTGTATATACAACAACCAGATGTATACAAGCAGAAGTTGGCGTCTTTAAAAATGATTGGTTCCACTTTACTTCCATAAATTTAAATTTACCAAACAGTTGCATGAGTCCTTTCTACAATTTTTTTCTAATATAAATGTTCCTTCTGTAGATTTAAAGTCATTGATTGTTTAAGAATATTAATCAACATAATAACAAATATTCAAACTAGTCTGAGAAAACTAAACAAATATTCTGCTTTTGGGGGTCTTATTTAAATCACATCTGATAATGGCTGACATCCTTTGGTGTGTGATTCTTGGTAAGAGATTTAAATGCTGCTTCATGTGTTTCTAATACTTTGACTAGGAAATTTACAAATAAAATACCCTTCATAAAATGGAATTAAAAGTTAATTGTTTAATTTGAATCCCCAAATTGCACAGAGAGAATTCCCAACATACTGCCCTGGATGATACAGACAAATTGCTCTACACCCATTTTCTCCTCCTTATGCTGATTTTCCTGTGTCAGACTCTTAAGGTATCAGGCCACCGATGACAAAAGAAGAAATTCTGCTCAGAGTGGACAAGAATAAGACATATGGAATGAGCAGTAATTAGAGTCAGCAGGACAGAGGACAGACATCCTTCCTGCTATGACATCTTATGTAGGCTCTATGGAATTTTTACATTTCTAGTAAAATTGCTGTTCAATGAAGCCTCCCCACTCCCTGTTGCCCTTGTATCAGGCACAAGAGCTGGATATTAACGAATGGCAAGGCTACAGGAGCACAGTAGCAAACCCGCAATGGTGCAATGACAATTTAAATTTACAAGGGGATATGACATCTGTAGGAAAGAGCAAAAGAGTACTTGTTGGAGGCAGATTGTATTTTCTGATTCAGATATATTACATCCTTTCAACAGCTTTACATCCTTGCACACCAGTGTTTCCCTTACAATTTAGTTCAGGAATAGCAAGAAGAAATCAGAAGGGAGCATGAAGGAACACAGAAGAATCCAGCTGCATTCTAGACTCTGAAGCTTCTGTGTGCGAGTGTTTTACTGCTAACTAGTGACAAGGAGTCATTCAATAAAAACATTTCACAATGTACTGTGATTTTCCTGGCTGCTATGTTCACTGAAAAGTGTTCACACTGTACTTGGACTGGAAAAGAAATAAAATGTTTCATGTTTCTCAGCCCTAGGATGGCATGGAGAGATCATTGAGATACTGGAAGGGTTATGTCTTTGTTCTGGGCTGTGGCACTTGGGAATTCAAATGAGGAGCTAGGAGGTGACATAAGGCATTCTGAGGACACAATTAACATCTTTAAGCAGCTGGTTTTAGGAAGAATACCATGATTCATAATGTAAGAGTCTTAACCAATCCTGAGAACTGAGGTGTCATAAAAAAAAATCCCTCCAAATTACAGCCTGAGCTGTTGCCTCACTCTTCATGATGCTATCCTACAGATTGTGAACTTGTCAACTTGGGTCATATTTCACACAGTACAGTCCCTCAAAGTAACCCCCAATGGAAGCATATGCATATGTGTTTACATATGTGAAGTGCTTTCATACATACAAAGAGGATTCTCTAACTAAGAGCATTGGGAATCGCAGCATCACACACACCATCTCTCAGTTTCTATATTGTGTGCTCACTCTAATTGTCTAGAATTATTCAAATTTAACCCACAACCTAGGAACAAGGAAGTTGTTTTGTTCTTTCAGTGTCCATCAAGAGTGATCTCTGAAGGATGGAAAGTAAAGTCAGTATTGTGTTTTCAAATATTACCCGTTAGCTCCACAGAATTTTATTGTGTGGGGTTTGATTTAGAAGCAAGATACACTCCAGTGTAATCTGAAATTACACAAATTCCCATAGTATAAATATTTCCAATGTGGCAGATTTCTAGCAGCCAAAATGCTGTTCCCAGATGTCAACTTGGGAGGGATGTTCAGTAGCAGTCATTATAGAACACACTCTCACTTGGATCCAGCAGGCCTGGGGATTGTGACTGGCAGTGGAACAGGCAGGAAGGAAAATGAGTTTGTGTTGCCTTACTTCTGTTTCAGTAAATTTACATAACTGTAAATGCATACAGCACAGTCATTTTTGTTGTGATTTGGTAAGTGTTGTGTTTGTTTTGCATATTTGAATTGGGTTTCACTCTGTGGTACAGACTGGCTTTCCTCATTATGTAGCACGGCAGTGTAGGCCAGTATGCAAGCTCCCATTATCCTGATGCTGCTTCCTTTACGGAGCTTTAGTCATCCCTGTGCTTAGTGACAGATTCTCCACATAACCTGTAACTTGAGCATCACTTCTTAAATGGCTGTCTGTGCCATTACCAGCAGAGCAACAAGTGGAGCTAAAATTGGTGGCTGGCTGCTTGGATCTGTCTCCCAGTTAAGCCCAGAGTCCAATAGGGAAGCCCTTAGACTACAAGAATCCGCAATTTTGCAATCCACTGAAAGACATATGGCTGAAATGCCCATTTGGACCAAGAGAAAATTGGCTCATCACCATTGTCAACTGTCAGAGCATAGTAAAATTGTTCTGGACAGAAGAGAGTGGACTTGTATAACTGCTTTCAGAATGGCAGACAATGGGAACCTCAGCTCCCTGTACTGTAATAGACATCATGAGTCAGAGTAGAACATCTATCATCGTGCAAGAAGATCTATGGTGACAGAACTGATTTCTGGAGTGCTGGCGTCCCAGGACAGAAAGTAGAGTTGTAAAACTTTTTTTTGATACGAAAGGCAAAAACAACCTAAAATGTATTATTCCAGAGACAGCTGTTTCTCCTCACTGCTATCATACCCTCTTAGTCCTTCCTATCAGTCACTGAGTTGGTATAGATTTTGTCAGAATCTGCATAAGAAAAAGAAGCTGGGGATGTAGCTTAGTTGCAGAGTGCTTACCTAGCATGCATAAAGCCTAGGTCTAATCAACACTGCACAATGACAAAACCTCAAACCCCAATGAAACAACCAAATCCTCATTAGAGTGCATGTGATTGTCAGTCCTTTCACTCATTTGTCACATGGCATACAATGCAGGATTGAACTGGTAATTATTATGTTTAACGTTAAGAGGTAGAAAGAGACCTTATAGTTAAGTATTCCAATATAATGCACAGAACCACACCCATGCTTTCAGTCTTCCTATAGCAAAAATACAAGTTGTATGAGAGCACATATCTGGACACAAATCCATCTCTGACTTTGATGCACTTACAAGGGAAAAGATTGCATGATCTGCATGATGATATGGTTTTTTCTTACTTGACTTCTACTAAAGGAGTACCCATGTTGCCTAAGCTACATCTGAAGTAGGAAGTTGCACCTGTCCTATTTGCCCTGACAAATGTCTCTTAAAAGGCAGGGAGTGAAATATTTTAACAGGAATTGCCAATAGCAATCAACCATAAAAAAACAAAACAAAACAAAATCAAAACCAAACCAAACAAACAAACAAACAAACAAAACGCCAAGAACATTCCAGAGCTCATCATATAAATAAGCACGCTTCTTGGAACCTTTTGCTGCAGCCACATTACATTATGTATGCATTTGGTTGCATTATGCAATATATTTCTTATGATAATTTGGGGTAAAACATCTGAAAGTTTCCTTTTAAAGGAGGAGGTTATATGCAGACAGAGACAAAAAGGGAAGAGAGGAGAGAGCACCCTGAATGTTGCATGCTCACGAACCATCAATTGTCAGTGCTTAACTCAGGAGGGTTTAATGGACTACATCATCAATATTAAAATATAATATTGGTCTAAAGGGGCAGTCACAAACCCCAAACATTCAGTAGTAAATGTCAGACTCCCTCAGATACCTGGCACCCTTACCCCTTAGGGACTTCCCAAATCTTTATATTCCAGTGTTCAAAGATGATGTTAATCCTATTTCGTGAATGGTATCTTCTCTAAATTTGATCCTCTTCCCAGGTTCCATCTTTATGGACCAACCTAGCAAGGTCTAGTTAGGCTTCTCCGAACCTGCTTGCCAAACACAGGCCAACCATAACTCCCCAGCTCCCATAATTTCCGCAGCGCCACTGACCAGCATGCTGGCTTATATCTTTTGCTTTCTGTGACCCATATTGCATCCATCAAACCAACTGCCTCCTACGAATTCACCCTCAGATGATGATCAATTTCAAGTTTATTGCTGTTGTAATCCGGCTCTCCTCTTTGCTTACTCAAAGTTAGCCATTTCTACAATTGAACTGGGTGATCCCTTGGTGATAGACAATAAACCAATTTACAAAGTGCTTGTTTTTGACCTTGATAACAGCAGATCAGCATTCCTACTAAATTATATGACAGCTCACTTGAAAACTTAGGATTTACTGTTCAAAGCTCAATAGCTGTAAACTAGTTCACTGACTGATTCAGTACAGGGGCCAAGTCTAGGTGAGAGTGATTAAGAACCTAATCAAACTGAACTGCATGTAAGCTTCTATGAAAAATTATTCCCTCCTCTATAAAATACTGCCGTTTCCATGGGCATCGGTAAAACTGTGACTGCTGCACTGATGGTATCATACAGAGGAAAGCAGTAACAGGCAGAGTGCCTGGAAATGTCACAAGATCTATAGTGCAGTCCACAAGTTTATATTTCACTAATTGTCCACTTCTATGACAATGAAACTCCATAATACCCAACCTTTTACAACTCAAAGAGTCATTAATTTATAATAATTGCTTTTAATTCCCACTATTCATCGAGGAGAGATGCCCACAGGTAAATAGCATCAGTCTCTATTTCAGAGATGACTGATGGAGGACCTCCATAAAGCAGGCAGCCCTCATCCCTAGGCATTTCTTCTGCGATTAATAAAGGGCAAGAGGTGGCGTTTGGAAACTTGTGTATGGGGACCTTGATCTTTAAAATGGCACCGCTTCAAATGCTGTAATAAATTCACGCATCTTTTTCAAACCAGGGGCTTTAAAATGTCCCTAGTCAGAAGGCAGCATTAGAGCCAAGCATTGTTGTTAAAACATTTGTGTGATTAATCCTTGGATAGAATGTTTTAAACATAGAAGAATAAAGACACTCAGGAAAGTCAAGACAACCACCATCTTGAAACTAATGTATGCATTCCACACAGCTGAAGGGGAATGACTGTCTCTGTGAGAGAACTGACTTAAGCAAAGGATATAAATATCAATAGGAATGTTCAAAAATCTCAAGTAATCTGTTTTTTATTTAATTAGATATTTTCTTCATTTACATTTCAAATGCTATCCCAAAGTCCTCCATACCCTCTCCCCCCACTCCCCTACCCACCCACTCCCACTTCTTGGCCCTGGCGTTTTCCTGTCCTGAGACATATAAAGTTTGCAATACCAAGGGGCCTCTCTTCCCAATGATGGCCGACTAAGCCACCTTCTGATACATATGCAGCTAGAGACATGAGCTCCGGGGGTACTGGTTAGTTCATATTGTTTTTTCACCTATAGGGTTGCAGACCCCTTTAGCTCCTTAGTTACTTTCTCTACCTCCTCCATTGGGGGCCCTGTGATCCATCCAATACCTGATTGTGAGCATCCACTTCTGTGTTTGCTAGGCCCCGGCATATCCTCACAAGAGACAGCTATATCAGGGTCATGTCAGCAAAACCTTACTAGTGTATGCAATGGTGTCAGTGTTTGGAGGCTGATCTGATGGAATATGGATCAAGTAATCGTAATAGAACTACATTGGAGACAAACTCTTAGCTTGCATTTCATCTTCTGACTATTTTTCTTTGAGTAGTTTTTATTGTTCTTCTGGGGTTGTTTGTTTGTTTGTTTGTTTGTTGTTTTCACATGGCCTCCAAAAAAGGGAGAATTGACAGCTATATTGGTTCTAAAACACTGCTGAAAAATACATGTAGCCCTTCCGGGACCCACCCTTTAAACCCAACGAGGATGAATGAGTAAATGTGATTTATAGCACAGGAAGTCTTAATTCATCAGATTGGTTCTTTCACAGTTAGACGTTACTGCAAAAGGTCACTGGCCATGGCCTCATTTTAATGTAACGGGTAAAGTGCAATGACGTTATATATTTTTTGGAAAATACTGTTTCAGAAAAGTTAACTTTAGTCACTCAAGGTCAACCCATTCCTCTTGGTTCTGGCTAGGTTAACTGTCTATGGTTAAAATTCCTATATTATGCTTCTGATTCAACAGAAGATAAAACATATGAGAATACAGTAAGGCAAGCCACATGCAAAGAGTCATTTAATGAAAGAATTAAATTCCTTGTAGAACTTCTAGGATCTGGCTGCCTGGACCTACGTCCCCATGGTTCCTGCATGTTTTCCTGGGCATTTATCAATCTCACCCTAATTCCATGAGACATCCTCTAAGTTTAAATAACTGTTTTCAAAAATAACAAAACAAAATGAAAACCCACACTGATTGCTTCTGTGAAGATTAAGGTATGTCCACAACATATTCAAATCATTTAGTCTGTAAATTTAGTATACCATACATATACACCTTCAAAACATATCCAAATCTATTTGTCTGTATATTTAGTATACTATACACGTACACATACATATCTAAATCTCTCTGTATATTTAGTATAATATACAGTACACATTCATAACAATTTCTAAATCTAGCAGTCTGTAAATTTACTATACTCTTCACTTTAACGAAGTATCATTCGAAGGTACCTGTGGAAACACCTGTTTCTGATCATCTCTTATCATTGTCCTTCAGTTTTCTGCCAGACAGAACACCAACAGCCCACGAATGTTATGTTCAATCATATTTTAGACATTACTGAGAAATATGATTCTACCTGGTAAGAAAGCACAAGTCTCCCTCTCTTCAGTATTTTCTCCTTTCTATTCCCTTTAATTCTAACTTAAACATCACTTTAGGACTTTCCTTGATCATCCAGGATCTACGGCTGGATCCCAATGCTACTGGCCCATAATAAATGCACATGGTCCTCGATGCACATGGATCCACATTATGCATCCATGATTCTAGAAGAAGCAGAATCTCTTGGAGACCTGATCCTCTCCTCTGTTCCTCAGCTATTCTCCTCATGCCTAGCTCAGTCCCCAGACCACAATGACTTTTTATATATTTTGGGTCAAGAAATAAAAGAAGTACAATAAATCAATATAATAATATAGTAATGGACGCACATTATGTAAATCCAATGAAAATATTAGGTTCACTTTGAAACAGTTGAAAATGCCATTGTTAAATCATGGCTGAGTCGGAGGAAGGGAGCTAAGCTAATGCGGACTCCAGGAATTCTGTTTTACAGACTCAGTGTACAGTAATTTTTAAACCTGCTGCCACTCAAACTTCCTTTTATGAAAAATGTATTTGAGCTCCCCATTCACATCTTTTATAAAATACCCATTGCTAATGCTACTTCTTATACACATAATTATCAAATGGATGTAATGCCACAATGGCATTTTAAATGTAAAAATGTCTAAGTATGCCATTAAAATAATATCCCTGTTAATAAGTAGATATCTGCACCATGAGTAAAAGCGAAGTGAAGGAAAGAGACGCTAGATGTTAATTCTAATGTAAAGTCAGCACAATAAAGAAAAAGCATAGCTATAAGTACAGAATAAGAAAGGCATCCTGTAGCAAGACTTTAAACATCACAAGTTGTACAGATCTTACCTAAGAACATTAGCTCCAAAAGTTCAACCTTGCTAAGAATAGGGTAAATTATTGAAAGTGCGAAAATATGACAAATTTTTTTTCTTTTAAATACTATTACAGTCACATCCCTAGACAATTCAAAGTATATTATTATTGCCTAAGATTACTTTTTGTTGGTAGTCAAATAGACGTAGGTCCTGTGGGAGATAGACCATGAATAGAATTTTCCTACTGGAATAAATCCAAGGATGCTTTACCAGTTTTAAAGAGGTTGTGTTTGCATTTAGCTGGGAGGTTGCATTCATGGCAGGGAAGCATATGAAAAAAAGGAACCACCTAATAACTGCAAAGGAAAGAAGGTTCTGTAAGAGTTATCTGCCATGGAAGAGAATCAGATGAACTACACATAATTGCAATACTGTGCAGGTGAGCTATGAAATTACTGGTTCAAGTCACTGGGTGTTGATTCACAATATCTATACCTTCATCTATGTTGTTCTGTCGCAACCAATAGTGGCTGGTACTACTTTGTAAATGCACTTGTAATGTATACAATGATCCATTTTCTAGGATAGTCAGCATAGCCCTTCAGTGTGAAATCTTATTAACTAACATCAAGCTCAATATTCCTCACGCTTCCTTCTGCAGAGAGCTTTGGGGGAGACAAACAGAAAAGAAAATTGCAACAGATTAGACTGAGATAAGCACCCACTCCAGACCACTGGACGTTGCTTGGAGGAGTTGCCAGAAATGGTTGTCTACAAGAGTCAGAGTCCGGTGGAACTCTTTCTTAAATGTGGTAGAATATGGTCTTTCCATTTTTATAGATAAACTTCTAGAAGCTGTTCCAGTCGCTCACTGCACTCAGGATCATTCTCTCTCCTAAATATATAACTCGGGTTTGATAACACATTTTATGGGGAGAACCTTTTGCTAGCTCTTGCATGGGGTGTAGGGGTGTGTTTCAGACCATTCTCTCAGGGCATTGTGGAGAAGTGTGAAAGGCAAGGGCTGGTTTCTTCACCTTGCACTGAAAATGGCTGAGATTGTCACATTTGGGTATATGTACCTGTGGAGAGTGTGAATACATTCTCTTTTCTTTTTCTGCTTCCACATTAATTTTGTTTTTCATGGCCCCCTTGTCATAGGGAAAGTTTTTGTGCTACAAGGAATGGTGGATTCTAGCCAGGTTTGAAGCTCCCATAAAATTCATTCCTAAATTAATTCTGCTAGGACACCTTATCTCCACTTTGAGACAACAATCTGATGTGGATTTTACTACTACTGAAAGGGTCTAGGGCATTACTGAAAAAAAAATGGGCATGCTTTGGGCAAATTTGCGACTGTGTTCAGACTGCTGTTTTAGGTAAACCTTCAGTGGTTTAACATCACCAAAATATAAGAATTTACATTACCAAGGGGGAAAAATGAAATACAATGGGATTTGGTGGTTGAAAAATGTCATATGACACAATTCTTCTTACTAAGTAACATTGGTGATAAGCTTCACCTTGCTATTAATTTTAACCAGGACTGATCTTTAAAATAACTAAGGCATAAAAATCTTAAATTGAATGGTGTCTGTTTTATAGGTTATTTTATTTTGTTCATATTTCAAATGTTGTTCCCCTTCCCAGTCTCTCCTTCATAACCCCTCTATCATATAACCTTTCTTCTTTGCCTCTAAGAAGGTTTTCACCAACCCATGCACCCAATCCTGCCTCACTGCTCTAGCATCTCCCTCCCCTGGGACATGGAGCCTCCACAGGACCAAGGCCTCCCCTCCCATTGATGCCAGATAAGGCCATTCTCCACTACATGTAGATGTTACCATGGACCCATCCATGTATACTCTTTGGTTGGTGGTTTAGTCCCTGGGAAAGAGCTAGGGAATCCAGCTAGTTGACACTGTAGTTCTTTGTATGGGGTTGCAACCCCCTTCAGTTCCTTCAGTCCTTACCCTAACTCCTCCATTGGGATCCTCAGGCTCAGTCTGGTGGTTGGCTGTGAGCATCTGCATCTGTGTTGCTCAGGTGTTGGCCGATCCTCTCAGGGAACTAGGCTCCTGTCAGCAAGCACTTCTTGACGTCAGCAATAGTGTTGGGGTTTGATATCGGCAGATGGGATGGATCCTTAGGTGGGGGGGGGGGTGTTAATGTGGCCTTTCCTGCAGTCTCTGTCCCATTTCTTGTCCCTCTGTTTCCTTTACACAGGAACAATTCGGGGTTTAAAATTGTGAGATGGGTGGGTGGCCCCATCCCTCATCTGGGGTCCATGCCTCTACACTGGAGTTGGTCTCTACAGGTTCTATCTCCCCTTTGTTGGGTATTTCAGCTAAGGTCATCCCGGTTGGGTCATGGGAGCCTCTCACTTCTCCGGAGTCTGGGACTTTCGAGTGGCTACCCCCAGTTCTCCACCCCCCATGGCTACATATTTCTAGGCTGTGAAGAGCGGCTTGCCTGTAAGATGGCGGGTTAACTGGTCATCTGTGTGACCAGTGAAGCACTGGAGTAGGAAGATAAATAAGAGATCCATCTGCTATGAGGCATGGGGAAGGCAGTGGTGGTGGGAATATTTTCTTAAGAAGGAAACAGCTACAGTACCATGAACTTCATGTCAGGCACTGGACAGGAGTGGCTGCCAGGGTGGTGCTGGCCCTTTTGGAACATGGCCATGCAGGAGCCTGTACTTGGCAGGGAGCCTACAGGTACCAGAGATATAACCAGAAGCAAGATAGAGAGTACAGAGAGAGGAAGTCGGAGCAGAGCGGGCTGTCAAGCACACCAGATCTTCATGGCAATAGTCTCCACAGAGCACTTGGGAATCAGTTGCCCGGCTCTACTCTGGCCACTGCTTATGCCAACTGCTCCAGGACATGGGAGAGCACTGTGGAACATACTGGCATCTTTGACAGGGGCAGCACAGATTCCTCCCAGTGAAAAAGGTAAACATAACTGTGTACGTCTTCTGTATTTGATTAAATAAGGTCCCACACATTTAGTGAAAGAACTGCCAAGTAGCAGTGAGACAGTTGTAACTGATAGAGCCTCAGGCTGGATAACTCTGCTGTAAAGTAGACTTTCCACACTGACTTTCCTATCAGGGAGCAGGATGGATTTACTGAATTTGTCTCGATTATTTAGACTGGGAGTGATCCCCACACCTACAGTGACTGATGCAAAAGTCACTTGAGGGGTACAGAAAAACCACGGCATTGAAACTATAAAAAATACCCACTGAAGTAGCAATGCACTTTATTTCATATTACTTCTTCTTTTTATTTTTACATTTACATTTATATTGTTATTTTATTTATGCTTTGGTACTTTATATATACTGTTGTGGCTATCCTTTCTATGCAAGCATGCTACAATATTTTCACTGCTATTTATCAGTCCAGTAAACTCATGTACATTTATTCTCATTCATAATTTACTAATTTTCTCCTTTATCCATTCTCTCATTTCACTGCTTAATTATTCATTCTTACGGCTCTAAAAACAATACCAACTGCATTTTCCCTAATCATTGACCTAAGGCCAGGTTCCCTGAACTATATTAAGGGCACAAATGAAGGAGACAAGTATCTTAAAAGCCAAACATGTTGTCAAACCAAATCTGTTAATTTGTCTTAGTTTAGATGCTAATAATAACAGGATTAAAACTCAAGTGAGGACACCTCAACAGGAAGATTTCTACACAAAGAAAGGAATGGAAAATGTGGAAACATAAAATCTAGGGAACACCTACATCCCAACAGATAGGAAAATATCACAAAGAACCATTTATCAAGACGATGGCACTATTTGGGGACCAAACTTAGTGATCTCAATGTCATAAAATGCACAGCAGAAGTTACTATGAAAAGATGAGTCTAGAGACATGTTATTTTAATCACTTTCAAATATCCAAGTGAAAGATGAATACACTCTTCAGAGGTAATGATTGGACAGGTTGCTACATAGAATCAGAAAACTAAGACCCCTGTGTAGTTTTAACCGGAGATCAACCACCATTTTGGTTCCTTACAACATATTTACAGCCTAACTTCAAATATATATGGAAAGTGAAATAAAACACAATAGAAGGTGGTAACAAATACTTATTTGGAAGGTTTCAAACCAAAGCCTAGTCTTTTGATGAGCATGTACTGTGACTGGACAAATGCGAATATCAGAAAGTTTATGCCAAGAGCCTGGGCAGTAATGAAGTGCACTCCCATTTCAGCGTTTGGGATTGGCCTGTTATTAGCAGATGAACGCAAACATGTCTCATGCATATTATTACTTTAAAACACATAGTTAGGCAAGGTACCCAGTACTATTATGGAACCAGATAGGGTCATATGTTGAATACAGCCTTGCTACCAATGTCTCCACATAACTATGCTTGATGTATTATCTTAGTAATTGTCATAATCTGTTAACGTTTTCCAAGAGTGATCACACAGTATTAAAAGCCAGGGAGACCCATGGGACGTGTTCTTTCAGAAGTAATGCGGGCATACTGAACAGTCCAAAGCAGATGTGACAACTGTAAAAGTTGCACTTTGTCAAGCTCTGAGAGAGGCCAACAGTGTGCAAGAATGGCTGCCAACTACATACAGGTACACTGGCAAGTTCCAATGGATCCAAAACCAAGTCCTGCTGGAGACCAGTCCTGCTGCCTCCTTAAGACTGATGGTTAATATACCCAGCAGGTTCACATGGACATGTTCTCCCAGCACTGAGGTCATTCCATTTAGGGTTTGTACCATTCTCACTTTTGTAAAATTCAACCCCTTGGGTTAAATCTTAGTCTTTTTAAAACCCAATTTTTATGAAAAAAAAAAAAAAGAAGTGAAATATCATTCCAGGTTAGGACTCAGAAAGTAGATCCTACTAGCATATTCCTACAGTCTCTTTAAGGGGATGCTTTATAGTAGAAAGTAGGTTTCAAAAAACAGAATCTTTTGAGGAATACTTCATTAAATTTCTTTAAATTTCAAGTCTTGGCTTATCTAATATATGTTCACATTCATTAGAAATGACAATCAAAGTGTGAGAATTGTGATATTCTATATGGAAAACAATGTAGATGTTGGCTCATGTGGTACAGCCGATTAGATTCTAACACAGAGGTAGAGAGTGGCTTGGCGCCCTGACAGACTGTCTTGTTTGTCAGTTGATTCATGACATCCTCGTGAAAGTCAAGAAGGAAAACTAAAAAATTCAAAACATGGAAGAGCAAGAAAATGAACAACCCAGTCAAGAAAGGAACCGGTAGTGCACAACCACTGAACTACAAATGATCAGTAAATAAAACACGAATGGCCAGGAAATAGAAGAAGCAACAGTCACCTTCACTAGCCGTAGACGGATTGCAAATCAAGACATTGAGGTTCTGCTTTGTCCTCCCAAAATGTCAGCCACCCAGAAATCAAAGAACAGTAAGTACTGGGCAGAAGAGCGCTGTTATATAGAGAGGATGTAAACCAATCCTCCTTCTACAGAAAGCAGTGTGGAGGTTTGTCAGAAACCTAGAAATACATTAATGTGTAGTCTCCAATACGAACCCTGGGTGTCAACCCAAAGTAGTCCAGCGGCACAACACAGAGACACTTGCACAGCAGTGTTATCATAGCGCTAGTCACCGTAAAAGTTAGTGAGTCAACCTAAATGTCCAACAACAGAGGGCCATATAAGGAAAATATAGTATTTACACACGTTAGGAATTTTATCACCCATAAGAATAATGGAGTTGCAGTTTGTGAGAAAATGGATTTAATTTAAGTGAATTGAGACAGTATTAGGAAAACAAATATTGTTTTCTCACATTTGTGGCTCTTTGATTTCACAGAGTCGCAGAAAATACTGTATGTTTGTACTAGGAGTAAAGTTATCTAGAAAAGCAAAGAAATTAAAGATATGAGGGGAAATAAAAGGGAGAGTATGGATAGTCACAGCAAGGACGGAAAGTGGGAAGGGCAGACTTGGTAAACATATAAAACTGTGAGGCTTAAATAACGACAAAACAAGCCACATTTATAACACTTCTAATTTTGTCCTATCATATAAATGCTACTCATTATTTATAATATGTGTGCCACCAAAGGAATTAAACATTCATAATGTTTACATATCAAGCAGTTTCAAAAGACATTTTTATCAAGTATCTAAACTTCTTTTAATATCCTCATGTATTTGAGAAAATAACTTGTGAAATGCTTACTGATTTCCTTAAAGCATTTACTAAAATTTTATTTATTTGTAGCTTGTGCTCTGAATGAGAAACAAAAATAATTTTTTTTTTGAGATGGAGATGTGTTAGCAGATCAGTTTGTCACTTGGGAGACATTCTGTGGAATCTCTTACTCACGTGCTAATGGTAAAAAGAGAAGGGGAAAAATGAGCCCACAGTACCAAGAAAAATTTGTAGTCAAACCATGCTCTTCAAATCACAGGAGATGGACCATCTGGTTCCTGGATTGGACAATGCTATAATTTTGCACAGTCACCAGTAATATATCAGCTGTACTCTGCAAGATAGCAGTTTTCTGATAATATTTTAACTTTCTTCTAACAGCTGCAAATCAAAGCTTTTTATGGTTTTTGAAAATGAAAGCTAGAGCCTTCCCAGTTGGACCGGTGTGTCTTCATCATTCCTCAGGAGTTTACACACTGCAGTTCGAGATGATCTGTGATGAGTGAAAGGCTGATACTTTCCATGTCAGAATAGGCAAGAAAATTAAGGTGTCAAATATGTCCTGTAGAGGATGGTTCCACTGTATCCTTACAAAATTCAATTTAATACAGTTCTTCAATGTTAGCTGATAAGACATATTTCAGTTCTTAAAAACCCTTTGGAAGTATTCTTATAAAAAGTGAGTTTTCAGGTTTTTTGCTTTTCTCAAAGAAAGCTATATAACACAGACTGTAGCATACAATTTTCTTTTAATTCTAACATGAACCCCCATATGAAGATCCTCAGATGCACTCTTTCAAAAAAAAGTGGAGTCCTGTTAAGACTGTTTGACCCCAATGAAATAAAACAAAACATAGACTATTATCATACACAATAATGCATTCTTTTTTTTAAAAAAAACTCATAATGGCAACAGAAAACTAATGTAATTACATGCAATTAAAGTATTTTATTCTGTTGTCCTATTTCTTCAACTAAGGCATTATTATGCAGAAAGTAACTGTGATATGAAACAATTAAGTTTTGACTATTGTTTTGTATTTTTTCACTAGGAAAATGTAGTCAAAGATCCTTGGTTTATTTGTCTTGTCACAGTCTCGGGTGTAATAGCAGCTGCCATGGAACTCACTAAGTAAATCAGGCTAGCCTCGTACTCACAAAGATCCAAATAGCTCTGCCTCTTGAAGGGTGTGGGGGTGGGGAGGCATGTAGTACCATCTCCAACTGAAGCCTTTGTGCTTCTTTAGACTTTACTACTATTAACTCTGCACTGCACCAATAATTTGCATACAAATAGGAATGCTCATGTTTGAACCTGACGACAGAACAACAACATTCCAGTGAAATTCAGTGGAAGTTAACTTTTCTCCATGTCACCAAAATGAAACTTAAAGTAATGTTTCCTTATTGTCGTTCTCCCAATATGGCACATATCTAAAAATAGGCAATGCATGTATGTTCCTTGGTATTAGGGTTATTCCCCCTTATAGTCTTGTGAAAATAATATGCAACAATCCTATGCTGATGAATGCAGCAAAATAACAGGAGAATTCATTTTCCTTTTCATTTAAGATGCACTTTGATCTGCAAGCAACAGATTACCAAGCCTTCCATCTTTTGTCTCTTAATAAAAGGCTTGACCCAACTGCATATTCCGGATGTGACCCAAAGAGATCCCTGGAAGCTCACAAGGTTAATGAAAACATTCCTCACTCACACCAAATGTTCCAGAATTAGGGACTTAGCTGAGCCCACAGACAGCTAATATTCCAGTGACTATTCACCTGCTAGTTACAGCGAACAGGGATTTGAAAAATAAAATGTTTTATTTTCTTCTGATTTGTGTACATATATTGGAAGGATACATCTCCTTACTTCTATAAATATTATTAATTCTATTTTTTTTTGCCACACAGGATCCTTCTGTTATCAGTGATGAACATTCCTTTTTTTTTTATTACGTATTTTCTTCAATTACATTTCTATTGGTATTTATGACCCGTGACTACAAACTGAAGGATTTACATATGATATTTCCAATGATCAGTGTTCATTTGTTGGCTAAAGATACCTGATAATTGTAATTATGGGAGGCCTATGACATTGAATGGTTTATCCTAGCATGTTTAACTCCAAGCTCATATTTGAAGAGCAGACTGGACTCAGTAGCTTAGTATTATGGGCTCTGCTCTGGTATCCCACAGTAGGTATGAGACTGAAGTTTGCTAATGAGACATGAGAAACAGAAGATGCTGTGGAAAGCCCATCCTTGTGAGAAGACCCACAGTGTAAGGAGTGGGCAGATACCCCTTTGATGTGCAGCCTCTGGCTCCTCTGGCTGAGCACTCCTCTAAAGCACACACTGACTTCTAAAGGTTTCAACTTGTTGCTGATGAATTTTTCACAGAGCAGGCCTCTGTGCTGGCTTAGGTCTGGAGGGGGTTTCACCTCCCTTATGGTCTGGAGGGGGTTTCACCTCCCTTATGGTCTGGAGGGGGTTTCACCTCCCTTATGGTCTGGAGAGGGTTCACCTCCCTTATGGTCTGGAGGGGGTTTCACCTCCCTTATGGTCTGGAGGGGGTTTCACCTCCCTTATGGTCTGGAGGGGGTTTCACCTCCCTTATGGTCTGGAGGGGGTTCACCTCCCTTATGGTCTGGAGGGGGTTCACCTCCCTTATGGTCTGGAGGGGGTTTCACCTCCCTTATGGTCTGGAGGGGGTTCACCTCCCTAATGGTCTGGAGGGGTTTCACCTCCCTTATGGTCTGGAGGGGGTTTCACCTCCCTTATGGTCTGGAGGGGGTTCACCTCCCTTATGGTCTGGAGGGGGTTTCACCTCCCTTATGGTCTGGAGGGGGTTCACCTCCCTTATGGTCTGGAGGGGGTTTCACCTCCCTTATGGTCTGGAGGGGGTTCACCTCCCTTATGGTCTGGAGGGGGTTTCACCTCCCTTATGGTCTGGAGGGGGTTCACCTCCCTTATGGTCTGGAGGGGGTTTCACCTCCCTTATGGTAAACCTGCTGGCTGATATTTGCATGGATTTTTACGGAACGGTTTTTACAGGAATGGGTGTTTCCTAAGAAATAACTTGTGTTACTCTCTGAGTTTTGCTATGTACTGAGTCTATTCTTTGGTTTTCTAGGGTGGTTGTTCGTCACAGTTTCCCTATGGATTGATGAAGAGGTGTCGTTTTCTGAGATGATTGAGACTTCTATTTTTCCCATTAAGCATCACCCTCTCATGAGTGAGTGCTTAACAGAAAGGTAAGAATAAACATATTGTGAGTGCTTATTTTGGCTGAGGGATTCTTCTAAGTGAATTACATAGAGCTAACCATTCCGCTCTAAGAAAATACTCTTGAATAAGAAGTCTTGCCTTCATTTGATCACAGAAAAACTTAAAGTACATAACATTTAAGTAATGTTCTTTATTTCTGTAGTTAATACTTAATATAGTTTAGATCAAACCCTTAGTATGTCTCCAAAATTACTTGTTAAACAAATATCAATTTCAATAAATTAATTTTTCTTAGAAACCATGTGTTACTCTAAAGAAGTATACAACTGTTAAGAAGAACAGTTTGAAATTAGTTTGGACTAATATAAACATATACCCTAGACAGAGCAGTTTAAGCATCAATATCAAAATTTCTCAAAGTCCTGAAGATCAAGAAATACAAGAGAGGTACCAGAGTACCAGTGCTTGGTAATTGCTTCTTTTTGGATTACAGAGGACCGTAAGAAAAAGATAGAAAGAGAAAGAAAGAAATGATCACTTGTCTATTTCCAAGAACCTTTATGAAAGCTTAACCCTTACGATCAAAGCAACTCCCATGGACCGTCTTAATGTGACAGCCCAGTGGGGATGAGAGAATCACACAGGAATTCTGGGAAGACATGCATCTTCAGTGCTATATCTATAGCAATGAGCTATGTCATTTTTAGAATGTACCCCCCCCCCCAAAGGTTTGTCACAGAAAGACAGAATACCAAGCACCACTTGCTGAGGATCCTTGACCCTCAGAGACACTGAAGATTCGAAAATGATCAGTGGCCTTCTGATGGCAAATTATAGTCTGGTTTTTAAAACATCCAGGTAGAAATGAGGAGTGTCAATGTAGTTCACTCTTAATGAAAATTTAGTCGTGTAGCCAGTTCTAATGAAAAACTGACAATGACATAAATTCTAACACATGCTCACAAAAAGCAGACTTTATATATTTTCGAGAGTTCTAATGACCTCTGCACATATATATCTATCTGTGATATGAAATGTATTGTAAGATGAATGATATTCTTGAATGGTTATATTCCTGTTTCAATACTCTATACCAAGAGATGGCTCTCCTATTTAGCTAGGATCCTGTCCTAAGGGTTTTATATTCTGTATTTATTACTTATTCTTTTCCGATGAGAAATCCTTCTCTTAACAAAATCGGCTTTTAGACCGTAAATACTTGTGCTTGTATAATTGGCCTGTATCCTATGGTGTACTCAGTGTGCTAATGCTCCGGCAGAACTGCCATGGCTTCCCTCTGGGCACTCACAGGGAAACTGAGGCAGGAGGCTCTACCTTGAAAGGTGAGCTTTAGGCCTCTCAACAAAGGGCTCTGCCCAAGGTTTTTTGTTTTTTGTTTTTTGTTTTGGTTTTTTTTTTTTTTTTTTTTTGGTTTGTTTGTTTTTTGTTTCACATTATAGGATTTCAGTTCTCTGGTATTTAGCAAAAGCATCAATCAAACCAAATCTCTATCCTTATTACCAAGGACTTTACCCAGCAATAAGAAAACTAAGATGTCACAGACCCAGGTGAAAGCAGGGAAGTCTGACACTGGACCCTCATCCGTGTGTGCAGATCCCGTGCTCTCTGCTTCACGTCAGGGGTGAGGAAAGTGCAAGAGAAGGAACTGGTCAAACTGGTATTCTATTTCACAATCCTTCTGTCATATTTTAAAAATCCAGGAAATCACATCAGGATCAGAGTCACCTTGCAAATACCAGCACTGAGTAATTACCAGTCACAAAGGTAGACACAAAATCCTGATATCAAAATCAACATCAGAAAAGAATTGGAAAATTGCCAGGGATTTTCACAGCAAAGAATAATTCGGTTTGACTAAATTTCTGTAACATACATACATTTTGCAATCACATAAGTTTGTGGGTGGTGAGAAGGTCAAAGGTGAAAATTAATCACAGGTTAAGCATTCCAGGTCCATCTACAGACAAGGGTTAGGTAGAAATAAATGGTCCATAGAGAAAAGTATGGTCTAAAAAGATCAGTTGAATTATGAAGGCGAGTTGGGGTAGGAAGATGGTTCAGTGGCTAAAAGTGCTTTCTGCTCTTCCAGAAGACCCAAGTTCAGATTCCAGCACTCACATAAGACTGCTTATAACCACAAGCAATTCTGAACATACCAGAGATCTAGCACCATTCTCTCGCTTTTGCAGGTAGCAGGAAAAATATGGCACACTCATGCAAGCGCACACGCACACACAGGCGCGCGATAAAAAAGAAAGGAGAAGGCTGTAGGAAAAGTTAATCAAAAACTATCCATCTCAATAGAACGAGGTTGAGAGGAGAAGAAATGAAGAAAACTTATTAGGACTCTAGGAAATCAAGTTTTTAAAGTTTGATGTAGTTTACAATCATATCTTAGATTTGGACATGATAATAGCTAAGTCAAGTCTGCTAGGCATCCAATATACATTAAGCACGAAGATCTAAAGTGGTCAGTTTACTCAAACTAAATAGTCACTTGGCACTGCAATGGATTTAAGAATCTGATTTTCGTATATGTCTTACAAAAGATAACTCAATGTTTTTTATTTCATGTCTGATGTTACAGATACACCTTTTCTTATGTATAGAATATAGAAATGTAGAAAATATTTCTATCATGCTAGTGTTTGACATCTGGATAATGTCAATTTCTTTAAGAGACCTACCATTTAGCCACACATTTAATTTCCTTCTAAAATTGATCCACTTAAAATAACCACATAACCTCAAAAAAATAGCTAGCATGCTCTTCCTTCTCCAAACCAAAATTATGTTAAAATAGTTTAAAACGGAAGAAAAAAAGTAACTCCACAAGAACTGAAAAGAAATGCCATTCTAACGAATGCAGCATATTAACAAAAATATGCCTTAAAAGTGTAAATTACTGTCTCATGAATGAAATTCAATTTGATTCAACAGAGAAGTCTGTGTGATGGATATCTGAGAAAGTACAGCTGCACGGGCTGCTCAGAAGCAGAAACCAACTGGAGCTGTCATAACTATTATGCAAAACAAAAAATGAATAACAAAACAGGCAATTTCCTAAAGTAAATTAAAATGCAATCGCAGGCACTTCATGAATATTTGAGAGACCTCTTTTTCTCAATGACAAGCACCTGCATGGCTTTCACACTGTACCCGAGCAGGAAATGGTGCTAACCTATATCCCAGAGGTATCGGTGAGCCCCGGAGAAGGAAGTCTTGTTTACACCAAGTTGTTTTGGTAGATCTACTGGGATTCTGTCCCGATCTACGAGGAAATGATCATCTTAGTGGATACGCAATGTCTGCTCGGGCCTGCAAGCCCTGGCAAGCGGTGTTTCTTAATGAGCGAAGGCAAGCGATGGCAAGCAATGGCAAGTGATGGTAAGCGATGGCAAGCGGTGTTTCTTAATGGGTTGCTTAGGGTAAGTAAAAGTCTAACCTCTTCTTCTTTCCCCAGTGAATCAGAGTCTAACAAAAGAGTAAAGGGCAATGTGTACCTTGGTGAGATAAGAAACCACAGAGCCTTCCCAGGGTTAAGGGTAGAACTCTTATGTCCCTTTGGTCTGAGCAGAAATTGACGAACACACTTCAATTTAGAAGTATCTTTTAACGTGTCAAAATGATGTGCTATCTGACAAACAGTTCCCATTATTATATTTTCACATTCATTTTTTTTTTTACAACTACAGTGAACTTGGAAATCTAACAATGTCCTCTGACTCTGAAAGCATTCTTCATAAGAATATATTATCTTCACTTCTCTGCCCAACGGAGCCGGCCAAGGCACAGGAAGGATAACTGTGTTTTCCTCCTCCGCTAAGGTTCTGTCCTTGCTCCTCCTCTATCTTGTTAATGGAATCATTTTTCCAAAGAGCAGACAGCATCTCTATTACAAGCTGTCTGATGCTCCCAAACACCAGAGAGCACTGTATTCTTTGCACTGACAACATCCACATCTATAGCCCCAACACAGACCAAGGCTAGTCCTCACACTGTAGGCTGCCTCATTGAGAAGATTCTGTAATCCCTGCCTTCTTTTCTACTGGAAATGGCCTATTCTTGACCTCTCCTAAAATAAACTAAAAATATTTAGATTCTAAGTCCTGTTCTTCTAAAACAGTGCCACTATTTGGTTTTGTGAAGACTCTTTGTGCCTTCTAAATAAGGTAGACGCAAGGCACAATGCAGTCTCTGCGAATCCCTTATTCCACACATAGTACCCAAAACAAGATCTCAGGACAAGAACCTGGGTGGTCCTTGAAAAGTCCACCCTAACCTGGTCTTCCCTTACGGGATTTTAAAGGTCCTGTTTCTTAAGCAATGATGATGTCAGCCCCTGATGAAGCATTGAATTCTTTTTGATCTCTCCTGACTTTGTTTCTCTGTGGCACACCAATAACTTTATTGTCTAAACAGGCAGACTTTGAGTCGGCCTCAGGGTCTTACTCTCCTGAGTCTGATACATTCTTTTTTAGGTACTGACTGCCTGATCTCCAACACTTCCTATTATAATTGGATGCATCCTTTGCCACTCCTCAGTGCCCCCCCTCCCATAAGCCCCCAATACAGAACAGCAGTTCTCTCTCCTTACCCAGTGTCTCCCCCTGAACTGGCTTATGTCTGAGGCCTGTACACATTATCAGCTGCACTCATATTACTCACACGATTACCATGCTGAAGAAAACGCTGGCAACACTCTTGCCCTGCTTATTTTCCCTCAGTATTCATGGCGACCTGACTATTCTATAACTTCCTCAGTTAGTTCATATGATTTCTTCCACGAATGGAATGTAACTGTGTAGGACAGGAAGCTGTATTTGTCGCATGGAGAACAGTGCCGGGTGTACGCACTCAGTACATGGTTTTCCATAGGTGTTCAAGAAGTTGTTATTAGAGTTCTCTTTTGTTACTAAATCTCATAGATGATTAATTGGCACATTTTCTTTTGAGTTTTGGGATTTTAAATATATTCAGTGCAAAATAGCACTTGGTACAGAGAAATTATTTAACCTATGTGCTTACTAGGCATAACATTATTTCACACCTTATTATCTATCACTTTCCTAAAGAAAAGCGTGGTAATTTTCCACATAATAAAAATGATAAAAATACTCTTTTGATTTTTTTTTGTATTCTACTGTTTGAGATTATCAACTGAAAAGGTCAAACAATACATGTAGACACACATTGTGTCATCTATTTCAATCAAATACTTAATATTTACAACTATTCATATGATCTATAAAATATAAGTATTTTATGTCTATAACATTGACTCTGACTATGGGAGTTTTAAGTTGCTTTATGGAACAAACATTTAAGTGAGCTAAGCCATTATTTTCTTGGATTGTTTTCTAAATAGTGGCCAATATTTCCATCACCTATTGTTTTGGAGTTGAAGAAGTAGAAGTTAGTCTTCTTCTGATTAATGGTTTTGAAGAGTTGAAAATATGTAAACTCTGATGATAGATAAGAAGAATGTTTTAAAAGTTCACAAATTACAGAGTTCGGCCTAGGATCCCAGTAGATAATGGAAGAGGTCCTCAAGACTCTCACTTCCCACTCAGTTCTCTTCTACAACCTTCTCTGGGCTCTCCAACAGAGGATGCAAAGAGATCAGTCCTCAACTGGACTTTGAATAGCTTCCAAATTCGAAAGGCACATTCTATACTCTCATGAAGAGTGATAATAGCAAGGGTACTTAAGAGTAAACTACCGCACTTACACAGTGCATTATGGAAGCATTAATTGTCTGGGTACAGGCTCAATGATAAGACCCCAAGAGTATCATTCAAAATACTATCACTTGAAGAGACATGTTGTTAGCATGAGTAATTATTGCAACCTCAAGACTTGTCAAATCTTTCTAGAAGAGAAAGAGCATTCACTGGTAGGGCAGCCCCATACCGAACAGTTTCTCTTCATCCTTCCAATTTCTAGAAAGGCAGATTTAGTGGCATTTTGAACAGCCTTCTAATTGCTAACTACCAAGAGAATCCTCTGACCTGTTGAACAGGAGCAGTAGATCATTCCCCAAGACAGGGGAATTCTCAGTGATTAGTTCAAAGTATGAGATAATCTATGAAATGCAAGGACTTCAAATCTTGCAAATGCCCCCTTTTAAGCTTACATCAAAAATGCTTGTAGATGAGAGCTACTAACTTTAATCTTACCTCATTAATGATTCCTTGAGGCCTTAGAGTGAGATTGGAACCATATGGAAACACAAATGCACAAAACTGCAGTCAACAGACAGGTTTCTCTCTTCAGGAAAGACCATCAACAAGAAAGACCTACCCACCACAAGAAATAGTGTAGACACTGCTGAGTGTATGCAAAGACAACAACAACAAGAAAGTCCAGTAAATGTACACGGCACAATGCTTAGCACTAACAACCCAGAGTCTATTTTGCAATAAATATTAGGTCAGCCCTTTATGATTGAAGATTCTGGTTTTGCTTTTGTTCACTCTCCAAAAGGTTTCTAAATTGAAAATCCATCCCAGAAGCAGTTTCTCGGCCACTCAGGTATGCAAAGTTCAAGTCACATGAGGGTTGGGTTCCCAGAGAGGGTAAGTTCCATGTTGTCTTGTTTTGTCTCTCAGACTGCAAACAAGTCTCCCCTTTCCAGTGTAGTTTGTGCCCCATTTCCATGGTTTATGTTGGTAATTTTGCTGTCTAAAATGGTTCCCAAATGCAAGGCTAAGGTGCCATCTAATGTTCCTAAGAACAACACCACAAACGCATATTTTGTAAGGGAAAGTGTCATAAGTGTCATTCAGAGATGAGTTATAATGCTATGGTGACCACCACTGGCTGTAGGTGACATGCTAATGAACATCCCCTGGATGCATATTGAGTATACATACATAGATGCACATGTATGCATACATACAGAGTGATATATTTGCAAAGGAAGCATCTTTAAGTTAATATGCATAAAACATCGTTAAATATGGATTGACTGATGAAATGCTGTGGCCAAGGCTTACAAGAACCCAGCCTTGCATTTCCCCTCAGGAACAATAGTTTGGTAAGCTCATGGAATGTGTAGTTACTGTACAGAAAATAACTACTACACAGATGAGGATTGAACTAAGGCCAACAGCATCTTAGACTACAGTTAATATGAAGTAACAGCCACTATGAAGTCATATTAACTTCATCTGTATAAATTGCTTATATCAGTATGCTGTTTGTTTGTAATCTAAATTCCAGACAAAACCTGGAATTGCTTTTACGTGCATGTATATCAAATGGGTAATACAGTTGAAATAAAGAAATCAAATTTGGAGTGAACAATGGCCACAAAACACATGACACTGTTGTTCTCTTTGTTAAACTAGTCAGGCTAGTCCATGCTAGCTCCTGAAGGGGGCAGATGTGTGTGTTGTGAAGATGGTTGAATGCAGAGGCTGCATTCAGCATGCCCTGTCTGCTCCTGCATCATTGGCAAGCCGCAGTGTGCACAGAAGCCTGGAGGACTAAGCTGGGTCAGCATGCTAGGGTGCTGTGGCGAGCCGGAGGAGCACAGCGCTTCCTCTCGGGTTGTTCCTGTTTCTGTCATGTTTTCTCACCAAGGCTGAGTGCCTATTACTACTGTTTCCATCTTTTCTAGCTTCGGAGCCAATCACATATTCATCGGTTTGCCTAACTATAATGGTGTGCCCACTCAGTGACAATATATAGACTCATATAGACTCAAGATACAAGATGAGAGACACCCAAATTTCATCCCCAACAAGGTTATAATACAGTGTAAAGAAGCATAAATGAAAAAGTATTTTTAAAGTAATTAAGTGAGATAGATAGTATTATGGCCAAAAGCACGAGAACGACTATTAATTACACAGAAGTGAGGGAGGAGTTAGAGAAATGTGGCTAAGGTAAACAAACCTATCAAACTAATATTTAATATATCAATGTATGAATTGAAACTGCCGAAGTCAAAACCAAAGAAATATGTATATTGACAGAGCAGCATGCGCAAGGAACAGGATCCAGTCAGTCAGTGTGCCTAGAGTTTCAGAAGAGCTCTTCTGTGCCTGCAGCACAAGACGATGAGGAAATCTAAAATATTCATGATGAGAGGATTTTCTGTATTACTCTGACACTTCGCAGCAATGAAAGGAAGCATTAAGTCCAAAGTAGTTATGAGGTGTCACAAGGGCGCAAGAGGCTCCATCCATATACTCTACTGAGTTTAATGAAATGAGCAACACATACTTTAGCTAAGGGGGAAACAATGCCAATGCCATCCAGCACAGTTAATGAGATGAGTCCTGTCAAGGGAAGGGAAGAGTACCATGGGGCTGGACTCTTGGGGAAGGTATCCTCATGGATGTTGCTCTCAAAGGGAAGCTGCTCAGCTCAGAAATACTCTTGCCCTGGCCTTAGATTCAATCTAACAATTTCTTAACTCTGACTTAATTTTCGGAAGTGAAGTCAAAGGCTGGTTTTTCTCAGCTACAGTATTGATCATAGAAACACAGCTTGGGAAAGACAGCAAACAAACACAAAAATAACTGACATTCTAAGTACTCCGTATTAAACACAGCTGATGGATAGCTTTATTTGGTGATACTCAGACTTATGACAAGTAAACCCCACGTAGAACTGATTGAGCAAGGACAGCTGAATAAAGAAAGCCAATCTGACAAAGTAGTCATTGCAGAAAGCGCGAACACTGAGGGCCTGCTAGGACTCTACACTAAGCATGAGGGTGGGACTTAGTCCATAACAATTAGTGAGGTTTACGTCTGCTATCTTCAAGGCTAACAAATAAAATCCCATTCTCTTAAATTTTGTCTAATACCGTTCCACTTCTGGATTATTTTGAGAATATCAACAATAACAGAAGTATTATCAATTCAACCACTGCTATGTAAAAACATAGGGGATATGGCAATCTCTGAAAATTACTTATTGTTCCCCAGTTAGAGAGAGAAGGGTGAAGAGCAGAGAGATGAGTTACCAGCTGAGTCCGCTCCGAGCAGAGGATTGAACAGTGGGTTCTGGAATCCCATGTTCATGGTCAGGATTCTGAGTGGAGCTACTTTTCAACAGAGAGTAAGGGACATTCCTACTTGAGGGATCTTCCTCACGGTGTGGTCCTGCCCACTACCATTTCAGATCTCGCCTGGACTGAGATATGATTGGATAAATTGTTAATCTATTAGTCACAGAAGGCGCAGCCCTTCCCTCATGGAAAACTGTCCCCATTTGGTAAGAAGCTCTGTCCTCTGAGTTTTGTTTTTTCTTCCTGGAAATAAGGTGGCTTAAGAAGAAGGGTTTAGGAGAGTGTTTGAGCTATAACTTCACATAAAGCACAGGCACAAAGGAACAGAGACGCCCGAACTTCCTTGTACATCAGTTACCGTGGGCGCCCAAGTGACTGAGTGCTCCTAAGCAAAGGAAAAATCTAAGTGTCTATTTCACCATTTCTTACTGAATAAATTACTGAATAAATTAACAAGAAGTTACAGTGGCCTCAGAAACAAAATTCAGGGTGTGAGGGGAATGCTTAGCAGATTCACACTTAGACATGTCCAAATGTCACATATTACAAAAGTTACTGACATTCTCGAGTAGTAAGGAAACTTTAACCCCCAGTCTTGCTTTTTCTAAGGATTAATTAGAATATAAGAAAAGTGATATCAAAAACAGCATGATCTTATATGTGTGTATAAATATATATCTACTTTTCATGAATCAAGTACATCTTGATCATTGAAAAAAGCCACATTGGCACCTAGTTTTGAAATAATGAAGGAAGATTTCACACCAACACAACAAACTGATTGAATGTAAAAGAATATTGAGACAGTCATCTTTCCTGAATAATCACTTATTTTATTTTTGTTTTGAAGTGTTGAAGATAGAAGTCAGGCCCTTGTTCCTGGTGGCCTGGTGACCTATATACCAATATAGCTATTATTAACCTTGGGACTTCAACAGTGGCCTTTTAATCATTTTCATGAAGACATAAGGATAATTTCAGGTTGTGTAGGGAACTCTCACTTGGTAAAACAATAAAAAATACCACCAAATCGCTTCCAAGAAATTTCTAGTATTGACAAGATTTCTGGTATTCATATTTTATACAATGAAAAAAATTGTGCTAGCAAAGCAGGGCTTACCTTGTGTTAAATGTTGAGTGCATGCATGTGCACAAGGCTCACTTCACAGAAGAGATGGTACTAATAGACTCTGTGGAATTGAAAGTGTTTTCCCTTGATAAAGGTCTGAGCTAAATGAACACATTTTCAATATAAAATCCAAAATTGAAGAACTCATGTGTTCAGACATTGTGCTGGTAACAAGAGTAAAGTCTAACATCAGGTGATTCAAAACCTCTACTTGTTTTCAAATAGAGCACATTATTGTATAAATCATGTTTAAATTGGAAGGAGTGTTAGAAGTAAGTGTATTACCTAATTTCTGTGAGCCGTGGCAAGAAATAATTAGATCTAGTGATTAGGCACATTTTACATAAGCCTACTAATAAGAATTTGGCAAGTTCAGTATGGATCTCAATGTGGACAGGACCAATATTTGCCTTTGATACCAATTCTACCACATAGTGTATCACCTCTGACAACTGACTTTTACCAATCTAAGCTGTACAGAAAGAAATCATACATGTCCTTCCTATACAACACACTCAAGAGTGACAATATCAAGAGCCTTTAGAATCACAATCAGGAATCAGGGTTTTAGATCTATTTATCTGGTAGATTTCTGAATGGAAGAACGAAATTATACGAGACATCAGTAGGGAAGGAAGGAAAAATAGACTTCTAATTAAAACTGAACTGATCATGTTTTACCATTTTTATAATGTTACCTTGTGATTTAAAATACTCTAGCCTTAGTGTCTCCCTTTCCGTCTGGCCTAGCCTCCCAGTTTCTTCATTGCATGCTTATTTTCATGAAAACAGACTTAAAAAATATTTACTGACTCCTTGGATTAGACTCTATCTAAAGCATTATTTCTCCCCTTGTGACATATAGCCTGCCAATGTGGAAATCCCTGTGGAGAATGTGGAGAGTGGTGGCAGTGTTAAGTTCTCTGATGACATGGCTTAAACAGGATTCCGAGATCAAGTGAGGTGATGGTCAGTTGCTGTGCTCCATTGTGCCCACAGAGTCTCAATTAGCTCGATCGTGTGCACAGATTCTACATCCCTGCATTTTTCTCTGCTCACTTCACTGATTATCTAATTGATGAAAACATATCCCTCATTGTGTATGATGGAACTTAACTCAAACATTCACTCTGTATAGTAACCCTCCAATTCAAGCAATTTACTATGGAGAAAACAATTCCGCAGAACACATGCAGTTAAGGACAGCTCCTGTTTTCATCATTTCCTGTTTCTCATTTCTAATATATTACTAAATTAGAGGCCATTTTCTGCTGCTGTGTTAACCTCTTTCTTCTTTCCTCTCAGAAATTTTTAGTGTTCGTTCAATCCTTAATATATGTTGTATTTATTGATTGATTGATTGATTTGTTTGTTCATTCATTCATTCTTTTAGTTAGTAATATTGCTCAGAGACTAACGTAATTAAAAAGCATATTATTTTATTTGTTATATTTGGACTTGCTAGACAAGTTTAACATCTTAGGCCATGCTAGCCTGAAACGCACTCTGAAGTCCAGACTTCCCTCCAGCTCATGGCAACCCCTTTGACCAGAGCTTCTGTGTTTGGGCATGGGACTGAGCCACCACCACTCTGGGTGAGATGCATGGCATGTGTAAGTTTGTTGTTTTTTAAGAATTCAAAGGAGAGCAGGGATGGGGTAGTTCGGAAAGTATCAGTCTTCTGTCCTTGAATAACACTATATCAGACAGAAGGGAGCTAAATAGAAAATGGTATCTTTCCAACTTTTAAGAGATTATATCCTGTATTTATTATTCTAATGTGCAAATGTCACTACTATCTGCCAAACATGCCAAAAACTCTCAGAAGCTTTATCGGAGAAGACAATGCATATCATATAGTCAGTGAGTTTCTCAGCAATGAATTGGCTAATTTTCATACAATGGTAAGAGCTTGCATTATTTATACTTAGAATTCTTTCTAGGTCTTCTCAGCTCAAATACCCCCACCCCAATACATACCATGTCTACGTAAAGACAGACTCTAGAATCAGGGCATGGAATATGCATGGAGGAACATCTATAGGAGACATTCACACCTACCTCGGGTACCACTGGATCTTACTTCCTAGCATATGGGAGAGTCAAAGCAGGAGAGAGAGACTGGTCTAGCAGTATAGGGAGGAAACTTGGAAAGCAACCTTTTCCTTAGGCACAATCTGGAAATGTTCTGGGATTTGTCCTGGCCAGTGGCCAGCAATGCCAGAGTGCTTGAGGGCTTAAGTTTCTCGTCTGGTTTCGCACTGCCTTTCTTTTCATTTTACACAGCTGCTTAGAAAGCTACATGTGCCAGCCTGGTCTACAAAGTGAGTTCCAGGACAGCCAGGGCTGCACAGAGAAAACCTGTCTCGAAAAGCAAAAAAAACAAACAAACAAAAAAGAAAGAAAGAAAGCTACATGTGAGGGTGTGACCAAAACTATAGGCTACCCACTCATTCCATTAAGTAAACAGCTCATAGATCTGAAACTTCAGAAAAGGAAACTTCGCAACTGCCCTTCCTTAGGTATTAAAATATATGAAAGGAAAAGATGATATATTCAAGAGGCCTTGTAAAGAAAAACTATTTCCTCTTGGTCAAAACTGTAGAATCTGAGTTCTATCTCTGGCCAACTTATGTGACCTTGGAACCCTGCATGAGAGTCAATGTAGCTGGACCTGTCAGTCACTTCCTGTGAGGACCAACCCTTAGGAAAGCTGAGTCACCTGAAGACACGCTAAGCAGTGAGAGGAGTGATTATCCTACCATCACAATCCATGCTCAGTTCCCAGAAGCCCCTCCCGCAATGAAGCTTTTTATAGACATCCTGCCATATGCACTCGGAAGCATGCCAGCATCTCTGAGCTTCTAACTAAAAACTGTAACGACCTCTTTCTCTTCTTTGCATCACTCCCTTGAATACCAGCCAAAAGCCAATGACTGCTTTGCCTGACACTCTGGGCTTTTCCACTTGAAGTGAGTCCTGCCCTTCTGCACTGCAGCTGTTTGCAGACATCCATTGCCGAATTACCACCTTTCCTGAACTTTTATGTAGAAGGCATAGCTAGCTCCTTGGCCCTTACAAAGGAGGCATTACAATACTGAGATGATTCAGTGGTTCATGGAGTAGGAGATCAAGCCTAAAGACGGACAATCAATTCTCAGGACTCCATATGACAGAAGGAAAGAACTGATTCCAACAAGCTGTTCTCTGATCTTTGTGCCCATGCTGTGGCACGCATGTGAGCATACATACATAAAACAAAAACATATATATACAAATTGAAATTAAAATGTAAAAACTCAGTTGTGAGATGGTAGTGGCCTGGAGTGGCGAGCTAATTGAGGCCTGGAACAATGTTTCTAAAAGCAGGGATCAGTAATGTGACCCAGTGGCAAAATCCCTGCTTAGTACAGCATAGGGGGCAAAATACAATTTTTTACATTTTAAATCTATGAAATAAAAATCTCATGTCTTCAATATGGACAGGATGCTTCAATATGGCTCATAGTACTTAAAATAGTTACAATCTTGGCCTTAACAAATACCTTTGCTCATTTCTACATTAAAGGTCCTCCCATACCCACACATACAAATGGATTCTGAAAAGCAACAGGATAGCACTATGTCCTGGCCATATTGCAGACATGGACTCCAGTGCTGTAATTCAGCAACCATCACAGGAATTACATTAAAAAAGTGTGGGCTAAATGGGACAATACATAAACCCATACCTACTCGTGATAAACTGCCATGATGGACTAAGGAAGACCAGGAAATGGCGACATTAAAGGGAAGCAAATCAATAGATTGATTACAAAAGTGTCTTTGGAGTTAAGGATGTTGCTCAGCGGTTTAACGCCAGCATCCCTGAAAACAAGTTGCTCTCTGCCTCACAATTTTGCTGAGGTCCAACCTTTTGTGTATCAACTAGTCAGCATGTGTTTGACCTCTTCTCTTTAAGTTACTTCTTTCCTAATGCATCATTCTATGTCATCTTTGGGAGGCGCTATCTCAGTTTTCAGGTCCAACACACACGTGTCCACATGGATGAAGACTGCAAAATTTAAACAAAATACCAAGTGTCATTCACTTTTATGTTCATGTCAACATTTTGAAAATTCAGGAGACACTTAATGAGGAAAGTCAGACAAGGAGTTTCTGTTCAATATATCAGGGCCTTCAACTCCAGTGCCTTCGGATAAGAGCAGATGCTCTCATCCTGATTCCCCACCAGTCATGGTTTGTGTATTCTATGTCCAGGAAGTGGCACTATTAGAAGATGTGTCCCTGTTCCAGAAGATGTGGCCTTTTTGGAGTTGGCATGGTACTGTGGGTGTGGGCTTTAAGACTCTCATCCTAGCTGCCTGGAAGCTAGTCTTCTGCTAGCAACCTTCAGATGAAGATGTAGAGCCCACAGCTCCTCTTGCACCATGCCTGAAGGATGCTGCCATGTTCCTGCCTTGATGATAATGGACTGAACCTCTTAACCTGTAAGCCAGCCCCAATTAAATGTTCTTATAAGAGTTGCCTTGGTCATGGTGTCTGTTCGCAGCAGTAAAACCCTAAGACACTGACATTCAAGGAAAGAGGAGCTCTAATGGGTATAGCTCACAGAGCTGACTGTTTTTCATTTTGCCTTTTCTCTGCTAAAAAATCTGATCAAATTGTTGACTAGAACTTTGGGATTTAAGTGCTTTAGAAATAGCTTCTATGGTGTCAAAACTCACCATCCTCTAATTAAACAACACAATGGCCTTCATCTTGTTTCCTCTGATTTCTGCGCTACATGTGCAAAATTTAGAAGTATGTACAACACGGTCCTGACTGAGCCCAGGACACTAACATCACTCACAATATACAGGAACTGTGTCTAAAATAACAGAAGGTTCTGGCTAACCAGAGGAGGCACGGAGATTTAGAGTGAGGTCTTTGTTATCTTCAGGTGTCATTTCTCACACGTGCATGTGGCTTAGTCTTCTAAATGTGATATTTTCTAGGAGATTTCCCAGTCTAGGGAGATTGGGCCGTGTTTTTGGAGAATCAGGTAAGAACTGCCATTGCAAATTCAATGCCCTTAGGGTTTGTTGCCTATTTTTAACCATAACACTTTCTATGTTCTTTAAAAGATGAGTACATGAGACTGGTTTAACCCTAAGAATAAGATTTTCATTACAGAAAAAAAAATGTTTAAACAGTGATATTAACAAGAAACTTTAAAACATATTCCTAGCATGCACTGACTAATTCACATTTAATTCCAAGTAAACACAAGTGAACACTGAAGAAGTGTTCCCAGGATGTAGACAAGTTGCAAGCTGGTGGAATGTCAGATGAGATGCAAATTTCCCTTTATGGCTTGTAAGCTTTCATAGAAAATGAATTTCCTCACTACTCTATGGAAGTGTTCCTCATTGCTGGCCCCGCCTCTCTTGCTGACCCTGACTGCTGATCAATGAATGGCTATTCTGAATGATGGACGCCTAGAGAATAAATTAATAACTCAAACAGCATAACATCCAAATCTCTACTAACTCTGTGAACCTCATGCTCTTATTCTTCACTGAGTTCTTCCCAAGTCCAGCCACTGGATCCAGTAAATCACTTACATCTCAGATTGCTGTCTAGCACCCTGGGCTCCTTGATTTGGGTCCTTCCTCCCAGCACCTTTCAGTGATCCCCAGTGTGAGGACTCAGGGGTAACTATTGTCATGCACTCCTGGTGGGCAGTAGTACACAGGATTCCAAGAAAAAGCCCACATTGCGAAACCCAAGAGCAGCAGTTTTGAAGCAGGTGTGCAGGGAGGTCTATTGAGTCTCTGCTGAGGAAACGCTCTGCAGTCAGCGTGGACAAAGCCATTCCAAGCCCTATGGTAGGTCCTATCTCTACACATCATGATGTAAAGCATGCCACTGCCAGATCTCACCAGAAACAGGGTCCTGAAGAGAGGGAGGCTTTTCAGGACAAGGGAAAGTTAAGACAATAACAGCAAGAGCACACACAAGTGCCATCCTTGTGCATGCCTTGAAATGTGAATGGTATGGCACATCCCCACACCGGGAGCTCAGCGAGGACACATTAGCTGCTTAAGAAAAGGAAGCCAAATAATGGTCATGCTACTTAAACATGACCAAAGCCAGAAAGAACCATGAACAATAAATAACATGCACATGTCTTTTAAAGGAAGTTGTAAAAGCTAAATCTGAATGCTATCTTGCAATAGATCAATGTCAGGAATCCCCATGAATCTATTATGTTTCCAAACAAGAGCTAGAGCATCATTCACGTGTACATTCCTGTTCTTGCCTAAACAAAACTATGCCCAACCCCATGAGAGGTCCTATCACTATACACTAGGGTATATATCATAACACTACTACTGATATTCCTGTCTTGAGGTCACCGACGACCAGTGTCTAAATAACTGAAAGCCTGTATTAGTCCTTATGAACTCTTTTTCCCTTTTCTTATAAATTTGATTTTCTAATTAATCAAGTTTATTAATAAAAGATTTATCTTAAAACCAAGAGGTCATGTGGATATGGTCTTAAGTGTTACACATAGATGTTGGACTAAGTAAGAAAGAACACACTGTACCCTCAATGTAGCTACTGACCACTCTGCACCAGTGCATGGAAGTCTCTAGCAATATGTAGTTCGAAAACTCGAATGAAAGCTAGAGCTGTACAGTCTGGAGTCATTCCTGAATAGGTTTCACAGTGAGCTTCCTAGGCACAATGACACAGAAAGAAACAACATCCTTCAACTAATAGAGGGTCAGAAGTTACATCCTTGCCCAATCCTAGGCATGACATTCATTCGCCTTTTATGTCTCTAGTTATTTTATTGGGGTACAGGAAAGAAAAGGTAAACTTAGTTGTTTGTTTGAGACGAGCTTTCTTTGTGAATGGCAGTCTGTCCTTGGAACGCTTTATATAGACCAGGCTACCTTTGAATTTAGAGATCTGCCTGCCTACTTTTCCTTAGCATTAAGACTAAAGGTATGCACCACCACCATCCAGCTAGAGGCCACCACTTTTAAATAATTTTTTATGCAGGTACAAGTGCCCCGAAGTTGATTGCCAATAACATTGCTATAATTTTCACACAGCAAAAAACAGCACACTTCTGAGAACAGGTTTACCTGCCTCTCCCCCTGAGTTGCCTTCTTTAGGTGGAAGTCTTTTCATGGATCACCGATGAATGAAGTGTTGGCTCAGCACCCAACAGTGCCGCCTTCTCATCCAAAAGCCTAGAGTACAACCCACAGCCCCTAAGTAAGGCAAATCACAACTATCTATAACTCACAGCACACACTCATATAGACATGGCTCGACGTGTACATAAATAAACCTGAGTCTTGATGTATAGCTGGAATTCCCTGGAATCAAGACAGCCCAGGCTCTTTGCAATGTTATGGTGAAGTCTGTAGTGACCTCTGGACTCACCCATTTGTCATAGGCATCATTACTGTGGCTTGAGCTCAGACAATAGAGAGAGTGTATTAATTGCACATGGGATGTCATCTGTAGTGAAAGATGTCCACTTTGCTTCCTCATCAATGTTAGCTCCAATTATGTAAGGACCCGATACTGTATCAATTGCCCTTCAGCTCCAGACTGTATCAACATTGTATTCTTTAACATAAAAGTTTATTTCTACCCCTTTATCTTCAGTGTAAAATGGCCATATATCCCTGTTAGCTGACCAAGATTACCCAACATATGGGGTGCCAGACTTTCTCTCTTTGAAATACAATTTCCTTTTGGCTTCTTGCCCAAACACAGTTAAGCAGTATTAGCTCCCCAGGCAGACCTCATCGTCTCTGCGTTAAATACAGTGAGAATTGCTGAGGCCTCTGTTTCACTAATATCTTTGCTCTCTAATCCTTTAGTTTATGATCTGCCCCTGGCTGCTCCCTGAGCTATGAATGTGCTGTTCATAAAGAGGGCTGACAACTCTCATCACATAATGATAAAGAGAATGGCATGGCTTGAGCTTTCTCGTGAGCAGTCAGAACACAATATGAATGTCCAGGCTGCAGGCTACTATCCCATCCAATATGAGGAGTGAAACATTACACTTCCAACCCATCTCAGAAACTGAGGTTTGGGTTGTTGTAATATTTTACTCATAAAAGAGAGAGACAGAGTCAACCATGGGGACTCATGTTGGGGCAGCGACCTGACATCATACCACAATCGCCTGCTGCTTTCTCTCGGTCACAGAACAGATACGCAAGGAAGGGAAACCTAGCTGAGATGGGTGTTGGGAATCCTGGACTTCATCGCAGGGCTCAGAGCAGGAGCTAAAGCTGACAAATACAAAGTCTCCTACTCAAGAGTCACACTGCCTCTCACTTTTATCTATCAGATACAATCCATAGAATAAGGCACATTTAAGAGCAGTATAGGTATTAGAATTATAAATCATCATAATAACAATATAAATTAGTATTAGAATCACCACAAGGTTTTATAGACAAAGATGTCAAAACACAGAGTAGTTAAGTAAGTTCCCCAAGGTCACAGAGCTTATAATTGGTATAGTCAGACAGGCTGGCTCCAGTATCTCTTGACTCACAACAATAAAAGGTTGTCTGTGTCTACAAAGCAGCATTTCACACAAAGGCCAGCATTTAAAAGCAATGAGGAGTCTAGCTAAGTTTTGTTAAGAAAGGACAGTAGTGTTGAAAACACGGATAAAGGAAAACACCATACACAATACATATACAAATACATACATATGCAAAAGCTTTGTTATTTGGGTAAAATAAAGACAGATGATATAACTCACTCTCTGTTAATTTCTGAAAAAAAAAGGACCAAGCTATATCCATAAAATTATTTGCCTTTAAAATCCTCAATAAGGTACTTTCAATTTTCAAATTAATTAAAACAAATTTTGTTTTGTTAAGGTATTTGAATGATTATCACTGTGTCTTTCAGGACACATGCAGTCTATATATTAGCATTGTTTCCTACAAAGAAAGGAGGTACAAGTAGGCCTTCCTTACTTGTGTTGTAATAAAAGGACTGTGATGATTCAAAGTGCTATCTTCCAAGAAAGGCACCAAAGGGCTTTGTGTAGGAAAGACAAAAACATCTGGATCAAGTTCCCATGGCTCTAACTAACCATCTCCATGTCAAATGTCCTGAAGGGCTTCCACCATTTGAAAACACCAAGGACATGCCACACTGGCTTTGAGCAGCTCTCTCATCATCGCCCCTATCTTTCTCCTTTTACTGAGGGTGACTTCTTTTACATCTCCTCTCAGACAATGACAATAATAATTTAGCAAGTTAATAACAAAATATTATACCAAACTAAAAGCCAAGAGTCTTGGGAAGAACTTCTTTTTGTTATCACAGGAGCACTGGGTTCCAGTGAGGCAGGCAATCAAGAACCAATCCTGATTGCCAGGGGACAAAAGTAACCTTAGAGGCAGACAGTACTCAAAGTCTTGCATGTCAACTTTTCAGTAAATATTGATATCATTTCCACTTCAGAGATGAAACCATTCAGCACTGCCCGTGTCAGAGACTGTAAAGCTGGTTATCATAAGCTTCTCAGATTACACGAGGCTGCGCTCCACTGTGTGGTACGGCCTCATGCTATGAAGATAACAGATCTTTAAAGAGAGCAGCCAAGCAGCCCATGGAGGAGACAACACTCATTGTATTTACTGTTTTGGGTAGAACCAACGAATGTAAAAGTACGAATAGTCAAAGCCCTTTGAGCTAGTGGGTGCGAACTTTTATTTACACATCGTTGGTTGTAGATCATGTATAATCTATTACAGTCTTCCAAAAGTCAGAGTTAGAAAAATACAAGTCCTACAAATCCACCGAGGCTTCTTAAAAATAACGTCCAAATCAGATGTTAGGCTTAGTGCCAAGCACTTCTACCTGCTGAGCCATGTGGCTGAGCCAATGTACACTCACTATCAAGGCGTTTAGAAAGCTTCTCCTGTTGAACGCACTCACTAGCTGCACATAGGCCAAGGACCCCTGCTTGTGTTACTGCATGGACCCACGGCTTTACAGTGAGGCAGGCAATCAACTGACCCTCACGTTTAAGTGTCACTTTCTCACACTTCCTCACAATTGCTAGACAAGAGCAAAGCATTTATCACATGCTTCTCTTATGTGTTTTTATGGATTTACTTAGTGAGGAAGAGCTACACTTTCATTGGCTCTTTAAGCACATCCCATAGTGCATGTGTGTTAAACAAAACTAATTGCTTAAATGTTTGTCTCATTTTAATGATTATCACCAACACAGATTTGATGATATTAAAGAATTTTGAGTTATCTGGCAATTACCCGCCTCCCAAAAATATACATTTAAATTACTTACATCTAAATTTCATTAAAGATATAACAAGAGGTTAAGCAAGATTAATTCCGGTTGGATATTGTTTTTAAGACAAACTATTCTAGTATTATTTTACAAGTGAAATAATGGCAAAAGGATGCTAGTGATAAAAGCTTACAAAGGAGGGATAGTCTCAGTGATATTTGGGGACATACTGAATATTCGAAGCAAAAATCTGAATTTGTGCAAAGGAAAGTGAGAATATATATATATATATAAAATTTAGCCCCTAACCCAACATTTCTTTAGCTGCAATTATGGAAAATGAGGCACATCCCCCTTAAGACATCTCAGCTTCAACTGTAGATTCATAGGACCCACCCACTTCACCATCTGAGTGATAAGAGCTGGTTAAAATCATCTATTACTAAAAGATTTCTGAGGATACAAAGATGAGACTCTTGTAGAGAAAATACTAAATGATCAGTATGTGTAAAAAATGAGCTGGAGAGATGGCTCACAGACAAATGCACTGGCTTTCCAACCATGAAGCCTGAATTTGATCCTCAGATCAAACAAACCAACCAACAAACAACGGAAAGAAAAAGAAACTCGCATGCAGTGTCCTACTTGATATTACATCAGTGAGAGATAGGGACAAGTATCCCCGGGATTAAAGGGTCAGATAACTCACCCCACTCAATGGGCTCCAGGACAGTGAGAAAGCCCATCTTTCAAAACAGTATAGGTAGAGGTCTGACCAACACCCAAGGTTGTCTCTTAGCTCTTTCACACACACTTGCAGACACACGCATAAGCACATGCCCACACGTGAACACACATGCCCACTCACACAAACTTACTAACATATGCACACATATACATGTACACAGGCAATCAATAGATAGCTGACACTGAACAAATTGCTGAATCCCAAGTGCATAATCACCTTGAAACATTTTACTTCAGGCCAAAACTTCCATCTGAATTGGGGATTGGGTTAGGACTTATTGCCTACGTGAACCTCGGCTAGAAAAATTTCAGTGGAATAAACCAATTGTAAAACTTGTATCTCGTAGAGCAATTTTTGTTTTTCTACACAGGCAAGCCTTATGGTAGTCATGTGCAGGCTACGCAATGGAACCCATTTAACTGGAAAAGATTTGGCTTTAGCATTACAGGGAAGAGACATGTTTGGTTTTGATTGTAGACACCATGGTGATGAAAACAATCCTCAAGGGCTGACACCATGGTGTAGGTACTACTGACAAATGAGGTGTCACTCACAGCTACATTCTTACTCTCCAGTAGTAATTAAAACCGAACAAGACCAGACATTATAGTCGTGCCCTTATTCATTGCTCTATCAATTCAAATCTTAACTAACAAAACAAGGAATAAGTTTAATTTCAAAGTGTAAGCACAGCAATATAGCATAAAACCTGCATGGATATTAGGATTATATTGTTAAAGGTCTCTTAAATAATATTGGATAGATGGAAAGATTGTGTGGATAGACTGATGACTACATGGGTGGATAGGTAGATGGATGGAAATTCTCAGATTTAAATAAAAATTACAAGTTCTATTCATTTGTTTCATTGTTTGTTTGCTTCTCATTGGTTATGTTTTGGGACCACGTGAGACAGAATCTCAGTGCATAGCCCAGGATGGCCGTGAGCTCAAGAATTTCACTACTTCAGCCTCCCAAGTGATCTGCCATATCTATTGAGTATGGTGATTTCTATATACTACTTATGAGTAATTTCTTTCCACAACATATCAATCTAACAAATTAGTCCTTTTCCTAGTCTAGCACACCTCTAATTTAGTGATATTGACCAGCCCACAACACAGCAGAGATGACATTTTACATCTCAAAGTGGGCAGAGTCAATGCAATGATTTAATAGATGAACTGCAGGAAGACTCTGAGATTTGATAATGACAAATACAACTAAATAATTGTCTTAACTTCTTTGATGATGTAAGAATGAACATTACAATTAATTGAATATTCAGTATCCTCATTATCAGTATTTTAATATTCAAACAACTTCTGCTGGTAAATGAAGTGTCAAGTCTAAAAATACAAGTGACTGTTAGAAGGAATGCCTATGCCTCCTACAGTTGCTAAGTCTAAGCTATGGGCTTATTTTAAGAAAATTTATTGTATATAATTAAGGCTTATGCCATAATTTGTGCATATAATAAAATGGATACAGTAAAACCATTGACACACCTCCATATCAACAGTTCTCATATTTCCCCAGTAAGGGCAGATGGACTCGGCCCAGCTGATTCCTAAGCAAAATATGGTTATTAATTACAGTGCTCATCGTACACTTTAGGCCTGTAGACATGTGCACCTTAAATAGTTACAACTGTTTGCCTTTTCACCGCATCTGCCCAATCCCTCTGACTTCTCCTTACCCTAGTAAGTACAGTTTTGGCACTTAGTCACATCTCCTTAAGCATGTACTTAACCTATCAAACAGAATCGCATGTTTTCTGTATGTCCTGGGATTATTTCACTTATGTAATATTTGCAAGCACATCCATGTTTTGACATGCCACACTCTCTGTGCTGCCCAAGGCTCACTGTACAGTCCTGAGCCAAGTTTAAGCTGCTAGTTATATCTGAGGTCTATGAAATTTTTACTCTAAAGCCCTGAACTTTCGAATTCAAGCAGAAATCCTTAAAGACCAAAAACACAGAATGTTTAAAAAAAATAACTTAATGAGTATATCTTGGAATTTTAAAAGCTCTTTTTTTTCCTTGACATTGGATAAATAAGAATCATTGCTGTTGGAAACATTGATAAGTGGATGTCAAATCATGCATTTCTTATGAGACAATTTGGTTACTTTGGCAACAAAGCTATACCTTCTTGTTTCTGATGAGCACTGTTTCTTTCATTTCCAGCTGTGGCTTTTGTCACTGTGTCTCCAAGGGACACTAATGCTCAAATGAAAACTAATTAACATTTTAAAGTGTAAAATATACACATTGATTTAGGGGGTATATTTGTTTCCTTAATATTGCGTTCCCTGACACATATAAACACATCCTAGACAGTCATTTGATAACAGAAGAAAACTGTTCCTAAGGTTCTGGTGATGAGTGTGGGCTAGGACAGAACCTTTGGAGACAGTACTGATGTCATGACTCAGGCCCTGGCTGATTGTTTTAGGGGTGCTCAATGCATATTCATCACCCTACTTAGAACAACGGATAGGGTAACATGAACAAATTGTTTATTTCTAGAATTTCTATGTAAATTGTATGTTTAATTACCTATTCCCATAGATTGTGTGTGTGTGTGTGTGTGTGTGTGTGTGTGTGCTTGGCTTAGTTTATTTAGGATATTTTTCCAATACATTGTAGCAAACATCAGACTCTCTGACCTTCCCAGTGCCAATTACTAAGTCATGGGTACCACAAAGTCAAGTGGCTCCTCACAGAAAACTAGCACCAAAAAAATAAAATGACAAAAATGACAGATAAGAGGAAACTTCTCTTCTTGGTATACAGGTCAAATGAATGGCTAAGAATGCACTTGCCTAGAAATATAAAACAAACCTGCAAGAATAAACAGAAACAAAAACCACAGGTGACATGAAATATTTATTGTATGGTTTTATGCACGAGTTTGTACTTCAATGAACTTCACCCCTATTAATAGAACTTTAAGAATGCATGTTTTAGAAGAAAATACCCAAAAGATCAGAGCGTAGAGCAGTGATTGCTGCTGTGGCCCAGGTTCAGATATCTATAGCTGAAGTGGACAACCATGCACAGGACCTTAAACACTTCCAAGCTTCACCTTCTCAAGAGAGACTTTAACTTTCATCTAATTCATGTAAATTTCAGTGTTTGATTTTAGAATTTTCTTTGAACAAAGCTTAAAGCTAACTTTAGGAGAATACAACCAATTAGTCTCCATCTTACCTTAGGTGAATTAATCCTTTTAAAATATCACACTATCAGAACAGCAATTAGGCAAGGGAAGGAAAGAAAAGGCACTCAGATTGGAAGGGAATGAAGATGTCTCTATGATAAGACTACTATCGTGTGGATAGAGAGAAACTTGGGGAACTATTAAACATAGAAGTAATAAGGGACTTCAGCAAAGTTGTAGATGATAAAAACATCACATGAAAAGAATGTTATTTCTGTGCGCTGAAAGGGAATGTGTAAAAACGCAGTTAGGAATGAACTGCTTAGGGATAAAAATAATGAGAAATACAAGACTTACACACCGGAAGCTGCAAAGCCTAACTACAAGAAGTGAAATCTTCAATAAGTGATGTCACAAACTAAAAGGACGGTGTTAGCACTCTACATTGGCCCTAGATCAAGAGCAATTCCTTACAAACTGAGAAGTGGAATCTAAACTTCACACTACACGCAGGGCAACCCAAGAGCCTGAACGGTTACTTCAAGTGAAAAGCTGCAGGAGCCTCATGTGCTACTTCAAGGCTTGCTATTACACCACAGGAGCCAAGACAATAAGCTTCTGACATGAAGACAGACAAAGACAATAATGGAGGAAAACTGAAAGTCTAGAAATAAAATAATTCCTACCTTTTCTGCTCCCAGTGCCAAACTGTTTTAAAGAAGTGAGACTATAATATTTATATTTTATCTATAGACAGGAGGATGGAGCAAGAGACCAGAATCATCAGAAATGCCAATGTGACCTCAACAGAAGCAAGTGTGAAGACTAACGGAATAAAATTCTTAGGGAAAAAAAAACAAAAAACAAACAAACAAACAAACAAAAAAAACAAGACTAAACCACTCATTGTTCTGAACTTGGGAAGAGTCATATGAAATATCAAAAGTATATATTTAAAAAATAAATGAAAATTACACCAAAATCACTAAAACTAAAAACAAAATCAAAAGAAACTATCTAGAAAATGAAGAGAGAATGGGCAAGATAAAAGACTATTTGCAGACAAATTAACTAAACGTGCACTTTTCTGAAGATGCTGCACAAGTGACCACTAGGTCCTTGTGAAGACATTCAGCATTGTTGACCATCAGAGAATTGAAAGTCAGAGCCACTGACTACAGGACATTATAACCCTTGGGTGAGTGAAATCAAAGGAGCAAACAAGACCAACCATCGCTGCAGTCGGGAGCACGGGGCTTCCCATGCACCAGTAGCCCACTAAGGGGCAAGGCTGCTCGGTGAGATTGTGGGCAGCTACTCCCAGCACAGTTTCAACACAGACTCACTGGGTGATCCAGCAATTCCATTCCAAGATGTGTACTCAAGAGAACTCAAATATATATTCACAAATAGAATTGGCAACACGTGTTCCAAATAACATTATTTATTACAAAAAACGCAGAACCAACTGAAAGGTCTGCTAATGGCTTTGTATGTAAATAGAGGGAAAATTACACTGGGTGGAATATTATTAGATCACAAAATGGGTGGACTTCTGCTGGTGTCACATCATGGAGTGAAGGAAAAGCACATTTCCCAGGAATTCAGTAGACAAACGCATGGCCCTAGAAAACTGAGTGGTGCCAACTGGGGTCTAGAAAAGGGTATGAGATTTCAGTGTGTGCCAAAATGCTCTAGAAAAGGAAACTGTGGTTTGGAAGCAATGAAGATATACTAATACTCAACGTGATGTATGCTTTAAGAGATAAATTGTATTTTGTGTAAATTATATCTTGACAAAACTGCTGCTTCAAAAAAAAAAAAAAAACAGTGCTTGTTTGTGTTCGCATGGCTACTTTCTAAAGGAGTAATTTGTATGCAAAATCTAGTTTCTAGTACCCAGCTTAAATTTCACCAGCTTTATTTACTAGAAAATGGAAAATGTAACCAAGATAATAAGAAGAACACTAAATTTAATTAAGCATCGCAGAGGCCTCCCCTTTAAAGAAGCGAAGAAATCAGCAGGATGTGTTTTTATGTGTCAGTGAACGCAATATTAAGGAAACATACCCCCTAAATCAATGTGTATATTTTACACTTTAAAATGTTAATTAGTTTTCATTTGAGCATTAGCATCCCTTGGAGACACAGTGACAAAAGCCACAGGTGGAAATGAAAGGAACAGTGCTCATCAGAAACAAGAAGTTATAGCTTCGTTGCCAAAGTAACCAAATTGCCTCATAAGAAATGTATGATTTGACATTCACTTATCAATGTTTCCAAAATGCAGCTTTTATCTTGCCTTGGTTAGAAATTTCATTTTTCAGGAATGACTTCACAGATTCCTTCCTCTATGCATGTCTTGTTTCTTTCTGTTTCCAAAATAAATTAATCTAGAGGAACTTGGCCCCTGATGTCTCTGTGTAACTCACCGTGGGAAAGGAATTATTGCTTTGCTCCCAGAGACCGTGTTGTATGTCTGCTTCTCAGTCCATGCCTGTCACCCTCATGAACATGGATTCTCCATCCTCGTGAACCTGGATGGTTCTCCTTCCTGTAGCTTCTCTACTCATTGCAAAGGAAAGAAAGCAATGCTTGCCCTTGCTTGTGTTTTCTAGGCCTACAACATTGACTTTATGTCGTTCCTAGGAAATTTTTGGAATACCTATTCCCAGAATTGTGCAAACATCCTAGATCTGTACATTTATTTGCCAGCTAAGATCTTTATTCTGGTACCTTTGTGTAAGTGAGCTCTTCCAGGTTAAAATAGGGACGTTGAAATCTCAGATTCTCAACCTCTTTTGAAGACTATCTTTGGACTACAAAAGGTTCTAGAACAAAATATAGATGCTAGGTAGAGAGTGATGTAGGCATTCATATCGATACAGACAGATACATAAGTAAAGAGAACATGTCAAGGGCTCCTGGCAGGTAACACGCTTTGACTCCTCTTTCCAAGCAGGCACACCCTTTTAAAAGTGTGATACAGCCTCATTCTAGTTACACAGTCTATCCTTCAAAGTAGAGATGGCATTTGGTTCAGCTAGCCTCCAGGCAAACAATTCTTTGTGATTTGTTCCGTCAGTAGCTTAAGCTGTAGTACTGCAAAGAAAATCCCCCCTTTCTCATTGCCTTTGTGTAGCCAGCTATAGAATGGTTTTGAATTTCTCTCTCCCTGAAAAAGTCCAGCATACCAGAGATTGGTTGTCTTTAGAGGGATTTCAAAGATTATTTCAACAGTGTCATCTATCTCTGAGGCACTAATAAAGTAAGTTGGAGTATATGTTTGTTTAGACACTGGAATGTTGTCTACACTATTGGTTCTCCTTGGAGTGCTAGTGTGCCCCTGGTGGTCATTTCATACTATTGCAACATGAGCATAGGTCAGTTTATCTGAGACAGCAGCCATTGTATCCCAGTGTTAATCCCAGTTGGCATCACTACAAATCATCTTCCCTACATTGTGCCTGCAGAAGCTCCAGCAAGCATTCTGGGTAAGGATGACTACATCCAGTAGCTGGGCTTGCCTCCGGCCAGCATCAGCACAGAACAACTTGTTTGTAAACTCTGGGGGTGTTGATGCAATGCTAACAGAGTTAGACTGCTGTTGTTCAGAATGACTTACAGATGAGGATGTCATGCCGCGCTTCATTGGCTGCTTACATTCAGGCAGGTTTCCATGTCGGTCTCCTTACCTGGTTTCCAGAGAACTAAACCTATCCAGTAGAACCGAAAGCAGTCTAAATTCACTACTGAGACAAGAAAGCTTCCTGAGTTGAAACTCGAACATCAAGTGGTTTCCAGACTGAACAATCTATGGGGTGAAATTACCTTTCCAACAGGTTTAATCATTCTCATGGTCAGTACACAATAAATATCCTAAAACATTCGGCAACAATGTCTCAGCTCTCGTAATAACCCCCACAAGAGAAAATCAGCTCCAGTTTCGAAAACACTAATCCAAGTACCAATGAATATCCTACATAATAATTTTAAAGAAGTGGTTCTCATATACAGCAGTATACTAAGATTAAAGGGTTTCATACATTTTTTTTCTTTTATTAAAAAGGACACCTGCTGTTAAAATTGTACTTATTTGGTGTCTAAGAAACAAATAGTTATGAAAGAAGTAATTAAAGGAGTTCTCAACACCAGCTTCCTTTCAGAAAATCATTTCCTCCAGCAAAGAATCAGACTCCATTTATGTTTCCATTCTAGCTGAATACATGAGAATAATCCTTGAAAATGATATTAACTCAGAGCCCTAGAATATGTAAGTTTGCTTCCAAATGTCCTGCTGTTCACTGGCCCCTGTTTATTCAAGGGAAAATCGTGCTCTGTTTGTTTATGATAGTTAAGTAGATTTTGACATGTCTCCAATGTGTACTGGGAACTTACTGACTTGGTCATTGTCTTGGGTTTTCTTTGGAAGGATGAAGACTTGTTTCAACATCATAGAAATATGTAATTATCAGCCAAAAACCAGAGGACAGTTACAAATTATAAATAACCTAAAAATCTTAGTGGATAATTGCAACCCCACTGTCCTTGAAGCAATAGGACCTTTTCCTTATACCATTAATGGGACAATGACTTATAATGATGTCACGGGACAACAAACACATATTTGAAATTAATCAGAAATACATTTATGTCTTAACCATATGGGAACTTCCATGTATTCTTAAAGAAAACTAAATACTTAAAATCTATGTTAGACTAAAGTAACATCAATGATTTTTATTAAAAAGAAATACTTTTAAATGTTAAATATGAAAGTATTGGCAATAGATTATACCTTCACCAAGAATATTGATAGTTAAGCCATCAAATTAGTCTCAGAGGCTTGATGACAATGACCTAAGTCTATCCCTGATTTCTACTATATAATAATGAATATTTCGGCTAAACTAGAAACTCAAGTGTAATATTTAGCAATGATAAATGTAAGATACTTGGTTTCAATGATTGCTATTATATTAATGGTATGCACCTCAGAAAACAACTTGTTCATATTAGTTATTCTTTTAAAAATGTTTTATTTGCGTGTATGTGTTGGATCAATATATGTGTACAGTGTCCACAGAGATCAGAAAGACAGTCTGAACTCCCTGAAGCTGGCATAATGTGCACTTGAGAACTACAATGTGGGTGCTGGGAACCAAATCCAAATCCTTACGGGGGGAGACCTTGACCACTAACACTCTTTCCTGTGTGTTTATACTTATTTTTAAGTACTCAATATCCTGCTCTCAGTGTGGTCATTTCCAGGCCTTTGAATTGCCCAAGTGAGAACACAAAAGAAGATGTGCTATCATTTAAAATTACGATGTCATTTCATGTTGGATGTCTAACTTGAAATGCACAACGGGATGAAGAAAGGGAAGCCAACCATCATTCCTGGGAAAGTTATTTTTCTCTCCGACATGACAGCAGTGTAGAGGTGGGCATGCTCAGTAATCAAGGACTGGCATTCATGTGTAATATGGCAAAATTTATCAATGGCCTTCAATGAGTTGTGTATCTGAACTATTTCAGCGTGCAGAGGCCCACAGTTGCAATGTTATTGTACAGAAGTGGGCTATGTGCCTATAGCTTGTTCATACTATAAACAGCTATTGCTAATGATAGCTGCCAATTGAGTAGGAGTAATGCTAGCTTTCAAAATAAACTGGCCTCAAAGATACTGAATTGTATCTCTATGTATTATATATCTCTATGTACAATAATAGTATCTAATATGAAAAAGTGGGATAGAAGGAAATGCAAGGGAGAAATGATATAATTATACTGTAATCTCTAAAAATGAAAAAATAATTGAAACAAATAAGGAGATGAATAAGGGCTGGAGAGAGAGTTCAGTGAGCACCTGTTCTTGCAAAGAAGCTTGGTTCATCTCCCAGAGCCCACAGGATGGCTCACAACTAGACACAATTCCATTTTCAGGGCATCAGATGCCATCTTTTGGCGTCCATGGCCTCAAGGCATGGGGTATACTTATGCGCATGCATGCAAAACATTCATTCAAATAAAACAAATAACTCCTTAAAATAAATGAATGTAGTAGGCACTCTGACATTTTCAGAAGATAGCATCACATAGCAAACTCTCTGTTTCTCCGGTGCTTACAGTCTGTGTCTGGGTCCTCTTCCACATGAGCCTTAAGACAAGAGGTGAGTTGTAGATGCATCATTTGGGACTAAGCCCCACAACTCTACATATTGATCTACTGTGGTCTTGTGTAATGGTCTCTACCTTATGTACAATGAAGTTTCCGTAATGAGGATGAGAAGAACTTTATCTGTGCATAAAGGGACAATTATTTAAAATATAGTTAGAGAATATCATAGTTTTGTTACATGGTGGTTGTAGGTTCTTCACTAAGACCTATGAGTTCACTATCTTGAAGTAGCTACATTGAGGAAAACGAAACATGTTTTTAAATCTTGTTAAGAAAGCCTAAACCTTCCTAATATGGTGGTGTATACTTTTAATCCTCCTATTTAGGAGGCAGAGGCAGAGGCAGAGGCAGAGGCAGAGGCAGAGGCAGAGGCAGAGGCAGAGGCAGAGGCAGAGGCAGAGGCAGAGGCAGAGGCAGAGGCAGAGGCAGAGGCCAGAGGCAGAGGCACAGGTAGGTGGTCTCTGTGAGTTCAAAGCAACCCTGGTTTACAGAGTGAGTTCCGGGAAAGTCAGGACTCTAAAAAGAGAAAAAAAGGAGAAACAGAAGAGGGAGGAGGAAGAAGAGAAGGAGCAAGAGGAGGAGGAAGAAGAGAAGGAGCAAGAGGAGGAGGAAGAAGAGAAGGAGGAGGAGGAAGAAGAGGAGGAGGAAGAGGATGAGGAGGAGGAGGAGGAGGAGGAAGAGGAGGAGGAGGAGGAAGAGGAGGCCTTAATGTCACAGACATGACCGCCAAAACACAACCGAAAAAAGAACAACATCTAGGGTATGATTAAGTGGAAGAGAAAAACTTACAAGATATCATTCCTAGACGAAGAACTACAGATAGCAAAAGAAAGTCCAGAGTAGAAAAATAGCATCCCACAGAGCTAAACAAAGAATTCTCACCTGAGGAATATCAAATGGCTGAGAAGCACCTGAAAAAATGTTCAACATCCTTAATGATCAGGGAAGTACAAATCAAAATGACCCTGAGATTCCACCTCACATCAGTCAGAATTGCTAAGATCAAAAATTCAGGTGACAGCAGATGCTGGCAAGGATGTGGAGAAAGAGGAACACTCCTCCATTGTTGGTGGGGTTGCAAGCTTGTACACCACTCTGGAAGTCAATCTGGTGGTTCCTCAGAAAATTGGACATAGTACAACCGGAGGATCCAGCAATACCTCTCCTGGGCATATATCCAGAAGATGTCCCAACCGGTAAGAAGGACACATGCTCCACTATGTTCATAGCAGCCTTATTTATAATAGCCAGAAGCTGGAAAGAACCCAGATGTAGCTCAACAGAGGAATGGATACAGAAAATGTGATACATTTACACAATGGAGTACTACTCAGCTATTAAAAACAATGAATTTATGAAATTCCTAGGCAAATGTATGGAATTGGAGGGTATCATCCTGAGTTCACAAAAGAACTCACATGATATGCACTCACTAATAAGTGGATATTAGCCCAAGATACAATTTGCAAAACACATTGAAGAAGGAAGACCAAAGTGTGGATACTTTGCCCCTTCTTAAAATACCCATGGAAGGAGTTACAGAGACAAAGTTTGGAGCTGAGACGAAAGGATGGACCATCCAGAGACTGCCCCACCCAGGGATCTATCCCATAATCAGCTTCCAAATACAGGCACTATTGCATATGCCAGCAACATTTTGCTGAAAGGACCCTGATAGAGCTGTTTCTCCTGAGGCTCTGCCAGTGCCTGGCAAACACAGAAGTGGATGCTAACAGTCACCTATTGGATGGAACACAGGGCCCCTAATGGAGGAGCTAGAGAAAGTAACCAAGGAGCTGAAGGGGTCTGCAATCCTATAGGTGGAACAACAATATTAACTAATCAGTACCCCCCCCCCCCCCGGAGCTCGTGTCTCTAGCTGCATATGTAGCAGACAATGGCCTAGTGGGACATAATTGGGAAGAGAGGCCACTTTGTCTTGCAAACTTATATGCCCCAGTACAGGGGAACGCCAGGGCCAAGAAGTGGGAGTAGGTGGATAGGGGGATGGTATAGGGAACTTTTGGGATAGCATTTGAAATGTAAATGAAGAAAATACATAATAAAAAATTGGAAAAGTTAAAAAAAATAGTTTCCCTGGGGAAAAGAATACCAATTGATTATACAATACTAAGTGATGTATATACACGTAACATTATGCAGAAAACCCAGGAATTAGAAAAACAACAAAGGAGGCGATGTATGCTGTGCATGGAGGAGGAAATGAGAGGGAGAAATGATATTGTAATATCAAAACGAAATTTAAAAATAAATAAGTGATCAGGTGTTGGGGGAGAGGACAGGACTGAAGCTCTGAGGGCCAGCAGAAAGAATGGAAAAAGGCAATCTCTGGAGGTAAGAGGTTGGGGAACCCTCTAGAATGTACCAGGGACCTGGGAGGTGAGAGAACTTAGATGAAATGCCCTATAGTGGGGAGAGGGAATGTGTAGAATCCGCCTCCAGTAGAAAGACAGGGCACCAAGTAGAGAGATGGGGTTGCCATCCTACAGTCAAAAACTCTGACCCATAATTGTTTCCATCTGAAAGAACTGCAGGAACAAAAATGGAAAAGAGACTGAGGAAAAGGAGGTCCAGTGACAGGCCCAATGTGGGATCCAGCTCAGGGGGAGTCCCCAAGGCCTGACACTACTACTGAGGCTATGATGTGCTTAAACAGGGGCCTATCATGACTCCCCTCCAAAAGGCCCAACAAGCAGCTGAAAGAGTCAGAGACAGATATTTGCACCCAACTAATGGACAGAAGCTACTGACCCCTGTGATTGAATTAGGGAAAAGCTGGAAGAAGCTGAGGAGAAAAGCAACCTTTTAGGAGGACCAGCAGTCTCAACTAACTTGGATTTCCAGGATCTCTAAGACACTGAGCCACCAACCAGGCAGTATACACCAGCTGATATGAGAGCCCCAACACATATGCAAGAGAGGACTTACAGATTTGTACTCAGTCAGAGAAGATAGACCTAACCCTTGAGAGACTTGGTGCCCCAGGGAGTGGGGCAGTGTGGTAAGGTGGGGACATCTTCTTAGAGACAAGGCGAGGTGTGTGTATGGGATGTGTAACAGTTGGAGGGTGGACTGGGAAGGGAATGAAATCTGGACTATAAAAAATATTAAAAATAAATTAAAAAAGAAAATACTATATTACAAAAAAATAATTAAGTGCATATGAGAACACATATTTCTGGTTCACAAAATCAAAGTACAAGCAGATATGTGTTCCAACCCTTACTTGTTACATTAATGCATTTTAACAAATGACATGTATATGTTCAAGGCAGCAAAGTTTATATCAAGGTCACTGTTGGTGAACTTCCAATGAAATATGAAAAAGTATAGCAATGAGAAATTACCATATGACTACCTAACACTACCACATATAAAGAGGACACGAACCAGAAATACTCACTCATTATGAACAAGTCATTCTCAAAGCCTGACAAATAATTCTCCTAAACTATGTTATTAGCAATATCATGAATTATACAACAGGAATGCTTGTTCAAACTATTTTTTTCTGATAAGAAACACTGCATTTTAAAGAGCAACCTCTATTTTTAATATTTAATACCTCAGCATATCTAGATCTCTAAAAGTAGCATGCTATTTAGGAAAGAAGTGCACTTCTCGTGATGTTAAAAGCATTTCTGGCATTTTATATTACCTGCTTTTTAATGACTGTATTTTCCTAGCATTAAAAATGAATTAATCTCGTTCTCCCTAAGTACTCTGTTGAACATAGTAAAAGAAACAGTTCAACAGGGTACTCTGCTTCGCGAAGGCCGTATAGATTGTTGTTTCTCTCTGCATTTTTGGTTTAATAGCTGGATATGTACATTGGCATCCAAGTCTAAGCTCATTGAACTTAAAGGTTTCACAGACACAGAGTTTATTATTTACCAGGGAATGATATTGACAAGAGTATCCAGTGTTGAAGTGCAAATGAAATACAATTAAGACACTGTCTATATATAGTTTCATTCAAAAGAAAATATTTACTCAGTTGTTTAAAAGTAAAAATGTGCTAAATAACTGATTTTAGCACTGTGGAATGGTCTATAAAATTAAAACAACTTCCTTCTATCAATTCTTGAGGTACCTTAGAGTAAATTTTCACATTCTGGCACCTATCAATTATCATAGTACTTACTGTACATTAATCAAAATCATATGGAGGGGAAAATATCACAATAAGAAGCCCAAAGAGGAAGAAAAGAACTTTTCCAGATTGAGTTAAGATGGAATTACCCACAAAAAGAATTTCAAAAAATAAAGTAATAAAATCTGCATATTAGGGAAGCAGTATCCATGATGGACTGGGAAGAGTGAGGTCTATCTAGAGGGGCTGAGAGGAGCATTGGAATTTGAAACACTAAACTCAGTACTGTGGTGCACACATGCAATCCCAGCACTTAAGATGCAGAGGCAAGAAGATCCAGGGCCCAAGGCCTCTCTTGGCTACATAGGAAGCATGAAGATGGCCTGGTCCCTGCCTTGGATGGGATTCTCTTAGTAAATAAAGAAATAGGGAAGAAAAGTACATAAACACAGACTCAGGAGTAATTGTAGCATGTCCCTCTGTTGGTGTCCTTTGGACAGACCTGAACACTAGGGTTCCATGGAGGTGGCACTAAGCTGTGTTCCTTTGGTTACTCTTCATGTGCTGCCACAGTTGCAGAGTTGCATAGCAAACAGAGATACATGAACCTCTAGTACTCTGGCTAGAAAGATGGAAAGGCACAACACACTGGACATTTCTGCAGAAAGGATGTTGAGAGAAGTAGGTAATGTGGACCCTGAGGTTAATATCCTAGATTCCCTGTCACTGCACAAATGTAAAGTTGATACCACTCGATTAAATAAAGGATGACCACTCCCAAGACACAAGTTCACCATGGAGTGGACATGTGACACATCCAAAATTAGATACAATACAGACACTCACACAGAACTGATATTTAACCCACAAAAGGAAGGTTGAAACTTACTCAGAGTCTAAACATAACCAACTTCACAGGGCTCCCAAAAAGAAATATAAACAGCTTCCATGGAATTTAAACAAAGCACAGAAACTCATGTAATGTTCACACTGACCAGGAAAATAAAGAATATTGTTCAACATATAAAGAATAGGAGGAAAGCCAATTACATAGGTAGAAATAATACATGGGTGTCACTAGAAGATGGGAAATGGTCATGGCCCCAAGAAGTCTTGTGAACAGATATAACAGATAAAAGCGGTCATTCCCTCTGTATCCCAAAATGTGTTACGAACACAAAATCAAAACCAGCTGTACTCAAAGGAAAAGAAGGAAAATCTACGAAACCCGAAGACTTCAATTTTTGGCTTTCTATGAGAGTAGGAGAAAGTTAAAATGTCAGTAAGGATAGAGGAGAGCTGAAACTCCTTCCTTACCAAGAGGAGCTAATGAACACTTATAGGCTGCTCAAGCCAACGGCAGCCAAGGATGTGCTCTATTCGCACACACCTGAATGTTTGCCAGGACAGATGGGTCATAAAAGCAACAACAACAAACTGTAAGTCATGAGCATCAGACAAGCATGCCCTCAGACAGGAACTAAACTAAGCTGGAAATCATTACCAGACACATAACATAAAATCCCCCTCAGACAAGAACAAACATGTCTGATTAATCTGTGGATAAAAAATAACTCGGAGGAAATTAGAAAATATTTCTTAAACAATTAAAATATCAGTTGGACATGAGAGAATTGATGAAACACAGTTCAAGAGAGAGGGAATTTAGAGCAAAAAATACATCACAAAGATGTCTAAGAGTTTCTATATTAACCAAGCAGATGGACAACAAATCGAATATGAAAGAAACAATAAGAATGATAGAAATTAAACCCAGGAAGAGTTAAAAAATAGATAAAAGTTAATCAAGCCAAAAGAAACATCATTTAAAAATGTTTTTGAAAAACATCATATTGATAAGCATTTGAAAACACAGAAGTTAGAACATACACATGACCAACATAAGGAGTAAAGGAAAATGCATTTTTAGAGACTCAATGAGCATTTCAAAGATATTGTAAGCTAACAAATCTTTGCAGAAGAATTAATCATTTGAGTAAAAATGTCAAGTTCCTCAGAATCTACCAATGGCAAAGAATGCTTGAAGCTAAAATAGATAAGAAGCACGATGAAATAAACTTTTACAAATGGATTTTACAATTAATAAAAATAAATCTTTGGCAAATATATGTTAAGTTCTAGATAACTTCATTAACAAATATAATAAATATTTTTAAAATAATAAGTTCAATTAGATGATAGATGAGATAGAAATATAAAAACTATAAAAATAAGGAGGAGAAGGAGGAGGAGCAGGAGGAGAAGGGAAGGGAGAGAATGAAATCCTTCATGAGGTCATAGTTATTATGAGTCTGGCAAAGGAAAAAGCATGAATTGAAAAAGAACAAGAATGGGCAGAAGGCCAGGCTGAGAACTGTCCCTTCATCTGTGCTTCCATAGTGCACAGGCAGAGGAGGATCCGTGTGACAGGAGGTTCAGATGTTCCTGAGTCTTGCATCAACAATGAAATTAAACAACTGCAACCAGAAAGCAGTGTCTGAGTGTGAGTCTTACAACCCTGATCAAAGCAGGTGCTCAAGTTCTCAACAACAGCATTTGAAGCCCTATGTAAAAGTATTACAAACCCCAAACAAAAGGATTTTATCCTCCTACTGCTAGAGCAGACTGGTGCTTCACAATTAATCTATAGAGTTGCTCATAATCTCTCTTGAGGAAGAAAATTTTAAGAGAATATGAACTACTTTAGAATACAAATCTGACAAACCATGAGATGAAATAAGGAGGAAAACTAAATTCTATCAAGAAAATAAAGGAGATTTTCTTTAACCTAAAAGGAAGCATCCTTCCTAGCCCGCTATCTTAATGGAGATACACTGTGTAATCCTTGCCAATGAAATAAGTGAAGAAAAACTAGGAAGACTTTCTATTTTATTCAGTACTAGCATGCTAATTTTAAAATGTATGTAGAAGTAACAAAGACGTAGAATTACGAAAATGTGTTTTTGTAAGGCAAAAATAGAGTAGTAAGAAGAGATGGAGGAGGAGGAGGAAGAGAGGAGGAGAAGGAAGAAGATGAAAATGAGGAAAGAACATGACGATTAGAACTGGATTGTTTCAACACTTACTGCTTTATGTCTTCAGAACCATTAAGATATGTAGACTAATAAAATAAAACTGCTGCAGTAAGTGCAGAAATAAAACCATTCCAGCACACCCATTGGGCTTTTAACAAAAGAGACAGAATGATATCTTTATTGGGTTATTTTGAACAATAGAAGTTACACACACACACACCTCAAACAAAAAGAACTACCATGTATAGGCCAAACATCATGTAGTCACTACTTAAATCTTAAGTACAAATGCAAATTGCACATTTGTGAAACTTTCATAGAGTACATACCTAGAATAAACTCTATGATATGGTGTGAAGGAAAGATAGAACATTTAAATGTTAATACTTAAGGAAGACAGTTATATATTGGGCTTCAAATAATTGAAAGCACAATCTCCTGTGAGATTCACTTAAGAATCAAAAGGTATCTGAAAAAAATGTATGAATTACTAACGTCTCCAGCAAATGCTGTTGATGTTTCCATCTTAAGTACAATACTTACATCATGCATGTGTCATAATTAATTTGACAGTTCAAAAACAACAATAAAACCTCTGTACATACATGATAATTTAAAAATAATTTCAACAATCTGGAAGATGTTTGACAATGATATCATTTTTTATTTCTAAAATTATTTATTATAAAAAATACACAAACTATTTTCTATTTATGGTAAGGTTGGAAGCCCAATTGCATGTGTAAAATCTAGCTTTATTAACATATGTTGAAATATGTATGAGATTTGTGTCATTTGTGTTCCTCAGCTACACTTGTGGGTGGGGCCTGCACTAAATTGGAGGAAAAATAGAAGAAAAAAATAAAAGTGGGGTAGATTAGGAAGGGTGAAAATGGGAGACAGGAGTGAGGAGAAGTGTGTTTAAAGTGAGAAATAAATGACACGGAATTTTAAGACAATTACCAAAAGCATTATTTTGTGCTGTTTTGTAAAAAAACAATGAAAATGTACTTTATTTATTTTAAATTCTTTTGTAAATTAAAGTTTTTAAGTGGACTTCCAAGAATACAGTTTTTCTCCAGCTGATGAGCATACACTCCAGACACAGTCAGTAGACCACATTCTAGACACAGTCAGTAGACCACACTCTAGACATAGTCAGTAGACCATACTCTAGACACAGTCAGTAGACCACACTCACTGTAGACACAGTCGTCAGTAGACCACATTTGTTGACAATTCACTCTATTTTCTCTTTCTATGCATGGACCTAAGAACTGCTAGGAGCTGTGTGAAAAAATACTTTGAAAGTGGGTTTGTGAGTTTTTCCTAGTATGGGCTTCACTTTTGCCTTGCATATTTTCACCTTGTATTATTAGATATAAAATACTTTCAATTATAATGTGTGACTTATTACTGCAGCTTGTTGTCAACATCTAGTTTTGGACTCCAATAATGTCCCATCTTGTAAGGCTACACTTCATAAATTAAAGAGCACATGGATAAATATATCTTATTTTCCTTTGTTATAGTACAATCATATACCATTTTTTAGTTAAATACTTTGTACCAAACGTTTTAAAAGAACGTGACAAATGTTTTTACATAAAACAATTCTCAGAAATAGCACCTTAAAACATCTTATTTGTCCTTGTAATAGTAATGAGAAGGAAAGAGACTGAAGTAAATTAATAAACACAGAAATTATGATTTCAGAAAAAACAAAGACCAAACAAAAAAGTATATCTAGTGTCCTTTGAAATGAAATATTAAAAGAGTTGTTGTTGTAACAGCTTTCATCGATAAGTTTTGAGAACAAATGACAGCATTTCCATTTATCCAGTGAAACTTCCTTATCCATGCATGGTGCAGTTGCGTTCATCAGAAAGTGAACCAGACAATGCCCTTTAATTGTTAGTAATGCTGTTCTGTTAGCTGAGTGTTATCTTGTCATTTAGATGACCTGCACTGCCTGTCTAGTCTTCTTTCCTGCTATTCTTGTTATGATCACCATATTTCTGGGTGCTTCTGTTCATACTCTTCTACAAATATAAACAACAGTCTACATCAAAACAAGAAAAACGGGAAAAAAACACATTATTATGGTAAACTACATAACTCATAAAAAATTTAAAATGTTTATTTAAAACCCTCAGTTCCCCACCAAGAATTATAATGTGCTTCTTTATTAGCATACAATATAAGCTAATTAAATCTTTAGGCACTCTGAGACTATCTAACAAAAATGTATTTAGCACAGTGTTTCATAAAAGACATATACTCAATAGTCTCATGTGAGGTATAGAAATAAACAGATGAAATTTGTTATTTTAGGGCATGCACAAATGCAAGTAAACAAGCTAAAATGAGTATTCTCTTCAGTTATGAGTGAGGCCAAATGAACTTAATATGGGCCAATAGTGATTATAACCAAGAGTAATTTCTGAAAGTATACACCATGTATATGGAAAGACACTTAGGAACTAACTTATTACCAGTCTTCTCAAGAGCTTTCATATGGAAATAAACATTCTGGCTCACAGATTAGGCCCTGGGTGGTGTCAGTTTCATGGTTCAAGGACAGGAATCAGAGCTTGCAGCCAAATATCAGACACCATCTTTCATAGTCCTCAGGAATGCAAATGCTCTGCAGGTGCAGAGAGAGAACTCAGGAGAATCATCTTGTTGCAGATTTTCCACCCCCAAGAGAGGCCACAGAGCCATCACGATCCTGCAGTTGGTTGTCAGGCCCATGGAAATCAGGTAAGAATTGGTCCAGCACCATTGTGACAAGCTCACCAAGACCTGAAATCCCTCCTTTGTGCTTTACAAATATCCCAGTAATCACTACCATCAAAAGGTAGTTACAAAAATAAGTAAATACTCTAATGATAAATATATAATGTGATACTTTTGACTAAAAGACAAAAGAAAGCAGCCTATAGAGACTAGCATCATGTTCTAAAAGGAATCACAGTCAGGGGTAATACCGAATAATCTAGGTTATTCTTGAATAACTTACATTATTATTATTATTATTATTATTATTATTATTATTATTTACAAAGAATGTGATATAACATGTTTACTACATTATAAATAACTATCAATAATTTCTAAAAGTAGAAATTGGGAGAAAATAGGTCAAAGCAGGACTGCAGTAATTGAAAGAGTAAGGTTTGTAAGTTTGAAGACAGAGAGAAGCCAGTCTTTGGATGATGGATCTCTGGTTTATTAGTAAAAGAGAAAAAACAGAGGGCCGTTTCCTTTCAAGGCAACATCATTGCTAAAGGCCATCGAGCTTGCAGGTCTGCTTAATTAGAGGTGTTGTCACTCATGTCTGAACATGGCCTCTCTCTCACTGGACAAAGTTCAAGGTCGATACATAGGAGCAAGCCAAAAATGACTAATGAGATGTCCACCACAGGCTCGGATAAAGGTCTACTGTCAAAAACAAATCACAACTCTAAAACTTTTAGCATCCTGAGCTGACAAGAATTCTTTACCTTCCAACACATTTAGTAATTGGATCACACTGAGTTCAATGCCAATATACAGCTTAAATCCAAACCAAGTGAAGTTACCATGGCCTCCCTCTGAAAATACAGAGTAGTATCCCTGTCCCCTGGATTTCTGGTCTGTCATCTGATGGTCTTGCCCATTTTGTTTAGACTTCTACCACATACAGCATTTTAGACACAATTTGCTTTCTTCTCTTCACACTCATCAGTGTGAAAGGCCCCAATACTGGGCTATATAGTAAAAACTTCCAACTAGGAAGCAACTAGATAATTTCTGGAAATTATCCAGAATGTGATGGCTAGATTGACTTATGCAACACACCATTAAGGTGGAAGCACGCTGTAGTTTTTCATAAGCACCTAAAATTGGGAACACAATTTATACTACTTCAAACAAAAAGGAGTGTCCTGATTCCTAAATAAAATGATTCAGAGACAGACTATTATGCATCTAGAAGGCTTTAGAAATATGCTTAGCAATAGTTTGAAACCTTAGGAGGCAAATGGTGAAGGACAGCAGAAACGGAGCACAGGGCAGGGAAAAGAAAGGGGAAGGACACGGGCAAGATAGAGAGTCTGCCAGCTCCAATAGCCCCGCTTTGTAGGGTTTCATTCTCTCCCTTTTCATAAGCACAGTGGGCTTGCTCATTTCTAGGTTGCACTGGGAGAGTTTATTAAGTCAGGTAAGCTCTTTACTGTAATGTTTGTCTCATGTGGTTTTGCCCTTTCATTGTGCGTGCAGTACCCAACCCCCCTTGATTTCTTAGTTTCCTCAGATTTAGAAAATATAAGTGGTTTTATCTTTTTCTTGTAAGTATCCAACCAGACACGATCCACTAGCAAACTTGAGCTTCTAAGTTTCTCCTCTTATGGAAAATATTCATAAAAGAGGAGTGTCAAATAGGAAGAGGAAAGTCCATGAAGGATCAACTCTACATAAAGATATGTAGGCAACGGAGAAAAATTGGGAGTGGATGAGGGCTTGTTCCCCTGGGGAATAACACAGCAATTACTTGTCCAATGCCAAATTGTCAGCCCTGAAAATATACTTATCTACCTACCTACATACATACGAACTGAATGAACTATATATAGGAATAAACATGTGTGGATATGTTTAGATTTGTCTGTTGTTATGTATTGTAATGCTAAGTGTGGTTCCCGAAGACCTGTTTAACTCAGAGACTAGAGAGTCCCCATGTAGACACAAGTGAAGCTATGTGACCTTCACCCCAAGTTACGTCTGACTGGTGGATAAAGATGTCAACAGTCTATAGCTGTGAAGAAGAATCATAAGTGGGATTTGGGGTTCCTGGGTTTGAGGTTAGGGAATAATAGCACAGAAGGAGGAAACCTGCCCAGGTCTAGTGCTCATTAGATTTATTATAAATATAAAGGTTGTGTATGTCATTTATTCAGGAACAAAATAGTCAAAGGTAGGGTAAAAATTCAGGCTTGAGACTAAATAATTCCTACAAGAGAAATATATGTATAGGCATGAAATAACAAATGATAAAAAGAGAAGCCATGAATTTGAAGAATTGTGGGGAAAGATATATTCAAGAGTTTACAGGTAACAATAGGGAGGGAAAACGTTGTGATTACATTATAAACTCAAAAATTTTTAAGTATATAATTTTAAAAGTCCGCTCAAAATTTAATTTCAACATTGGAGAAGAAAATTGTAAAAAGTGGCATTTCTAACAGTGGCTTCTTTAGGTTAATGGGCCTTTCAGCATTTAAAAGTGTGGGATCAGTAGAAAATTTGTGTTTTATCTCAGTAATTTTCTTTGAAAGCTTGGCAATCCTGATTAGAGTGCGCCATTTCCAGGCGTCTGAAACGCATGACTCGCTGTCCACATTCTGTATGCTCTATGTGTCCTGAAGGATCTTCCCAAGGATGATGAAGAATGAGATCTTTCTGAAAGTATCTTTTGATTTTTATCCAACCAGGAAGACATGATAAATCTTCTAGTCCTTTCTGACCATATGTCAGAACTCTCAAAACCAAATGAAGGCTTTCATGGGTCTAAGGGATTATAAAACATGGACAGTTATGGAGGCATTCATCCTGATTTGTCTTTTCTCTCCCATCAAAAGTATCTAGATGAGGTGGAATGGCTTGTAAGTTAGATAATATGCAATGTGTTTGATGGATTATGACAGAACCTGAAGGTTCTCCTGGCTCTTTCTCATGTCTCCATTTCAGATCAACCACAAATATTGGCAATAACTGTATTCATAGCCATTAGAAATACTAAGATGAGATCATCAAAAACAGGAATGTTTTTTAAAGCATGGCATAGGTTGAAGATACGTAAAAATAATCTTTGTGCATACATGGTGTAGGTATGTCTGCACATTTGTGTGCAGATACTTGGGCACATGAACACAGGTCAAAAGAGGATACAAATGTATCTTTTTCTACCACCTTTCTCAGAATCAAGGTATCTCAGTGAGTCTGGAGTTCTCTGTTCTGCAGTTCCTCCAGGAGAAAGCAAGCCCTGAAATGTCCTGCTTCTGATGAACAACCACAAGCTACAACTGTCCCCTCACACATGGTTTTCAGTGTAGTACAGGAAACTCAGTTCTTTAGCTTAACAGGATACATGCTCACAAACTAAAGTATGCCTTCATCTTTCAGTACTATACCATTATTGTTGCATCAGAAGAGTGAAACTTAATTGGACAATTGAGCTGGTAACAGAAATATCTGAGTTTTTATAACTTTAATGGTCTCAGGACCTTCCACTGTGCAACATATGTCTTTCACTAACCAAACTTGTACCCAAATTTTATTATTTTAATATAATGGTTGAGTGAGTAGTTGGTATTAAAGCTATGTCTCAGAATGATAGGTAGGTCCTTTGAAGAAATCTTATCATATTCAGTACTGGCAAAACCACGCATATTGATGGGATAAGGAGATGGTTCAGAGGACAAGAGGTTTCACTGAGTTTCCAGAGAAGATAGAGTTGAATACTGATACCCAAATGGTGGCTTACAACCATTCTTAATTCCAGTTATAGGGGTCCTGATGGTCTATTCTGGCTTCTGTAGCTACCGCCATCATGTGGCAACATACATACATACGTAGATGCAAGGAAAATAATCATACATGGTAAACAAAAATCAATTTAAATGATTTAAGTGTAAATGTTTTAATTTCCAGAATCTATACATCACTGTTTTATGTTACTCCAGGGACATTCACATTCAACCACTTCCAGAAGCTGAAATTCACATACTGCCTTGTTCTGGCGCTAACATGCGCTCTATCCTTACTCATTGCTCTATGGCGGGGGGCGGGGGGGGGTAACTATCTCTAGGAAGTCCTCTCTGTCCAAGGGTAGGCTTAAATGTCCATTTTGTCTGTGTGGTTTTTTAAAAATATCATTCATCCCCAATGCTGACTCATCACAGGCTTTCTTCCTGGCTTATCACTTGTAATAAATAAGACCAATGTTCCACTTCCTTATATATCCACACAAATGAGGGCCAAGCAGACAACATCACTGACAACATCAGAGCATAAAATATAAGCTATATACAAAGCATCCCATATCTTGCGCGCGCTCGACTGGCCAGGAAGAACAACGCTGCATCAGGATCCTTCCGCACACGTTTATTGGGAGAGCTTGATTGCAGAGGCGAAGAGACCCCAAGCCCAGAACTGGTGCTGCTTGGATAGGCCTAGGAGAGGCGTGACTCACACCTGGATTAGTTGTGCTTGGGTTATTCTAATTACCTCATTTGCATGCCTACATCTGATTGGTTAACTTCTCTCTCATCTTGGCAAAAGAACCTTTACTGCCTATGTATGTGTGGTGGCCAGCAGTAGCCAACTGCCACTCTGCAACTGCCACTCTGTAACTGCCACTCTGTAACTGCCACTCTGCAACGGCTTCCCACACCCATAGAAATGGAAGGGAAGATTATAAAGTTACTGAGAACCTAGAGTCCCTCCATCTCTGCCATCAAGTTCACAAGCTTCACTGGCAGATGATATTAGAAATGGATTTGAGGGGTTTTGGTGAAAGCAAATGATAAAACAAACAAAAAAAAAACACTTTCCACCTTCCTTTTAGCTCTAAAATTAATTGATTATATAGTTTATTAATTTGTAATTTAAGAGTGATAAAAATGAAAATTATGCCGCAAATGTACTAAATACTCAAGGGTTCAAATTAGCAAATTGGAAGCAAAGGCTATATGGATAGCTTAGTGAGTAAAAGCTCTTCCCACTCAAGAATGAAGACCTATCTTCAATCCCTAGAACCTGTGCTCAAAGGAGAGAACAAAGATTGAAAGTTTTTTCTAACCTCCTCTCACATATCACAGAAGACGGCAGAGAATGGGGTTGAGCCAGAAGATGAGAACAGATTGCTAGAGTAGGAGGTCAAGCAGAAGACTTCAGGAGAGAGGGAGAGAGAGAGAGAGAGAGAGAGAGAGAGAGAGAGAGAGAGAGAGAGAGAGAGAGAGAGAGAGAGAGAGAGAGGGAGGGAGAGAGAGAGAGACAGAGAGAGAGAGAGAGAGAGAGACAGAGAGAGAGAGACAGAGACAGAGACAGAGACAGAGACAGAGACAGAAAAGGAAGCCAGATTGAATCAGTCAGCTTGGAGAGGGCTTTGAGCCAGAACAGCTGACTTGAGTTAGCCAAAGAACAAAAGGAACTTGGAAGTGGTGAGTAATTCAGCAGAAAGTCTCAGAGGCTGAAAACATTCTAGGCCTAGATAACATTGTACTTAGGCTTGCAGGATAAGCCTTCCTGGATAGGCCTAGGTGAGAAGTCAAACACAGCAAGCCGCCAGCACTCAATTTCTTCAGGAGAATCAAAGTTTCATTTATGCCAACTGGTGCTACATAATAAAACCGTCGCTCAAAAAGAAGTAAATAACAACAACAACAAAAAACAAATAATAATAGCTAGAAAACGGTTTAAGTATTAAATTTTCCCATTAACTTTTGCAGGAATTTTTTAAAGGATTTAAATCATCTCACTACTTTACCACTCAAGATTATAGAAAGCTTTACAGAAAAATTATAAAAATTATATAAAGATTATAGAACACATTACAGAAAATGGAATTATTCAGATTGTTTAATCAACAGACTGATTCATAAAATTTGTCCTCAAAGTACATTTTGATCTATAATTTTCCAGAGGATTACTGATATGGCTCACTTTCACTTCTAGATAATTATTAACTTTCATAATAGCTTCCTCATATATCAAGAGATATATTTTTCATTGGAAAGAAAACAGTAAGCATTCAATTGTACCTATGTATGTTAAGTTTACTCTTTGCCATTTTGTCACAGAAAAATATGACATATTTTCATTCAATGTTAATAGCATTAATTTGAGTGAATCTGAAATGTTTTCAGGAATAATTAATCTAACTTTATATACACAATTAATTGGAAAGCTTATATATTTAAGCCTTTCACTGAAAATACTACAGCCAAATGCTTTCCAGTTTCACACTGTCAATGTAAAAACTGATAACATTGCCAAGTACTCCCCAAGGCTGAAGAGCCCACAGTAATTAAAGACCATTTACCCAGTCAAGATACAGACCCAGAAAAAGCATTGTGACACCAGTGTGTCTGACAAAACATCTCAAGGCCAGAAAATCCACCACAGTGACAACAGTTCGTAGCTAGAAATGGGGAAGAGTGACTTTATGAGTAAGAAGCAGAGGCAGCATTTTGTCTAGAAGCCAGCTAGACACTGCACTACAGCAAGGTTGCCTCAAAAGATGCTCTGAAGTCATTACAGTCTTTTCTGGAGTCAGACAAGAGTAACGCAGATGACAATGACCAGAAGCAAACCAAACAGTTTCACGGAGAACATCTTGAAGTCTATGCCCTGGATCACTAGAGTCTACATAGCACAACATCAGGGGAATTTCACTTACATGGAATACAACGTGAAGATGTTCTGCTAGAGATGCTAATGCACTAAGCAGAAGGTACAAAGAGTGCCATACCTGAGTCAGAGGATCTTAAGCTAATGACTAGGTAAGAAATGACTTTCGAATGGTAAGTTGGAAGCAGAAGTACACGCAGCCTTGCTAAAAATGAGCCTGTTGCAATTCTCAGCTCTATGTTAAGGGATCAGACAAATGTAGGTCAGTATGTGCTGGGTCAGTGTCTTTCCTAAACTCATGATATAAACAAAGGAATGGTGCCTAGAGATGCTCAGATCCTATACAAGCTAATGCTAATTTTACAGTCATCTGTTTCCATTTAGATAGTCAATAAATGTTTCTACAAGTGTTATTAATGCTTACTATCAAAGAAGAAAGTGAGCCAGAGAGTTTGTCTGTATTATTTAGACATAAAATAATAAACATTTTAAAGGGTATTTCTTTTAAAATATATGATTTTTCTATTGAAAAACTATCAGTAGCCAAGTAGACACAAATCTGTTGAGAAAGAAATCACTTTAGTCAATATGTCTTGCCCAATGTCCCATACTTCAAACTACCCTACAAATACAGCAAGAAAATATTTTAAATCCCAGGCCTTGTAAAGATATTGCTCTGAGGTGATGATGTATATTAATTAATAAAGTATATTTTAAAAATGGGACAGATGAATATTGAATTTTAATAAATAAGACATTGTGATTGGAAGTTCCAAGATAAATATCCATCCTACAAAATCCAGGAAGGAGATAGATCATTTTACCTTCCACTACAGACCCTTTCTTATAAGCAAGACAAACAGTAATGGATTTCTCTACTATTTGATTTTAAGACATTTCAACCAATAATATTGGAGAAGAAAACATGGTTCACACCCCTGTAGTAGTTTTTGCACTTTGCAGAGTCTCTAAGATTCTTTTTACTTTCTAGGATCACAGAAGTCTCAGAAGTTTGGAGGGTCAACACTGAAATCAAACACAGGCAACAACAGACACTCAGCTGGACTTAGAAGAAAAAGAAACTTCTGCTATTTACATCTCACTCAGAAGGAAAGAAATCGATGTTGTCTGTTGTACATGCAGAATTCACATTAGAATCCCAACTCACAGAATCTCAGGGCGCAACTTCCTTGTATATCTGTAGATCAGCGAAGTCCATTCGGTGGGTAAAACTGAGGTGAGAATACATTGGGCAGGACTCTAACCTGAGGTGTGTAGTTCTCTTAAGGTAAAACTAGACCCTTAGGAGAAAATGTGGTGAACAGTAAGGTAGAGATCAAAGCGGTATGTCAGAAGCTAAGGAACACCAAAAGCTGTAGGCAAACTGTAAAAACACGGAGCAAAACCTGGAGCATCCTGTCAGGCTGGTGCTCCCTATCAGGTTGGTGCTCCCAACAGTCTTAAACCTTTTAATGTGCAACTTCCCAAAGGTTGACACAAGAGATTGCAACAGTCCCTTGCTTTGTGGTTCACTTTTGTTGTTTATTTTCAATTGAACATTTGCAATCATTATTCATCCATTACATTACAGCAGCACCAGAGAGTAAATAGAGTAGGCTGAGAAAGCTCTATACTCTTCCAGAAAGAAATATACATGTGAAGAATACTGACAATAACAAAGTGGCAACATTAATTTATATGCTCTTAATTTGTCTCCACTTTTAAGATGAAGAAAAAGGAAAAACAAAACTCACCAAATTAACATTCAAACTTAATTCTTATCACAGAAAGGTTGGCCATATTTGCCTTGATTGTCTCTGATCAAAAAGTATACTGACATGAAAACTTCAAGCAATGTAATGAAAAAGGCAAAATATATTATTTTTGAGGGAAACCATTTTCTTATACACAAGGTACTATTCTGTTGTCTCTTAATTATGGATGCTGAAGCTTTTAGCTTCAGAGGATCTGATATGTTTGTGATAAATGATTAAGGGCTCATAAAGATTTTACTACCACATAAATCTTTGGGTGCAGAGAGTCAAGCCACTTGTTAAAATTCTCAAGCTCTTTCATAAGGTCGCCTCAGGAAACATGGTAAACTTCGTACAGTGCTGGTTCCCCACACTCACACCTAAGACAAGTCAACTTCAAAGAAAGGCTTCAGAGGAGAAACAAAGCAAAACTAGTCTGCTTTGAGTCAGGTGGCACCGTGCATACAGAGGACTTTATTTACAAGACTCTTTGTTTTGGAGTTGAAATGCTCTATAGACAGCAAGTTCATGGTGCAGAATGTAGAAATGAGAGAGACTCTTGAGGTTGGAGAGGGCTGTATAAGGTGTCTGGAGAAGACACCTTACTCCACAGAGAAAACAGAGGCAGACTAAGTCAAGAGAAGGAACACAAAGAACTACTCCTGTTAGGCCAAAGCAATCCATCCATGTGCATCTATCTGTCCATCCAAGTCAGACAAACTGATCATTTTCACCTCTCAAAATTCTTTATGATGTGGCTTCTATAGAAGACATATACTGCCTACATTTATTATTATTATTATATTACTATTACTATTATTATTATTATTATTATTTGCTATATTATGCTTCTTTCTTGGTTGTTGGTTTGTTGTCTTTCCCAGCTTCTGATTTTTAAATGTATTTGTAAGACAGGGATTTCACCAAGCCTTTCTCTTTGCTGTCTAACCCTCCATTTATTTTTCTCTCGTGCTGTGACACGCATGTAGCTCACGAATGCAACATCTTGAAAGCTAGATAAATCCAAGCTGAAGTTCAAGTTCCTGACTAATGCATTGGGAAAGCAGGCATCTGTCTTGATTTTCTGTATCTTTATTTGGACACGATTATACGTTTCCTCATAACTTAGCTGTGGGGTTTATAGAAGCCTTAAAGTTAAATTTGTAGGAAGTGGTTGATGCATAGAAGAAACTCTAATAGATGTGTTCTTGATCATTATGGATTGGGCTCAATTTCAGCCATGCATGATACCATACACTTAGAAAGGCAATTTGAAAGAAAGTTGTGGATAGAAATCTATGATCAAAGACAGGAATGTTTTAGGCAGAAGTTACGGAAGGAGAGTTATGTAGATTGTAGACCTACAAAACACATTGTTGAATGGCATGTGACCACCAACAGAACTCGATAATAGTTCACACCAAGTCATATCTGAGACTGGACTGTTTATAAAAATGCTCCTTCAATGTTATCTTGGTTACTATACATAGGGCTCTGTGTATTCACTAGTCCTATGCAAATGGACATCTCTAGATAGTAGCCATTGAAATTCAAATGTACATGCAAGAAACATGAAATAAACCCACAAACCCCATTCTCCATACAGAACATGTCTCATTCTGGAGATGGTTGGCAAAATCCAGGGATGTGTAAAATGGGAAAATATCATACATCTACAGAATAGGGAAGTATTATGATAATTAGCTCATGTATAGAAGAAAATATCCAAATCCATGCTAATCCTTGTTTTTATACATCAGTGGAATGAATTATTGCTTTTATCGTTGCCAGAATGAAATAAATAGTAAGACTTACAGAATCACAGCAATAGACCAACTGTTGTCCCTCTAGATTATTAGTAGGAATGGAAACAGTTCTTAGGTTCTGATAATCTTCCTTGAAACTTCTTAATTCAATATCAAAGTGTACCCAAATATACTCTAGGATTATGTCACTAATGCAAATATTACAACCATGATTATTAAAGATACCCCGAAATTAAAGTAGCATGTCTGTAATCAGTACGAGTTGATTCAAGAGATTCCGAGTCAAATGATAATGCATACCTGACATCTGACATATGGTTGTTAACTAGCAGGGGGAAACACAATGAGAAAAATCAATGCCTGGTATCACTTCTAAGATGCTGTAGCACCTAAAGCAAGTGAACAAGTACATGTCTACAAGTGCCATGCTTCGGATTCATTAAAAATAAAATAAAACTGCCTCGCCGGAGCAAGCTTTAGTTAATCCTGAACATGGTAAAGGATACTACTTGAAAAATAGTTATTACTATGGTCTGTTGGCTGAAGTTTTTTTTTTTCCTAAAAGGAAATAGGTTGAAGCATGACTAAAGCCAATTTCAGCTGCAACAGCTACTACATAGCACACAGTATCATCTCTGTACCTAACACATTCTAATAAGGTTACTATATCACGATACATGCATACATCACTAATAATTGCAATTTGATGCTGCCCAGAGAAAGCACTTGCTATTCTTTCTTAACATTTGTGTAAAGATTACCCTAGCAGCCCTGCCTTTTTTATTTTATCTTCTACCTGGATTGATGATACCTTCTCTAAAACATTCTTTTATGCTTCTCTGGAATCATAAATATCAGAAAACATCAATACTAATTAAATGCATTGATAGGTTTTACATAAGAGCATCTGGTGGCTGGCATAAATCATATATCTGAAAACCCAACCCAAAGTATATTGTCTCTACACTAGACTGATATTTCAAAATAAATACGCTTTCTAAAAATAAGGACTGTCAGATTAGAGAATGCAACAATCGTTTAGCAGAAGTCTCAACAAACATTTCTGTTAAGAGCTAGGTAATAAAAGTACTATGGAATTGTGGGCGATAAGGCCTCTGCCATAGTGACTCAACTCTGCAGTTGTAACACAAAAGCAGCCACGTGTGCTATACAAATAAGTGAGAACTGCAATGTTCCAGAACAATTTTATGTATGGTAACAAATTTACATTTTATGTAATTACCACCTGTCAGACTCGAATCTTCATTAAAATAAACATCGAAGAATGAAGAAACTGTTACTAACTTGGGACCATATAGCAGCAGGTTCCTTATAGCATTACCTGTGTGTGTGTGTGTGTGTGTGTGTGTGTGTGTGTGTGTGTGTGTGTGTGTGTGTTTAGTTCTGGGCACTTGCAATTGACTAATCAAAAGGAGAACCCGTCCTTAGAGATAACTGATCCACCTTCTCTCTATAGCCAATTGTCTGCATCTCTTACTTAGAACTGGAGCCTTATGATCATCGCTTTCCCATTGGCTGGCACAACATCAGTGTGTGTTTTGACATTATCTAAATGCATGAGGAGGAGGCGAATACAGAGTCATTTGTGGAATCAACATTTTTTTCTCATAATGATTCACAATGTAGTCATCTTTAGACAGAACCAAAGCACTCAACGTAAATGAATTATAGTTACAAGGAAAATACTAAAAATAAATAGCCATACTATTTATACTAACATGATAGCTATGTTATGGAAACCAACTAGGTAGCTTCCAACAGGGGAGAGGACAAAGAAACTGTGGTTTATACAACCGTGCAACTATTCTCCACCATATAGAAGAACGTTATGTTTTTGCGGGAAATGGATACAACTTCAGATAACAAAATTATGCCAGTGTCTTACATCGAACATACGGTCATAATTGTAAAATATATTATAAATTACAATGTATAGTATACTAATAAACGCTAGTGTTCTTCAATCCAAGATTATTTTTAAGGCAATATCATTGTTAATTCTCTAATTTTGTTTATTTCTACAACTCCTCCCCTTCGTTCCTGGCCCCCTTCCCTACACTTAAAACTTTGGTTCTCTTTTTGAAATGATTTTATTTGTAGATGCTACTTCGTACTAATCACTTATTCCTGTGTGTGGAACCATGCACTGAGTGTGGCTGATCTGCCAGAAACCTTAAATAAAACGAATTTTACCTTTTCTGGAAGTTATCAGCTGTCCAGAATGCCTAAGCAGTAGGGACTCCCGAGACTTTCTCAGCCCCATGGTAGAATGTGGACTGAGTTTCTCTCAGGACATAAGCTGCTCTACGCTCATGACTTTTCTATCCTGTCTCAACCGAAAGATGCTGCTCTGCTTTGTCTTCCCTGATCCCTGGCTTGCAGCCCTTCTGTCCCCTCTGCTATAATAATAGTCTGTGAGCCTTGGGGAGAGGGAAGGGTGCATCTGCAGCCCAGAGCTCCACGCTCACTCGTCCTCTGCACGTGACAAGGTGTGTTCCTACATTAAGGCTCATCCAATGCACTGCACAGAGTTTCCTTTATGAAGTCTGATTAGATCACTTTAACAATGTTCTCACATAGGAAGCATTCATTATTCATTTTCCCAGTGCAACTGGAGGGTTTCTTATTCACTACCATATATTGAACCATTTTAACACTTCTATACACTCTGGACTGTTTCTACAAATTCCTACGGGCCTAGGAATAAAGAACAAAGTCCTTATCAAGGTTTACAAGTTCTTCATAAATAAACTTTTGACTAAGATTCCATTTTCACTAGGACCTAGTGACTCAGGGACACTCAGAATGGGACTTCAGAACTGCGGTAGCTTCCTACAGCATCTGACCCTGTAACGAAGACGCTCCAACCAAGAGGAAAGATGGACAATAATAGTGATAATAATAATAATGCATTTACTAGTCCCCCAGTGTCTTAAAGAAAAGAAGAGAATTGTGTGTGAAGAGATGATTCTGAAAGAAGAGCACTTTAGTGTGGGGATTTCATACCATGGTATTAGTAAGAAGAAAAAAGGATCTAACACAGAATCATTATTTCAGTGTCCTCTCTGGAATTGTTAACTTTGTATGCTATTTTCTCAGGCTTCCACAACTGTAAATGCTTGGCTCTTTCGCTAAAAATGAACAAGCATTAAGTCTGAGAGGCTACTAATGTTATGTGAGAAAAACCGTAAGTGATAGATAAAATAAATCAGGGATATGCTAAAGTCACTGGTAAGAGGAAACATAATTAAGTGGCCAGAGCTGAACTTCATACAAGGGCTGGGTTCCTGTCCCTGGAACTAGTCAGGGCTGTTTCAATATTTAATCATCTTCTCTAGCTCAAAGGGAAGGGATGTTAGATTGCCCCCAGCAAGGCAAATCAGGGACGGAATCTCTCCACCAGAGACTGAGCCAGCCAGCAAGAGTCACTTGGATTATGTGAATGCAAAACCCAATATATGAACATGAGAATCTCCACAACATACCAGCCATAGATCTTTGACACTGTAGGTCTAGGTAGTCTCCATTTGACCCAGAGTCACCCAGAATCACTACAGAGTACAACTGCACAAGCCTCCCTCCTGTGGCACTAACCTTCTTCCCTTCCTTGCATTTCTTTGTGGTTCATCTCAAGCCTCTAATGGAGGAAGGAACCTGAATCACCCAAGTACACAATCACAGGACACACTTCACATTGTACCTGACTCATTCACTTCACAAGTAGAAAGTTCCCAATCTGTTGCTGTTTACTCGACAGCTGCAGGCCACTGGTGCTCCAAAGGAGAATTTAGTATCTTAATGGGTCCCGTGAACATTGTGCTTTTCTGTGCGAGATCTCTGAATTGTGCATTGCTGTCCTTTCCTGTCCTAGTTGGCATCAGGGATCACATCCCCATTGTAAATGAAGGAGCCGATTATAAGAGATAAATACAGAATTCTTGCTTTGATCATTTGTTGGCTGTCATTGTAAGAATTTGGGGACATAAAAGTAAAAAAAAAAAAAAATCTTCTGGAACAATAACAAAAAGATTTCCTCCCTACATCTCGTAGAAGACATTTATTACAGGGTGGGATAGAATAACCAACCTTACTGTAAAAACGCAAAGCTTGCCATATAATAAAGCATTTCCTCTCAGAAGAGCCAACACAATCAAAGTCCTAATGAGAGTTTCCAGATTGTATTATACAGATTGAGTGTTACTTACTCAGCCTTCTGGACATTAGGGATATTTTAGATTTATGATTTTAAATGATGTTTTGTAGAATTTCAAATGTTTGTATATGTATCATAATATATAGATTATAGATGATAGGTGCATAGTTAGATAGCTAGTTGATACTTAGGAAAATCAATATGTAAATGAGGAGTCTATGTGTGATATTTATGAACCCTGCTTACAGGTAATCTCATACAGTATTTTAAAAGTATTTTTGTGTGTGAGACAAAAATTTGTGTACAATGAATCATATTTGACTTTGAGCTGTCACATAAGGTTGGGTATAGAATTTCTACTTCTGATTTGGAGAGTTTTGTGTATTACATTCTGGATCAGCCATACTCAGCCTGTTATCCTTTGCCCTTGCATTACAGTGAATATTTTCAAGGACAAACTTTCTTTTTATTTTATTTTATTATATATATTCTTTATTTATATTTCAAATGCTATCCCAAAAATTCCATATACCCTCCCCACGCCCTGCTCCTCTACCCACCCACTCCCACTTCTTGGCCCTGGCATTCCCTGTACCAGGGCATATAAAGTTTGCAAGACCTAGGGACCTCTCTTTCCAATGATGGCCGACTAGTCCATCTTCTGCTACATATGCAGCTAGAGACACAAGCTCTGGGGGGTACTGGTTAGTTCATATTGTTGTTCCACCTATAGGGTTGCAGACTCCTTCAGCTCCTTGGGCACTTTCTCTAGCTCCTCCATTGGGGGCCCTGTGTTCCATCCTATAGATGACTGTGAGCATCCACTTCTGTATTTGCCAGGCACTGGCATAATCTCCCAAGAGACAGCTTGAAATTCTTCTTTAGAATCCCTGTAACTCTCTTTCTGGTCTATGAAAGATAGCAAATTTCACATGGAAAAGTTTAGCATTTTTCAAATGAGGAAAATAATTTACATATTTACCTCTTTAGGAAGAGCAAAATGCTCCTGACCTTCTGTCTCACCCAATTCCTTCCCTCTATCCACCCTTGAGAACTATTTTATCTCCTCCTCTTAGTGAGATTAAAGCATCCTTCCTTGAGCCATCTTTGTATTTTGCTTCTTTGGGTCTGTGGATAACACGGTTATCCTATTAGTTATAGCTAATATCAACTTATAACTGAGTACATGCCATGTTTGCCTTTCTGGGTCTGAGTTACCTCACTCAGGATGATGTTTCCAGTTCCACCATTTGCCTGCAAATTTTCATGAGACCATTGGTTTTAATAGCTGAGTAATATTCCGCTTTGTACATTGCTACTATTTCTTGATCTACTCTTCAGTTGAGGAAAATATAGGTCGTTTCCAGTTTCTGGATATTAAGAATAAAGCTGCTATGAACATAGCCCAGCAAGTGTCCTTCTGGTAAGTTAGAGCATCTTTTTGGTATATGCCTAGGAGTGGTATAACTCGGTCTTGGTGTACAATTATTCCCAATTTTCTGAGAAACCTTCGAAGGGATTTCCAAAGAGGTTTTACAAGTTTGCATGCCCTCCCACCATCCATGAAGAATGTCCCTCATCTTTGCCAGCATGTGCTGCCCCTTGAGGTTTTTATCTTAAGCACTTTGATGGGTATAAGTAAATTCCAGAGCTGTTTTGAATTGCATTTCAGTGATGACTAAAGATGCTGAACATTTCTTTAAGCTCTTCCCAGCCATTTCAGATTCTCCTCTAGATAAATGTCTGTTTAGCTTTGTCCCATTCTTTAATTGGGTAATTTGGATTATTTGGTTTGCTGATGAGTAATTACTTAAGGTTTTTTATAAGTCTGTGGAGGACTGTATAAGTCTACTAGTTCAGCCAAGGGCTTGCAGTCTACATGAGCTAAAGCTTGCATAGGTCTACAAGATCCAGGTTGAGATCAGGTAATTAATACTGAGGCTAACAGACTTAACTCTAATCATCTGTATGTGATGGTTAGTGCAGCTAAGGGTGTCAGAGCAATATGGGAGAACTACAAGCTAGAATTTGTCTCACAAAATATTCTGATTTAAACAGTAAGAAGAAGTCTGGCATTGTGAACTGGTTCTCAACCCACCTTCTGTAATAATTCAACAAGGACTACGTGCTCTATTTACAAATGACTAAGTCTCACGGGTTTCTCAAACCGATGATGTCAAGTTTGCATCATAATATTAAGTTCCCCTCCACAAATCTGATAAACATATAGAGCAGTATCCTCTCCAAAACTTCTTAAGAAAAGTATTGTTACTGTAAGAAGAAATGCAACTCTTTCTTCAAATTTAAAAAAAAAAGTTAAGATTGGATTTATCCATCACGACACAAATACAGAATAAGATACATTCCATATTTGTGGTTAATTTGATCTTCTATTTAAATATCAAAACTATAAATTCCAAAGCTAGGAAGAGTGAAAAAATTTCATAAACCCATGAAACCCTACCTACACTTTATAGTTGTTCTGCCCTTCACATAAGAATTTTAGATGTCAGGCATCAGCTAATAGTAACTGGAATCAGGTGTCTATTGCCCCTCTCATGGCAAAGCATCCTACAGCGAGTGTGGCTTTGCTGGGATGAATCAGTTTTTGTGTCAGGTGGTTGCAGAGCCGATTACTTGGTCTCTCAAAGTCTAATTTTCTTTTGTGAAAAATGATTATAATGATAGTGTCCAGGTTTTTGGTAAGGACTGAGATATCCTAATCAAACTTCTTACCAAAGGCTCAGACAACACTAACCACCTGTCATATTCCAGTTCAACGTTTTCCATTTCTTCTAATGAATTCAAATACTCCTTCAAAAATGCTTTCCTCACTTTCAAAAGTCAGAAAATTATGAAATAACAAAGGCAAATGTGAGATAGACCTTTGAATCCAGTACTCAGGAGAAAGAGGCAGGCAGATCTCTGAGGTCAGCTTGGACTACATAGTGTGTTCTCAAGCAGCCAGGGCTATATAGTGAGTCTTTGTCCAGAAAAAATAAAAATAATGGCTATTATCAAATTGATTACTAGCTAGGAGATGGTGGGTGAGATTTTGGGAAGAAGAAGTACCTGCATTTATTGAGCACAAGGCCAGCCTGGGCTACAAAGCAAGTTCTTGGACAGCCAAGACTACATAGAGAAACATTGTATTGAAAATCAAACCAAAACAAACAAACAAACAAAAAATTGATTAGCAATAGACTAAAAGGTGAAGCTGGGGCAATGTATGCATCTGGACAAACACTCATTAGATAAAGGTGTTTTAAGAGAAAATAAACATCTACAAAATGACAAGAGGAAGTATCATATTTTAGTAAAATTCTACTTCAGCAAAAAAATTGCATTCTCGGTTAGATCAAAAATATATTTGTGGAGATAGAAAAACTGGATTGTAGTCATCCTGTTATATCTAATTACTCCCATGAACAGCCATTTCTGAAACTTCTTCATGTGTACAAAATGTGGTTTTTAATGGGTCGTAAAAATCCTACTTGGCTGCAGAAGCCTATTCTAGTTTAATTGATGATTCTAGAAGCTACCGATGACCTCTTACCCAGAGTCGCTGTAAAATAATTTGTGATGGTGGTATTTCTGAATGAATCCTCAAGAAGTCAAACAATGATGTGCTCACACATGAAGTCAGCCAGGTACCAGGTAGACTTTCCATAACCAAGAAGTAGATGGAGAGAGTGTGGGCTGGGATACGCAGAATGGGCAGTCTGATAACACAGTGAACATTACTGACTGAAAGGGGCTGTGAGAAAATTATAAATATGCATTCCAAACTAACGGAAAGGCAAGGTAGCCAAGCCTTCACCACAGCAAGGTGACACTAGGCTACTAATTTTAGAAGCTGGATATAATTTGTGTAACCAAATTTGAAAAATCAAATAAATAGTCACCGTAGAAGCCAAAAGTAAAGAAGGAAGAAGGAAATAAGTAAGAAATCTGAGCAAAAGATACTCTTCCTTATGTTGATTGACAACTGAGTTTTATCTGATTCTTTTTCTCTTCCATCCTTGTTATGAAAGAATATTTCTGGCTCTATATACATTGAAGTAAAGAATAGCATACATTTCCTGGATGATTGCCTGTTTAACCATTCAGACTCATTTTAAATCATAGTTCAGAAGAAAGAATTCCCAAAATCTACTTACTTAGAGAATATCTTTGCCATATTCATTCATCCAACAAGCTTGTTTTCAACACTAACAATGCCCTCTATAGTATCAGAAATATTAGATGCAGAGGAATTTTTTTAAGAATCAAGAATGAAAGATAGAAACTCATTCCAAGGCAGACTGATTAATGTTTTAGTAGGAATGTACAATAGGAACAAGAAAGAAAAACCCACTGGTTCTGTAGAGGGCTGAGAGTCGAAAGCCACAGATATAGAGAACGACTATGTTCTACTTCCCATGAGGAAGAGGAACTGAATGAAGGAACTAGAACAGAGCTTGGGTTACTGTACCTTTTGAGACCATCAGCACTTATTTAAACACATCTAATAGCACACTTTATCCCCAAACCACAATCTAGGTTCAATATGTATGTCACATACAGAAGTTACAGCCATGAGCCCTGGATGAGACAGCACTACAAAGGAGAGATTCTTTTCATTAGTAACAGTCCTTTACTGGTACTGAGGGAAAGGTACATGCATCCAAGAAAGCCTTTCAGAGCAATAATGATGGTGTTGTATTCACTATTATCTAACAGACTGAGCAAAGAAGAAAAATGGAATAAGAATTACCGCACAATAGTTGCAATAGAATGTCCCAAGTGTACTGTAGGTATGACAAGCTCATCTTGGTGAACAGGGGACATTAATTTCCATAGGCTGAGTTCTTCCTTTAAGCAAGATCAACCTCAGAACCTAAATAGCCGAGCAGATCATTCACCTTCTTCCCCACTTAACACTAAATCACAAAATAATGAGCTATTGAACTGTTAGTTATTACTACACTATTTGCTGTTGATAATTTCACCTCATCTACTGAAAATGATTTTATCAATAAATACATATAATCAATAAACAAGACCATATCAATTTGTAGAGCTGACAGAAATAATTTTCAGAATCTAAGGTATAGCCCAGTGAACAAAAAACTACTCATACATGGATGTGGAGAAATAGAACTCGGTATACCAAATAATGTCAGCCAAGCATGTACGGCTGTTACTTGCTTTGCTATAAATAATTGCATAAAATAATGCCTTACAAGTCAGGACATGATAATGTAGCATTTCTTCACCAAACGTTACTGATTTTCCCCCTAATGTCTTCAGAATCGATGTCAACCTCCTCCCAAAAGTTTTGAGACCATTGAAATTTTATCCAATTTGCAAAACAACCTTCTAGCTATCTTTTCCAACCGCAACAATTACCAAATGTCCTAGAGACATCATTACTTGTCTCCATTGGCCTCCTGAAGTTGCTCTTATACTTCTCTTCTGCCTCTAGGCTTTTTACTAAACTCTGCATTCTTTACCTAATGTGAATGATTATTTTCTTTAACTTTAGAGATGGTCTCAAATGATTCAAGTTGGCTTGGGCTTTCTATGTAATTAGTTAAACTTCAACATCTGATCTTCCTCCCTCTACTCAAGATCTGAGATTATACACGAGAATGTGGCCACCATACCTAGTTAGGGACAAGCACTCTCCCATCTGAGCTCCATCTCAGCCCTGGGTGATTGTTTTTGATACTGTAACTCATACCTAGAAAGTGCCTGGGAACCAGATAAGATCTACTGGGGGATAAACAGTTTCTACTCTAACACATTTCACTGCAAAACAATAAAGAAATAATTGAGAGTTGGTTCTCTACCAAGCACAGTTCTAAGATTGTCTGTAGCACCAGTGCATAGGTGTCCTACTGTAATACATGATGGCATTACTATGATATTACATGTTGTGAAACAAATGTAGAGAAGAGAAGTATCTCTCCCAAGGACACATGACCAGGAAATGGTTCATACGTAGATGTTATTAGAACCTGCAAGATCTTTTTAGAGAAATATTCCTATTCCTAGGTCTTAGGTTAGAATTTTTAGTACAAACTCTTCCTATTCTGAATTCCCCAATACATGTTGTGAAATGATCTTTTGGAACAAGACTGTGCAGTGCAGTGCAGTGCAGTGCAGTGTGTTACCAACTGTTAGCATGAATCATCATCCTTAATACATAAGCAACTATCTTTGAAAACTAGAGTATTCTTCAATGGCTATGAAATACTCAAAACATGAGATGCAGGGAAAACAACCCCTAAACATGCATTCCCTGAAAACATAGGTGTGGGTGTGGAAAGCTACCACCATTGATATTTGGTTCCTGATTATATGGCAGATCTTTATGAATGATATCTCCTGTTCCGGTCAATCTCACATTGCTGTCAGCATTTTGAGCCTGGCAGCACTTTCCAAATCGAATGGTTAGCCACCTCTTGGGAAAATTAGATACGTATCAGCTTGCATTGGAATCTTCTTACCATCTGGTGTTGGGATGGTGCACAATGAACTCGATGTGGCCAGGGAAAGGAGTTACAACATGCGGGGCAATGCCTGACTGATTGCTCGCATAGCTATAAATACACCCCAAAGACAATTGATGTACAGATGGTTTCAGTGCTCTATTTAGAGTAGGGTGCTTCTCTTTCTCTGGATTCCACGTTGTTTTGTTTTTCAAGTTACATTCCATTATGGTTGCAATTCAGGACCCCCTCCCATTCTATCTTTTGTGTAACACTGAAATACTCAGCGGCTCCCTTGAGCATTAGATGCAGGCACATCTACTGGACTCCTCTTGTTCATGGAGATTGACTCAAATAACACAGAGTACGCTATGGCACCATTATTATCATCATGCCGTAGTATACTCTATTATTTTGGGGTCTTTGGGGAGAGGAACTAAGAAGATGGGCTTTCTTTTCTGGCCCTGTAAGCAAAGCGATAAGACACAAAGTGGTCAGGTGTCACGAGTGAGCAATAAAACGGCAACTTGGAGACATCCTGCATCTCATGTTGCGTTCCCCTCAGGTTGAGCTCACCTTTTCGACAAGCTTGGGATATGTGCTCATCCAAAACGTGACGTTCTTGAATACTTTCCATGGGATCTTCCTGTGCACCGTGTCCCTGTTGTTCTGCTGCTTCGACGATGCTCCCAATCATCTCCCCATCATTTCTGTGCTTGTGAGGTTCAGAAATTAAAAGGAGTCCGGCGGGCTGAGGCGCTCTCGGCGGGCTGAGGCGCTCTCTGACTTTATTGACACGCCTGTGCTACCGAGGAGCTCTTACAGCTATGCCTCAGATGCCCCAAGGGAGAAATTTCCTTTCTCTTATTGATGGTTCTCTACTACACTAAAATGAAATTTCTCTGCAATTTGAGGCAACAGTAAGAATTCCCTTTCCGGTGATCTGATTTACCAAGACTGTGAAAGGTGTAAAACAAAGTAAACACACCAAGGGACAAAAAAATATCTTTGGTCAAAACCATTGAAATGACATATGAAATATAATGTGGAAGAAATTGGCCTGTGTTTTACCAAATAAAGCTCACACCTTATATATAGTATTGACTTGTAACAACCATTTCACTTCAATAAATCCCTGTGGATAGAACTGATGCTGGCCATTAAGTTGTCAAGAATATGCCAGATCCTGGATCATCTGGGTGTCCCTAGGAAGATGTTCTCCTGGGAAGTTCAGAAGATCTTAAGCAATTCATCCAACATTTGATGTTTCACACTGGAATTGGACAGAAATGACAGCACATTTACAATATCTTTGATTTGTGTAGTTATTTGTGGCCTTAACTCTAGGGAAACAGACACATGGGTGGAAGAAAAGCCAGCTGGGATAGTACATTCCAATACCAACATGAGAGCCAAGGCAGATTCCGGCCAATAATGTCAAACAGAGGTCAAGAGTATCTACGTGGCTTTTCTCTCATCTAATCTGTAACTTTATAGATTGCACATTGCCCTGCTTTGCAGGCAGGGCAACTGGGGCGTAGTAGCATAGGGCTTCACAGGTCTCTCATCTCCTACATCTACCCCATCAAGCTGAATCCACCAATGTAAGGAATTTGTCTTAGAAACTGCTGTGAACGGCCCTGCTGCTGCCTGTATTTTGTTGTTAATTCAGCTTTCCCAGGAGGGGTTGTCTGGAACTCTGATTGAGTCAAGTACTCACATGACTTCTTGTGAACCTTCTCCTAAGTGAATAAAGGGACCAATCACTGGGCGAGTAGGCAGGACTTTCAGGTTAGAGGATGAGAGAAAACAGGAGGGGGTGTGGGGGGGGGCTTATTAACAGGGATAATGAAAGGGCAAGATGTAGCTACTACTGTCTCCCAATTTCAATGGCAGATCCTCAGAAATTCACCACCGAAGGATTTAGACTTAATATGGCTTACAAGATTAGGATTCTAGTTTATGTACCCAGCTGTTGAGTTACCATTGTTTCTGAACTAAGTTTGTGTGGTATTTTCCTTCATGCAGTGGTTCAACTGGGTTCTAGACAGAAAGGTACAGCAGCAAAGCATGGGTTTGTCAGATGTGCACCACAAAGGCCATGGGATTTTGAAGCATGGGGCTGGTATGGTAAGGACCTGCCAGTGGGAACTTAGAGAGCTGGGTGGAGAGAATTTGGAGCTCTGAGTCAGACAATCTCCATGAGATAAAAACTGGCTGGGGAGGCCACCAGGACTGAGAGTAGTTGGGTATAGGGCCAGAATTTGCTATTCTTCTTTAATTTTTCCTGCAACAAAAATCTTGTTGTTGAGTTAGCAAGATTTATCTCTTATTGACATAGGGAATAAGTAAAGACTTTTACAAGTATGTCCTTCCCCTGGCCTGCAGGAAGATCCAACATAACCCAGCAGTCCTAATAAAGTCTCTTCAGTCCCATTTTCTCAGTGTATGCTCCTTTCCAATACTATTTCTTTTACAGTATCCTCATTTCTATATCTTAACTACAACTAAATAAAATTTTCATTAAATCTGCACTCCCGCATTCCAATCACCAACATAATGATGCAGCTATAAGGAACCTGATTTTTTTTTATGGAATCCACAAGCTGAGAGAGGTCAAGAAAAGTGTGGTAGAAGTTGGATGAATGAGTTATCTCTCAGAGCCAGAGGAGTCTAAGGCAAAGGAGTCTAAGGCAAAGTTCGCAGCGATGCCATTGCTTCTTCATTTGAACACGTTGCTCTCCTGTGGACTTCAGCTGCTTCATTTCATCCACCAGAGACTGGCAGGCACCAGTGAAATAACTTCTGAAAATATTTTATTTTCCCATGTATGTGATACGGTGTGGCATATGAATGTGTGCATACATGTGCATCCACACACTCACACACACACTCACACACACACACACACACACACACACACACACACACACACACACACACACACACACATACACACGAGACCATCAGACATCCTTCTGGATCATTCAGATTGCTCTTCACTTCATTCCCTTATGACAGGGTCTCTCAGGTAACCTGAAGTTACAGGAGACCAGCAAGCTCCAGAGATGCTCTTGGCTCTGCTCCACAAGAGACTGGGCTACCAGGCTTACACTCATTTTGCCCAGCTATTTTCATGAGTTTTGTGGGTTTGAACGTGAGTTCTTGTGTTTGTGTAGCTAGAACTTTTACCAACTAAGCCATTTACACACATCTGTAGAGGAAGAACTCTTAGAGTCACCCAACAGCAAAAGCACTTTGCCAAACATCTGCCTTGGATTTGACCCTATTCCAAATGAGACGTAAATATATGTAGCATTGTATATATTTAACGTAAATAAAATAGCATTAGAAATTCCCTATGATTTCCGTCAGCCAGATTCCAAAGGATGGATCCTTAGCACAGTTTCATTTTTCATGATCCATCGTGGTTTCAAATGTATTCAATATTGCTCAAAAAGTATTCAAATCTTAATGGCATGTTGATAGTTTACTTAGATTTATTTAAATACATCGATATTTCTCATACTTAAAAAAACAGTTTTGTGAAAACAAAAAGTGAAAGACAACAACCTGTCAAGCATTGTGGTGAGGAACCATGCCTCCGCGCTTTTTTCTTGTTATTTTCTTTATTTATTTTCTTTACATTCAGATCCCTATGCCCCTCCTTGTGGTCCCCCTTTCCCTGTTCCTCCCCTGTCCACACCTCCTCTTTTCCTCCAAGAGGGTGGAGCTTCTCCCAGGAAAGTGCTCTCCCTCCTGCACCGCACACACTCCCCACACACACACTCCACACACACACACACACACACACACACACACACACACACACACCACACACACACACACACACACACACACACACACACACACACACACACACACACACCACACACATTGGGCACATCAAGTCTGTGCAGGACTAGGCACATTCTAAGCTTTTTAATATTGCAAATATTTACCAAAGCTCTTTGTGTCTTCTTTAATCTAAAACTTGCTACAAAGCTGTGTCACTCTATTTAGGCTGCAGATTCGTGAACAAGAAATGTAAAGGGAAAATAATGAAGATGAATATCATTAATTTCCTACTTCATTTTATCTTTGCAGAATCTAGGAGCTGTGTCTTGTCTTTACTTACAGCTCCTTCCTGCTGAGTAATCCATGAATCCATCTCTCAGCGGGCTGCTCTCCTGAGCAATACCAGAGCTATCAAACTTTAGGATACACATTCCTAGAGCGCCATCCTCCTGAGTCACATACAAAAGGACTCAAAAAAGGTAGCATTATACAAAACATTAAATAGCACACAACGTATTTCAACTCACTCATCCTTTCACTACTGTCTTCATTTCTCAGCTCAAATGTCACCATCCTCCAAAACCCATGTCCCCTTCTCCTTGGTGGCCAGTCCATTTCATGCATACCTTCATTACCTCTCTCACCAACGGTTTGCTTGAGGAGGTGACTGGGAGTGGATCTGTCAATAATTCTCATATACTACCACACACTTCGGAGATCTGTTCCATGGATTTGAGACTCTATAAAGTTGGTGCATATAACACTACATGCCATGTACCTTGATCAGAGCTTACCTAGGCATTTCAATGATTATTATTCAAGTTGTATATAGAAACCATCCTGTTTCTTGGATTTATAAAACCCATTAGAATTCTTAATTTGCTAGGAGTACCCAATAACACATACACAAAAATATACACACATACACACAAATATACACACATACACACACACACACACACACACACAAGCACACATAAATGTACAAATGCACAGACAGCATTGATATTAAAACTTAGTTCAGGGATCTGGAAACATAAACAGCAGATAAGAGCAGTGGTTGCTCTTCCAGAGGATCTAAGTTCAATTCCCAACATCCATGGGGTCGCTTATACCATTTGTAATTCCATTTCCAAGTGACTCAACACCATCTTCTGGCCTTTACACGTACCAAACATTCACATGGGACTTAGATATACTTGGAGGCGAAGCACTATACCAAAAAGTGCGCCTGCCAAAAAAATCAGTATAACTAAAAAAGATTTAAAGACACATTATCAAATAAGAGAACCCTCAACATTGAACTCTACCATCACTTAAATGATTATAAAAGCAATAATTCAACTTTTCTTCTTCAACTACCTTTATGAACAACTTCCAATAGCATTGTGCACTCAAAAGTGTTGCCTACCTCAGCCATATGAAGAAACTCATGTCAATATGTTTCATGACCTACTCTTTCCTCTGCATTGAGATAGTTTACTATATTTAACTATAAGATTTCCAAAGCCAAATCCACCCATCTTTTCCTTCATCACAAAGATCATATCTCACTCTTCATTTTAAATCCTTAACTCTATGTATCATAACAGGTATGTATGCTCCTCAGATAATCCCAGAGGTGAGATTCATAAAGTACATGAAGCATTATAAGATATTAAGATTGTCTTTTGGAAATAGTGAAAGCAAATGGAAAAAGAAAACTGAGTTTCTTGAGTTAAGTTATATCTCTCCCTGAAACAAAATTTGATAGATTTAGGTTGTCTTTCCTATATCACATGGTCTGAGATGTTGGGTAAAGATGTGTGTGGTAAGTCTTAAAGAATCATTTGTTAAAAACAAGTATTTCATTTTACACATCACTCATTATTTTAGTTTCATATTGGATTTTATGGATAACATTCACAACCAAACCTCATACTGCATTTTGAGGGTAAATATGTCTTATGATTCTTCTCCCCCTGAGTTAACACAGATATGAATTCCTAAAGGCTATAAGTCATGAATCGCATACAGCTTGATTTTGTGCTCAATGCAAATAACAAGAAATCCTAGGTTGGAGAGGAAATTTTAAATGCATCTAGGAAAACACTGAGAAAATACTAATTCCAGGGGAGGAAGATGGCTATGTGGAGAAGAGTGTTTGCTGCACATACGTGAATACCTGGGATTGGGCCATGGAAACAGTCAGGCAAAACTGTTCACACACCTGTAACCCCGGCACAGGGACAGGTGAATCCCAGAGCTTGCTAACCAGACTGTCTCTAAAATATGGTGAGTTCTGAGTTCAGAAAGATATCCTGCTTTGGGGAAATAAAGTAGAATGTAACAGCGGGGCTCAGAAAGACATCTTCTGGTCTCCACATTCACTTACAACTACATTCACACATGTTCATATACACCCCATCCAGACAGCTGAGTCCTACATATATACCCCATACACATAGAAGAGCCCTATGTACACACCTCACACACACAGCAAAGTCTTACACATATGCCCCCCCATAAAGCAGAATCCTTCATAAACACCCCACACATATACTTCAGAGTTGTATATATGCAGTCTGTACACACACAGCAGATTCCAAAAAAAATTATAGGCCATACACACACACCAGAAACCTCCATACATGCCTCATGCACACACAACAGAATAATATATACAAACCCTATATACAAACAGCAAAATCCTACATACACACCCGATACACACAGAGCAGAATCCTATACATACACCCTACACACACACACCAAGATCTTACATACATATACCATACATACACAGCAGATTTCTACATATACATTCATATACACAGAGAGCAGATCCTACACACACCTCCCATAGACAAAGAACAGAGACCTACAAATACATCCCATACATGCACACACACACACACACACACACACACACACACACACACACACACACACACAGACACACTAAAATCCTACAGACAAATCCTGCTTGCTGTCCCTATCTGTTGCTATAGAAACAACCTCTGCACACATCCCTGACTTAACATGAACTATCAACCAATAGAATCATGGCAGAAAATGTGATATCTCTGAAGACACCAGCTAAAATAAATTATTCCATTAAAAAATAAATAATTAATATGCAAAATTGTCTTCAGAGAATCAGAATTGCCTCGGAACTCTTTGGCAGGATAAAGTAGGAGTTGGGCAGATGTGCTCCTGATTTTTGGTGTGTTTTAATTAGAGATTAATTAACCATTCTGGTGTGATCAGAGAACAACAGAATGGTAATGGAACTACAGAAATTAAGGCCTATGTTCATGAAATTTTGGGGGTTGGGGGTATATTGACAAATGAACTGCAGGTCTCTCATGCTTGATTTTAGCAAAGAGTTCCTTTACATTTTGACAGTGTATTGAAACTTTGAATGTTAAAGGTAATATTATTAATTAGTTAAGCAAGGAAAACAGCGTGGTATTCTCCTCATAGCCAATCTAGAACTTCATGCTTTCAGCCATCTAGTAAGAATACAGAGAAAATCTGACAAAACGAGGACACATGAAAGTGTCCTTGTCCACACTTTTCCAAGTGTAGACCTTGAGGTTGTTAAAGCTTTGTGGGATATTAAAGAGAAACCAAGAGTTTGTGCCAATACCATATCAAAAAATGTGTTAAAATAATCTATGGAATTTATCATAATGCAACTATCAAAGTCTCTAGGACATAAAACTCTTAAATTCTCTTGAAAGTTGTTTCACTGAAAATAGGGAGACCATGGAATATCTTGTTCACACATGTGGGCTAAGCCAGAAAGATTATAGATGTGGGGACTACAGAAATCCATTAGTGGTCACATCCTCTGCCCACAGAGCCTCAGAATTTGATGTTTCCAAATGTAGACTCTCAGTGTTGCTTTCCTGCAAACTTGCTTTGTTACTCCCCTGATTTCCCTTTGAGAACAGGATGTAAGCTTTGTACCATTGTATATTGGAATTATGTGACTCTCCACACCCCAGTTGCTCAGAGAACAAAGTTTGCCTAGAGTCCCAAAAGATACATTAAGTTTGATTTTCTCAACACAGTTGGAAATGTTAAAAATTGTGAAGACTATAGAAGTTGTACTTAATCCATCTTTCATTATGAGATGACTACGAGCCAGTGAGTACTACAGGTACAATGGTTTGAAAGTCTTTCACTGGCTAAAGATTGAGCCAGTGGTTCATATCAGATGCTAATATTTTGGGGAAATTCTGGAAACATTAAAGATGGAGCTGAGGTCAGAAATACATCCCTGGGAGATGAGAAGACAGATCACTTAGTACACAGTATCACTGACATGTTTCTCTCTCCTTTTCTCAGATTCTGATTTGTAATGTTGTACACAGTTTCTGGGACAGAGTTCCGCCATTAGGATGCCCTGTGTCAAAACAATACAGCTGAAAAACAAACAAACAAACAAACAAAACCAATACAGCTGGCCATGATGGAATGAACTGTTTGAAAACTGGGGGTAAAATAAGTCATTATGGATGAAAGGGTGAAATAAAAGGAAAGAGAAAAAGGGAAAAGATTTCATAACATTACCAAAAATGTTATGGTTGAACACGTTGGAAAGCTGAAATCTCACATAACATTCAGGTTTAATCTCTCTATCAGCTTTGTAATATCTACATCCATTATAACCAGCCTGAGTGTTTTCAGCTTAATTCCAAAAATGTGTTGAACAGTGAGAAATTGCTTTCTGTCAATACCTTTTTATGAAGGGGTAAACTATTTTCTCTCTAGTTTTTAAAGCAGAAAGCCCTGGTGATTCTACAGTATTTCCAAATGAACATAAAATTGCATAAGTACCTCATTCTTTAAAGGGGCACTTTGCAGGATATTTTTGAGGCACAAAGAAGAGCTTTTAAGGAGGCAAAGTGATGGTTGGTGTTATTATCAGCACATACTGACAAGAAGTCTGCAGTTCGCCTGTTTGTGCCTGCTCCTATTTGCACCAAATCCCCAGAGTCAAGTCTGCCTGGTCTGTTTGATAAGCTTCGCAGAGTGTCTTCTTGCTTTCCACCTTGCCCCATCCTTGTTATCTCTGGCCACTTGCTTTGTTATTCACCTGATTTCCCTTTGAGAACAGGATGTAAGCTTTGTACCATTGTATATTGGAATTATGTGACTCCCCACACCCCAGGTGCTCAGAGTACAAGGTTTGCCTAGAGTCCAATGAGAGTCCTAGAGAAACGTGTCAGTGATACTGTGTAATAAGTGATCTGTCTTCTCATCTCCCAGGGATGTATTTCTGACCTCAGTTCCATCTTTAATGTTTCCAGAATCTCCCCAAAATATTAGCATCTGATATGAACCACTGGCTCAACTCTTATGTGTTAACTCTTTGAGATTATTATATTGTGTATTTTGATCACACACACACACCATATGGGACTCCCTACCTCCTCCCGGATATATTCCTACTCCTTACTAGCCCCCCGACTGCATGTCCTCTTCATCTTTCTAATGACTATCTGATCTGTGTTACTCATCTACTCCATGGTCTGAGGTTATCCCCCGGCTACACTGACACACCAATGGCCACATGCTTAAAGACAACTGACTGTTCTTGCAAAAGGCATCAGCTACTCATCACTCCTAAATTATGGGAGAAAACTTATGGACCCCTTTCCACTCAAAGCAAGACATTTACTGGCTTGATACTATGTAGTTGTTGGGCAAGTAGCCACCATGGTTGTGACTTAATGAGTGTAGTAGGTTGGTCTTCTTAGAAGACATATTCTTTCTACCCCTCCTGCCCTCTCTCTTGCAATCTTCCCTCTCCCTCCCTGTGATGTTTCCTGAGGCTTGATTAGGAAGCTGTGATGTAGATGTTCCAGTTGTGGCTGAACAGTCTACAGAAACTCACTCTCTGGAACTTTGATCACTTGTGACTCTGAGCATTAATCACTGTTCACTCCCTAATAAATCAAATGGACAAAATTGCTGATGAGGCCCAACAGCTGCATTAATTTAAATAGGGAAATACAAACACAGAGTACTGGTTGATTCTGTGTCCACTAATCAGAACAATAATAATAGGTTCAAGCTTGGGACTCCTCAAAAATGATTTCTTGGGAATATATGCAGTACTAAGCATATGTTTTGACCCGTGGAGTAAGACTTACATCCAATCAGAAAGAACATAGTTACTTCTATTACAGTCATTCCACGATTGCACGCATGGGCATCTCTTGGCAATTCTGTCTCTATTGTATTTCCCAGGGTTTACCACCCAGTAAGACTGTTCATCATCTTTATTCCCTTGCAGCTTACATAGCTTTTGAAACTATTAAAACTAACAGCAGGGTACAAGCTTACTGGTTGATATCAACTCAACTTATCCACATCCTCTGATGAATATGTGTGATGCTTTTAGCAGTAAAGTTTTATTAGCTAATTCTGATGGGTAACCAGGAACAAAGGCAATAGATTGCATCCTTTTGGGATCTCTAGGAGCCCTGTGACCAACAGCATTACATTGGGAATCGGACTTCTTATTTAACAAGCAATAGGAGGGGCAAAATTCCCAAATTCCCTGTGTAGAGTAATTCCACTTAAACTCCTAGTGGGGCAGAGGGGAACAGTTCCGCGTGACTTTTTCTCCCTGCCTACTCCTCTGCCTTGCCCGCCCATTCTAATAAAGCTTCCCAAACCATTTTCTCTCTCCAGGTGTAATCCAGAGAGTTGACTCTCCAAATGTCTAATGGTATTTATATCCAGTAATTAGTTTCTTAAAATTTTTGTTTCAATTTTTACTTCCAAAACAGGTATCATAGTAACACTATAAAGGAGAATATATATATATATATATATATATATATATATATATATATATATATATGTATATATATATATATATATATATATATATATATATATATACACATACACACACACACACACACACACACACACACACACACAAACTCTGTGCTAAAAGAAAACATCCTCTCAGGGAAACTAGGAAAGGGGATAACATTTGAAATGTAAATAAAGAAAATATCTAATAAAAAAAGAAATAACAAAGAAAGAAAGCAGCCTCTTTTTTTATTAGCCCTGTTATTTGTGCTTCATGTGACTAAGCTATTTAGTTAGCATGGTCTCCATCACCTTTTGCTTCCTTCATTTTTGAGTTTGGTTTTGGTTTTCTCCAGAGAATGTTTTCCATTTCCCCAAAGAATTTCTGATGCCACAATTTAGTACTACAGTGAAACTGTCATAGCACTCTTGACTATAGTCTTTGCCCAAGGCACACTGAAGTTTAGAATTTTTATTAGCAAGCTAGAAATTCAGTAGTGTTGGAGAGGAAAGTTGCCCTAGAGTTTTCATATATTGATCAAACTCTGAGCCTGAGGATAAACTGAACCATCTGGTAATCCTTTCCTCAGGTAGCCTGAAATTCCTGAGGCCACATACTCCCAAGTCTAGATAGATCTGCTGTTTCCTTTGCATGTGACTGGGCACCTGCAAGACAGATAGATTTGCCCTTCAGTCCAAAGGACATGCCACAACTTCCCTACCACAACCTTTCTGAACAACGGCAACCAGACAGAAAAAGTCCTGAGAATGCCATGGCATAGCTATTGTTTGTTCCTTTGCTGAAATCATTTACCAATGTAGAGCAGGAGACTCTCATTTTGCACTGCCTCCAGGCAAACAGAGTGATGCATTGTGGGGTAACAAACAATGTTTTTAATCATCAGCTACACGGACTGACAGCAAGTCTAGAGATGAGGAGAAAAGGAAGAGGTAGACGTAATTATCAGGCAATGATAAACCATCACCAGAAGCTGAAATGTTTGCTGCTAAGTCTGGATTGTGAGCTAATGGACCTCGTGGACATCACTTCTATTCCTCACATGGGAAGCCACCACTAATCCATGGATGAATGCCACGTTTCAGTGTCCTCTCAGTGAAATGAGCCTCTACCTTCAAGGTGTGCACAAAGTGATAAAGTGGACAAGCACACATCTCATTAAGAAAGCTCCAAGACCCAGAAATCAGGCCTTTCATGGAAGTATGCCTGTATTCTCTGGTTTATCAAAAGCCCAAAGTTGTACAATAAAATTATTGTGGAAAAGGGTTGAATATCTAAATAGGCAGAATAAAATAATGGTACAAATATACACTTGGTCTTAGCCAAAAGGCTGAAAAGCGATATAATCGTACAAATAAAGTTCCCATTGGTTATCTCGATTTTGGAATTGTATGAGGTTCCCATTTACCCAGTGTTTAATTAAGAAGTGTAATATTTTCAATAGGTGATATTCTAGCAAAGAAAATATAGATTTGCTTCCCTGAAAAATATAAAGCAGCGTTAGAGCTAAGCTTGTTGGATAAACTGCATCAGTAGGAGGTGGATTGTTATTTGTTTGGACCCTTCCAGCAGAATGCCAATTCCTTTTTCTTACAGATACATGCTAATTCATCTTTGTATGGAATAAGCAAGCCTAATTATTTCCTCTAGTATTGCCATATACCAGCTTATAGATTCTGAATAGGAGATCGATATATTATTATATTATATTATATTATATTATATTATATTATATTAATTATATTATATATCCCTGGTAACAATCACTTGTACTGCTTCACTAAATACATCTGTTTTTAACCACTGACTCAAATAAAAGAAATAGATTTTTAACATATAAAACATATGTATGGGCGAGGTTAGTCAAGGATGCAGCTCAGTTGGTCCTCTTCCTACCATACAATTATGAGGACCTATGCATGAGGACCTAAACTCTCACGTCTGGGATCCACATCAAAGCAAAGAGCTGATCCACATTTATATCCAGTGCTGTGACGGCAAGTATAGGTGCACCCCACACCAATACAGGTGGACTCCTACATCAATACAGGTGCACCCCACACCAATACAGGTGTACCCACACCAATACAGGTGCACCACTACACCAAAACAGGTGCACCACTACACCAATACAGGTGCACCACTACACTTTGACAGACAACTGAACTGGTAAATCCCAGGTTCATGCAGAGAACATATCTCAGAAAAAGAAGGTAGAGGTTGAGTACCTGAGGAAGACATTCATTGCTGACTTCTGCCTCTTGGTGTGCAAGCAAATACACACATGTACAATCACAGGCACATGAACACACACGCAAGCCACATGTATACAATCATACAACAAATATATTGGGACTACAACTAAATGAAATTGACAGAGTTTGTATAGGATTTATACCTAAAACTGGATATTATACTGTTCTATGCTTGAATTTTACAAATGACTCTAAAATGCTACCAAAGTCATCCAAGGCTCAAATAATTATATAGAAAAATAAACTCATTTATTCATAATGGTTCATTCATAAATGAAATGAAGATAGTTCGAAGTATTATACAATGGGGGCGATTATGCAATTATAGAGAATTTATTGAGATCCAGTGAAATATCCTATCTAGTTCTTTCTCTGAGGACTAGTCTATGGATGCCCTAAAAATGTAATATAAATGGTATATATGAGTATTAACAATATTGCTAAATACTAAGTACAGCTAAAGTCTGTTAGGTAGTAGACATGCCGACATAGCACAGCTCCCTCCGAGTGAGGAATATCTTTTCCCCTTGAGCCCATCCTGAGAAACTTGATTTCAACACTAATTGTCAACTTGATGCAAAGTAAATTCACCAAGGGAATAAATCTCTGCAAGTGTCTCTGCAGGATTATATACATAAGGTAAGTTGAGATGAGAAAGCACACACTTCAATGCAGACAGTCCTGTTCTATGTGGGGTATGAGTACGAACATTCATATTCTTTCTTCCTGGCTGCAAGTGCAGCGAGACCCAGGAGCCTGACATTCATGCAATCACGCCTCCTTTAACATGATGAACTATGTCCTCGTCACCTTCATGCCTAGACAAACCCTTCCTCACAGGATGGCTTTTCTCAGGTTGTCACAGTAGCAAGAAAAGCCCTAAGACGGATCAGTTATATTGCAGACAGGATGAAGGCAGCTTTGTTCTAAGCCACAAACACAGATATCTGTGCATCTGATGCAAATTATAGATATCCTGCTTCCCATGGTGCTTCCATTGGGCCTACGAAGGCACAGTCTGTGTAGTCTCAGATTCCTTGCCTCTCTGTTGGTGTCAGGGTTCTTGGGTGTTGATTCGCACTGGGGCCATATTTATCCAAAAAGGCTAACCTTAACCAAACCCCAGTCCTAGCCCTAGCTAGTGTTGAAGCTCACCTTGAATCTCAAAAACAATGGTCAACTTGAATAAAATAACTCAATATAAATATTTGAAAGATACTAAAATCTATCCCAGGCATTTTTCATTGCTATTGAAGGCAAAAGAAATGTAGCCCCAACGTTGTTTCCTTGCCCACTTGATAACAATATTAGTGTACTAATGTGTGTTTAGCATGTTTGTAACGGAGCTACGAATTTTATGACGTTGAGAACTTTTTAAATCGGAAGCCAACTCCTTGAGTTAGCAGTAGCTTAGTCGTGCTGGTGGGCCATGGAGATCTGCTACTGTAGGGAAGAACATGCTTAGGAGAGTTGATCTTGCAGCCTGGGCTACTGGTTGCAGCCAACCAACCGATCAAGAGAGATTCTCTCCCAGAACTGACCATATCTAAAATGCCCTGTTACAACAGTGACAATGTGTGAGGAGCCGCCCTCACATTTGCCATTATAAGATGGCACTGACAGCTGTGTTCTAAGTGGTAAACATAGTCTGCACACATGCAGGGGCAGTTTTCCCACCATGTGTTCTGCCTTTCCCGTGATGACAACTGGGCCGATGGGCTGCAGCCAATCAGGGAGTAATACATCCTAGGTGGAGGATAATTCTCCTTAAAAAGGGATGGGGTTTCGCCATTTGCGGGCTTGCTCTCTTGCACTCTGGCTCCTGAAGATGTAAGCAATAAAGCTTTGCCGCAGAAGATTCTGGTTTGTTGCGTCTTTCCTGGCCGGTCGTGAGAACGCGTCTAATAACAATTGGTGCCGAAACCCGGGACGGGACGAGAAGACCTGGGACGAGAAAAAATCCGGGACGAAAAAATACGAGAAAAAACTCGGGACTGGCGCAAGGAAGATCCCTCATTCCAGAACCAGAACTGCGGGTCGCGGTAATAAAGGTTCCCGTAAAGCAGACTGTTAAGAAGGATTCAACTGTATGAATTCAGAACTTTTCAGCTGGGGAACGAGAGTACCAGTAAGTATAGCTTTACAAGGTAAGCCTGGCCTTGAACTTTCTAAGGAAATTCAAGACAGTCTATCAGAAGTAAAGTGGAAAATAGCTTTATAAGGTATGTTTGGCCTTGAACTTTTTCTAGTGTTAAAAGCCCTTTTGTTCCTTTTCACATGTTATCAAGTGGTTAAGGCAGGGCGGATTCTAGAGGAAATTCAGGACAAGCTATCAGAAGTAAAGCGGGGAGAGAGAGTAGGAGCAAAGAGAAAACATGGTGCACAAAATAAGTATACAGGCCTTTCCAAGGGTCTTGAACCCGAGGAAAAGTTAAGGTTAGGTAGGAATACCTGGAGAGAGATTAGAAGAAAAAGAGGAAAAAGGGAAAAGAAGAAAGATCAATTAGCGGAGGTCTCTAGGAAAAGGAGCCTGTGCTCATCGCTGGATGGGCTCGGGGAGCCAGCTCTTAGTAGCTCTGAAGCAGATGAAGAATTCTCCTCTGAAGAAACAGACTGGGAGGAAGAAGCAGCTCATTATGAGAAAAAAGGGTACCAGCCAGGTAAAGTGCTAGCTAATCAGTTAAGGAAGCCAAAAGCGGCTGGCAAAGGCCAGCTTGCTGCTTGGCCTCAGGGCAGTCGGCTTCAAGGTCCGCCCTATGCGGAGTCCCCGCCCTGCGTAGTGCGTCAGCCCTGCGCAGAGAGGCAGTGCGCAGACTCATTCATTCCAAAGGAGGAACAAAGGAAAATACAACAGGCATTTCCGGTCTTTGAAGGAGCCGAGGGTGGGCGTGTCCACGCTCCGGTAGCGTATATACAGATTAAAGAGCTTGCCGAGTCGGTCCGTAACTATGGAGTCAGTGCTAATTTCACTATAGCACAAGTGGAAAGGCTTGCGAATCACGCTATGACTCCTGCTGACTGGCAAACGGTTGTAAAAGCCGCTCTCCCTAGTATGGGCAAATATATGGAATGGAGAGCGCTTTGGCACGAAGCTGCACAAGCGCAGGCCCGAGCAAACGCAGCTGCTTTGACTCCAGAGCAGAGAGATTGGACTTTTGACTTGTTAACGGGTCAGGGAGCTTATTCTGCTGATCAAACAAACTACCATTGGGGAGCTTATGCCCAGATTTCTTCCACGGCTATTAGGGCCTGGAAGGCGCTCTCTCGAGCAGGTGAAACCACTGGTCAGTTAACAAAGATAATCCAGGGACCTCAGGAATCCTTCTCAGATTTTGTGGCCAGAATGACAGAGGCAGCAGAGCGTATTTTTGGAGATTCAGAGCAAGCCGCGCCTCTGGTAGAACAGCTAATCTATGAGCAAGCCACAAAGGAGTGCCGAGCAGCCATAGCCCCAAGAAAGAACAAAGGCTTACAAGACTGGCTCAGGGTCTGTCGAGAGCTTGGGGGACCTCTCACCAATGCAGGCTTAGCGGCCGCCATCCTTCAATCTCAAAACCGCTCCATGGGCAGAAATAATCAGAGGACATGTTTTAACTGCGGAAAGCCTGGGCATTTTAAGAAAGATTGCAGAGCTCCAGATAAACAGGGAGGGACTCTCACTCTTTGCGCTAAGTGTGGCAAGGGTTATCATAGAGCTGACCAGTGTCGCTCTGTGAGGGATATAAAGGGCAGAGTCCTTCCCCCACCTGATAGTCAATCAGCTTATGTGCCAAAAAACGGGTCATCGGGCCCTCGGTCCCAGGGCCCTCAAAGATATGGGAACCGGTTTGTCAGGACCCAGGAAGCAGTCAGAGAGGCGACCCAGGAAGACCCACAAGGGTGGACCTGCGTGCCGCCTCCGACTTCCTATTAATGCCTCAAATGAGTATTCAGCCGGTGCCAGTGGAGCCTATACCATCCTTACCCCTGGGAACCATGGGCCTTATTCTCGGCCGGGGTTCACTCACCTTGCAGGGCTTAGTAGTCCACCCTGGAGTTATGGATTGTCAACATTCCCCTGAAATACAGGTCCTGTGCTCAAGCCCTAAGGGCGTTTTTTCTATTAGTAAAGGAGATAGGATAGCTCAGCTGCTGCTCCTCCCTGATAATACCAGGGAGAAATCTGCAGGACCTGAGATAAAGAAAATGGGCTCCTCAGGAAATGATTCTGCCTATTTGGTTGTATCTTTAAATGATAGACCTAAGCTCCGCCTTAAGATTAATGGAAAAGAGTTTGAAGGCATCCTTGATACCGGAGCAGATAAAAGTATAATCTCTACACATTGGTGGCCCAAAGCATGGCCCACCACAGAGTCATCTCATTCATTACAGGGCCTAGGATATCAATCATGTCCCACTATAAGCTCTGTTGCCTTGACATGGGAATCCTCTGAGGGGCAGCAAGGGAAATTCATACCTTATGTGCTCCCACTCCCGGTTAACCTCTGGGGAAGGGATATTATGCAGCATTTGGGCCTTATTTTGTCCAATGAAAACGCCCCATCGGGAGGGTATTCAACTAAAGCAAAAAATATCATGGCAAAGATGGGTTATAAAGAAGGAAAAGGGTTAGGACATCAAGAACAGGGAAGGATAGAGCCTATCTTACCTAATGGAAACCAAGACAGACAGGGTCTGGGTTTTCCATAGCGGCCATTGGGGCAGCACGACCCATACCATGGAAAACAGGGGACCCAGTGTGGGTTCCTCAATGGCACCTATCCTCTGAAAAACTAGAAGCTGTGATTCAACTGGTAGAGGAACAATTAAAATTAGGCCATATTGAACCCTCTACCTCACCTTGGAATACTCCAATTTTTGTAATTAAGAAAAAGTCAGGAAAGTGGAGACTGCTCCATGACCTCAGAGCCATTAATGAGCAAATGAACTTATTTGGCCCAGTACAGAGAGGTCTCATGCTGGTTAATCAACTCATAGATCTTGTCCAGATACAACTAGATGTATTATGACAAATAACTCAGCAGGGTTGTGAACAAAAGTTTCCGGGATTGTGTGTTACTTCCATTCAGTATGAGAAATTTACTAGGGCAGCTAATTTGTCAAAAAGTCTTTCTCAGTATATGTTACAGAATTGGACGGCTGAATTTGAACAGACCCTTCGGGAATTGAGACTTGCCATCATTCAGGTCAACTCCACGCGCTTGGACCTGTCGCTGACCAAAGGATTACCCAATTGGATCTCCTCAGCATTTTCCTTCTTTAAAGAATGGGTGGCATTGATATTATTTGGAGATACACTTTGCTGTGGATTAGTGTTGCTTCTTTGGTTGGTCTGTAAGCTTAAGGCCCAAACTAGGAGAGACAAGGTGGTTATTGCCCAGGCGCTTGCAGCTCTAGAACATGGTGCTCCCCCTGATATATGGTTATCTATGCTTAGGCAATAGGTCGCTGGCCACTCAGCTCTTATATCCCACGAGGCTAGTCTCATTGCACGGGATAGAGTGAGTGTGCTTCAGCAGCCCGAGAGAGTTGCAAGGCTAAGCACTGCAGTAGAAAGGCTCTGCGGCACATATGAGCCTATTCTAGGGAGACATGTCATCTTTCAAGAAGGTTGAGTGTTCAAGTGTCCTTCCCCCAGGAAAAACAACACGGGACCAGACCAGGACCCCTCTGGGTGATGAGCCTGGGAGGAGGTTATGTGTACGGCTCCTTTACCTGCACACTGGGGATTTGACCTCTATCTCCACTCTCATTAATATGGGTGGCCTATTGCTCTTATTAAAAGAAAAGGGGGATCTGTGAGGAGCCGCCCTCACATTTGCCATTATAAGATGGCACTGACAGCTGTGTTCTAAGTGGTAAACATAGTCTGCACACATGCAGGGGCAGTTTTCCCACCATGCGTTCTGCCTTTCCCGTGATGACAACTGGGCCGATGGGCTGCAGCCAATCAGGGAGTAATACATCCTAGGTGGAGGATAATTCTCCTTAAAAAGGGATGGGGTTTCACCATTTGCGGGCTTGCTCTCTTGCACTCTGGCTCCTGAAGATGTAAGCAATAAAGCTTTGCCGCAGAAGATTCTGGTTTGTTGCGTCTTTCCTGGCCGGTCGTGAGAACGCGTCTAATAACAACAATGTGCAACTTGCCTAGTGCCTGATTCTGCTTGTAGTGTGGCTGAGTAAGGTGTCACTCTTAGGAAAACCACACACAAGTATCCATCCGCAGCACTTAAGGTCCTTACGGGAGGGTGGGAAGCAGGGGGGCTCAGTGACAAGCATCTGCTGTCATGCTCTCTGTCTCCAGGGTCACTGTGGCTGGGTCCACATCCATCGCTTTAATATAGTCAGATGCTCTGCTTGTCAGCTACATAAACTGTCCCACGTTTGCCATTAGCTGCCTCTATTAATGAGATATTATACACTGAAGCACTTTCTATTGATTTAGGTAAAAGGGCACTCCAGCGGCGCTCATTATCTTATAAGGTCAAAAGAGAAAAGGATCACAGCTCCATCAGTCAAGGAGAAGCAGGCAGTGGCAGTGTGGGTGGTAGATGGCCAGGGAAAACTCTGATGGGGAAGAGGCCGTTTCTGGGGTCTCTACAGGTTTGACTGCACTAATTTCACAGGCAATGGCTAAAGAAGCAAGATCTGATACATTGGAAAGCAGCTGAAAGCACGAAACTGCTAGCAACTTCCATTACTTCTAAAAGAAATACCAAAGCAGTTGCTCTCGAAATTTCTAGAGTAAACACAGGAGAAATAAAAAAAAATTGAAAAAAAAGTAAACCTGGAACTTTGTATTACAAGTAATCCTTATAGCGAAGGAGGAGGAGGAGGAGGAGGAGGAGGAGGAGGAGGAGGCGGAGGAGGAGGAGAAAAAGAAGAGCAGTTATGTCACTCGAACTCAGGGACAGTAATCATTTCCTTTCCTAAACATGGGAACCTGGAAATTTTTAGGCCATTTCCAAATTTCTGCCCTATTTAGATAACATGTTCTTTAAATTATTTGCAAATACGTGTTTAAATACACCTGACCTGACAGGAAGAGATTCTACACTGTTTGAAGGCTTCTTTCCATGCACAGCATGCATAATCTCATTTCACCCCTAAGAGGACAATCCAGACCAGACCCTGAGACTGGCTGCTCCTTATCCAGACCAGACCCTGAGACTGGTGGCTCCTTAGGTGAAAACTTGGGATTCGGAGGGACTCAGTACACAAACCACGTAGCTAATGAATGAAGAGGTTGGTCAATCAGACCCACCTGTTGGTTTGAACTGCCCGAAAATGAATCCCAGCAGTAAGAAGAAATGAATCCTGGGATACCTACAGTGCCTTTTAACTACAAATTTATATGGAAAATAGTCTTTAATTAAATCTTTACCTGGTGCATTTTAAGGCCTACACTTAATTTGTATGTGCACATTTTCTCCCCGTCTCTCTGATTAGAACTAGAACGTACCAGCTCAGGGCAGACAGCTTTTTAATATGAATACTTCTGAGAATGCTTTTTAAAAGTTTAACTGTGTTTTTGGACAGCTATAGGATGATATTTTACAGGTAAAAGCAATGTCTTGAATGTAAATTTATTATCACACTAAATGTGAGCATTGGTAAGCTAAATGTGCTTGTCGGTTTTGTGCAAATGTTGGTGAATATTTCTTCATAGTCAGTGTTTTTAATCTTGCTTGTGGACACAGCATGCTACTATGACCATTTTCATAGATCATACATGAATAAATAGATAAGCCTGGGTTGATTTAATTTATAGTTGATGTGTACTTTGGAGGTAGTGCTTAGAATATTAGAATAGAGCTGTAAGATAAGAAAGCCTTGGCCTTCTTTGAGGGAGAATGACTGCGGATATGGAGTGTCCATCTAAGCTGCAGTTGCTGATGCCTGTCAGCCCAAGTACTGACAGGAACTGAGCGCCCAACACTGATAAAGGGAATATTTCATCAGATTTCGATTTCAGATTATATCTAAGACCAACAAATACAAAGTCGTAAAATCCTATTACTATGTAAAGGTAAAATTTGCAGCTGTAACATAATTGCATAAAGAATAGTGAAAAGATATTCCATGAGTTGAGCTAAGGAAATAGTCAGTCATGTCCTGTGCACATGAAACAAGAGGCACACACTCTATTTAACATTCACTTTAATACCATCTCGAGAACAGCTTTAAGCTAATGAAAAGCAAGCCTCCTTTCCGATGATTCTGACTTTCTGGTCTGAATAGTTGCCTGCTCAAGCAATAACCTTGATGACCACGTTAATCAGTCTTCTTTCAAACTGTCCACCTGCTCCCATTAAAAACCTATTAACGGGGACCAATTAGATGCAGGAGTGGTGTCAAAGGCATCTGCACATTAGGCACTTATAAAGTGTTCAATAAATACTTTATTATATAAAGTGATTATTACTATATAAAGTGATTCAGCTTTAAGTCTTTGAGAAAAATATTTCTGTTCCATAGGATATATTCTTACTCTTAAATCCATAGCTTAATAAAATGGCATATTAGAAATCAAATTCTGATAGTTGTCATGTGTGGTTTTATAAATAAAAACAATGCTACTTGCTAGAACCATGGTTTTAATAATCTAATAAAAATACAGTAAGACTAGGCTGATGGATGTACGGTGTTGTACAATGAATAATGGAATAGGAGTGTTCAAGGCTCAGCCAGATTAGAACAGCACCATGAACTCATCTTGACTCTTCATTTCAGGTTTTGCTCTATTCACACATGCTGCAAATTCTCACAAGAAGTAACTCCTATCCAATGAGACCAGAGGTGACTTCACTCACGACGGTGAGACTCTTTCTGTCTGTGTTTTAAGCCTCAATGCTTTTCTTTGATATCAAACCTGCTTCTACTTTATGTTCCTTGCACTCAGTTTCCTTGCAGGCTTGCAAGGTCTTGTGGCTTTCCAGACTTTCATTTCTCTGACATTTGGTACAAGAAGACACATGATTCTCTTCCATTAGCTTGCTGTGTTGACTTCCTGGGACTCAAGGCTATCTGCCCTACTCTCTGCGGTCAAGGCTTGTGAAGTATGGTCAACCCCTCTCTGACCTTACTATCATCCGGATCTACAACAGTTCCCTGAAATGTGGTAACAATGCTGTGGAATTGGGTTGAAGGGGGGATCAATAAGTAATACAACATCTTTTGTGCAAATGCTTGCTTGTTTTACTTCTGCTTCACTCTCTACAGGCAGGATTCAATGAGTGGGGGATATGAGGATAAGGTAGAACAGGAGACATTGGGAGGTATAACTAACACTAAAGACTACTAAACATGACCCATGGAAACCTACTACTCTAGCGGTATAAGCCGTGTGTGTGTGTGTGTGTGTGTGTGTGTGTGTGTGTGTGTGTGTGTGTGTATGTATGTATATATGTGTATGTATATATTCTTGACACTATAGACTAGGAAGTAACAAATCAGAATGCCCAGTATGAGTTACCTCCTTTTGAACCATAGATTAGTAGGGTCCCATAAGTATCCCTAAAACAGTACAGAGAGCTGCCATTGCTCTTGGCTCTCCTTCAGAAATTAATGGTGAAACACTCTTGCTAAAGAAACTATGCACTTAGGTAAGACACGAGAAAATAAAGCTGATGCTGAGTTGAAGCCTCTGCAGGACTCCCCATGCTCCAAGAGAAAACCTTACAACCATCAACGTGGAGGCAGCCCTAAATGGACTAAGTGGGCTTCAAGAAAGATGGGAGCGAGGCATAAAATAGGAGGATACAGTGGTGGACATAAAGGAGAAATTGGAGGAGAAAAAACTGGGACAGATTGATAAAGCATACTCATTATAGGAATGGATAAAACTTTTAACAAAATAAATAAAATTAATATAAAATTCCATTTCCTATTCCATATTATTCTATGACTCATTCCTATAATTAAATCACTAGCCTCTTAACTTTGTTCTTTGAATTTCAACAAAAGTCCAATTTGTTATCCATCTGCAACGTTGTCTTCCATGGGCTTCATTTGTGTTTAATTTGGCCTTAATTTCAATCACTGACATCAATTTCAAACCATGAATGTGTCTTAAGAAGTGAGCCTATGAAAAAATAATAGCCCAACCCTGACAAGACGGCTCCCAGGAGGAAGCCTTTCCCCATAAGGCACTTTGGCCATCATCTCAGAGCCCCAAGGGTGTGCAGGCAGTAGGAAGATTCATTGTGTTAAGGTTGTACTCAATCCTCTTGGAGAAAAATGCCAAGTTAAGCTTCAGTTGAAAGGCAAATAAAGAAACATATACTTCCTTTAGGATTCATTAAATTTCATACAAACTCTTGCCTTGGTAGATCTTCCAAGCATTGAGCTGCATAATAGCAAAGCGGACTGGGAAATACATTTCAAATTTATGTCCCAAATACACAGGTGTGGAGGCCAATACTCTTTCTATGTCATCCTGATACAAGCCCAGCTCCTACTACCTCGCCTGCTGCAAGTATTCTTGCCATGGGATCCAAATGGTTTTTCAAACGTTTTCTACATGGAAAGTACCACAAGCAGCTCACGTGCTTTCAGACAAATTTAGAAAAGAACTGAATCTTTCCTTCTACGGTGGAACAGCCACTCCTAAATAATCACAGGGAAACCAGGAATTCCTAAGTGGAGGCACAATGAGAAAATGGTTTTTCATAGACCTTACAACATAATTCTATGGTCAGGTCTGCTAAAATACACAGATTTTCATCTTTTAACATAGAAAAACCTTGCTCTACTGCACTAGTAATAAAGATAGAACTGTTTCGGGAGATAATTGGACATGGGTTTGAATGGACTTTAATTCTAAGTGTAATTGATAAATGTTAAATCCTATCTGACAAGTAAATAATCCGTCCTTACGACATGGGAGGAATGGTCAAGAGCCAGTAAGGATTGAAATCAGAAATGGAAATGAGAGGAACCATGGAAGGTCATCTCTTCCACAGTCTTTCCATCAGTAAGCTTATGACCCAAAAAGGATCCGAGCAGAAGTACATATAGAGATCTTTAACTCACCTCCACCTCACTTCCAATCTGTTCACTGATAGTAGATATAACAGCATTGCCCATGCACGACAAAAATGAAAACGTAAGTTCACAGCGACCATACACACCTCAGCCATGCCTTCTGTCTCTTATTTTGAATATCCAGTCATTCTTCAGGAATGTCCAAGGAACCCTTAGACTTTTTACTCAATCCTGCCCCCACACACGAGGGAGAGCATCAACACATTAGGACACAGATTGTAACTGTAACTCCCTGGGCAAATATATTCAACTGCAAAGGCATTGATCCCCTGCACAGTGTCTTGTGGCTATGGTAGCTAAGAAGGAACCAAAGCTCGTAATGGAGAGCTGACGCAGTATCACATTGCGCTCTGGAGACCAGCAATAGAATTTAGTGAGTGAAAGAAAGGCGCCAGAAACAAATGAGAAGGAGAGGAACTTCCATGGGTATTCATTAAAATACCTTCTTTATGAGTAACTTGACATTACCCCAAGGCTATGTACCTAAAAAAATAATAATAAAAATAAAAGCTCTGAATTGCAAGTGAAGGGAGTCCTTGTGGCAAGCATACATATTAAGTAAAATGAACAATTCCCACGTCATGGTTTATCACTTTCCATTGTAAATTTACAGCTGGCATTTACACAGCAAATTCTAAAGCCTATATCTGTAAAATAAGACAGAAGCAGACAGGAGCAGTGGGTCTGAGGAGCTTGACGGCGTGGCTTCGCAGGCTGCTGTCATCCCAGTGGCCCTAGATTTTCCACAAAGGTGAAGATGCATATTTCCAGGTCAAGGAATTCAGTGATCAAGGAATGGAGGGGGAAACAGTGAGATTCAAAGATGGAAGGCTTGGGTTCTAAGACAGCTTCTGCAGTTTATTAGCTGTCTTTGGACAACACTTAACTTCTCCTAATCGAGTGTTGTCTTCTATGACAGGAAGCCTCTATGTATCTCTCCCAGTTTTTTCTCAAAGTCCAATGAAATGTATTCAAAGTCCAGTAAATATTTAAACACTTGCCAACAAAAGTGTTTACACAGCAAAACTTCACCATCTCCATTACTTATGGCACAGTGCATTGTGCAATCATAGGAGAAGGTTGCCCATTCATCTAGAGATAGATTACATTTTTACTGATTCTTTCATCCACAACTACTGTAAGACAAAGTATTTAGCTTTTGAAGTAGTTGCTCAGTAATAATAGAATTGTTAAAGCTAATGGTTGAAAACTATTAGAAATGCATAAGGCAAATAACAAAGCCAAACTAAAAGCTAGAAAATCCATTGAATTTCTCAACAACTTCCCACAACATTAAATCAGTAGGGAAACTCACTTAAACCTGCTATCTTGTAGGAAAGCACAATTCGTGTTGATAAGCAGAACAGGACAAATACTTATTGCAGTCGCTTTGGAGTCCGAAGTTCCTCACCTTCCCAAACTGCTCCACCTACAGTATCCTCTCTGTCATGTTACTAACAGAAACTGAGAGACAGGTACAAATAGAAACGTTAGGGAGCTCTTTGGTGCTGACGAACATTTGAGGGTGATGGTAGAAAGGGCATCCTGGACTACATAACAGAACACTCAAGCTAAAACACAACAGTTGACAAAGCAAAGTAGACTGCAGTGGGACTGGGAGCTGGCAAGTGGGGAGAGAGAGAGTTAAATATAAATTCATACCAACTTGGGAAGACATTCAGGAAGCATTTAATTGATAGAAAAACAAAGAGTAAAGCTCCAAAATGACATGAAAGATAATCCTCTCCCTTAATACTCAAAACCCAAACCTCCTTTCTTCCCTATTACACTGCCCATATAGAGAGCAAGGCAAGACATAGAACTCTGTTCAGTAGAATGGTTTCTAGGTGATGCTGGTACCTAAAGGTCTCATAAATACTCACAATATGTCAACATCTGATATTTCTTCTGGAAATTAATGACATAAAAAAGTCTTCCAGACTTCTACATGAGTTTAACTACCCAATGATATGTTATTGTAGCTTTAATAGTAAAGAGAATCTAATTTTAAAATAAGCACATCATTCTATTTATAAAAACATACATTTATTTATTTATAAAAAATAGTAACTATTATTCTTAAAGAGCTTCACAAACATGACTACTATGTAACCATTTTAAATGATGCTGCTATAGCTGAAGAAATGGCTCAGTCACTGCTCATTCAGAGGACGAGGTTTCTGTACTTAGAACACACATGGCATTCCACAACTATCTATAACTCCAGCTCTAGGGTATCCAACATTTTCTTCCAGCATCTCTAATTGCTAGGCATGCACGTGACATGCAGATGTACATTCAGCAAGAATAGCCATACACATAAAATTTAAAAATGATTTAAAAATGTGCCTGAGGTGGAACCAGGAAGGTCCACATTCATGGCATGTAGTAGGTGTGAATTATAGTTATGAGCTGATGTAAGTTCTTCTGTTGTGAAGAGTCTATATAGTATTGCCCCATGACTTAGTAGCTGAGCTTAGTGCCTTCCTTCATCAGTTTATTTTATCCTCATTACAGTCTCATGGCATAAGGATAATTATTATGATCTCTGTGTATACAGTAAGAAATTGTGTCACATTTTCCCAAATATCACAAATCAGAGAGCAACACCCATGTTGGGATGCTAACTTAAGAATCCTAATGGTAGCCATTCTACTAGGTTGTCTCTCACCATTTAGGAAAAAAAAGACTCAAAGCCTGAAAATATGGTGTCCATAGTGTTAGGGATTCATACACTGGTAGGTGTCGTATTTCCTTTTGAAACATTTATATTTGTCTACTTCAACGATGGTGTCGTCATTGCATTTCTGTCATCTTGCTACCATTGCAAGAAAATTAGCAGGTTAATATGGCCCAACAGTAGAACGATATTTAGTGCTTCGCATCTCATGAATGTGTTTGGAGTACAAACCAACTGTGGTCTGTGACTTTCCCCTCCCTCTATGTTATCACCACCACTCTGGCTCACACTTCTGTATGTCCGGCAGTTCATACCTACCAGGTAATTCATTCAAACTGTCTTATTTTACCTAGCCATATTCCATGTTCCTGTCAAGAGGCACTTCCCAGAATACTTCTGGTTACTTCTGGTTACTCACAAATCATTGGTGAAACATTTCCTGAACACCCACAGTACACCAAGTACTCCTCTAAGGTCCAGATACTCAAAGATGAGTAACAGGTCCTTCCTATCTTCAGAGTTCCCAGAACTGAGCCTATATTGCTAAAAGTACACACTTATGTACTCTTGGAGAACAAGAGCAAAGGAAACGTTTGCAATGAAAATGACCACAGACACACCGAGGCTGGAGGGAAGATGGGGCTCAGCAAAAAGCAAGGGTGAGTTGCCTTTTGTAGAGAAATGTGGTAAGACTTACAGAATGTGAAGTGGCTGAGCAAGCAGAGGAAGGTGATGTCATGTGAACACAAAGCACTGGGAGAAGGGTAAATATGTAAAATGCAAAGCTCAGAGCCTCACAGGCACATTCTGGACACGAGAATTATCAAACCACTCACCTAATGTTACTAGTAGAGTGACCATTCCAGCTTCCCCACATGGAAATACATTATCATTAGCATGGGAGAGGGAAATGTAGCCACTGAGCGTTTTTTATGAAGGTTGGTAGAAGAATGTTTATTCTCTTTTGATGTGGAATTGACATGGTCAGTGTTGGTTTTAGACATTTTTTTTTAATTTTCCCGTCACACCAATGTTCAGTGACGCACTAGGCAAGCACCCTGTGACCTAGTCATATGTCATCCCTGAGTCCTTATTTGGAGATACTCTTCCTAAAATTCCCAGAATGGTCTTAAACTTTGAATCTCCTATCTCTGCCACCCCAGTAGTTGGTACTATAGGCATATGTGGTTGGTAGCCTGGCTTATTACATATAAACAATCTTTACTTTGAAAGAATCCAGTTAAATTGGGAGTGAGTCTTAATGGGGAAACTAGAGCAGAGAAGATTCTGGAAAGATATCCCTGATAGTCTACACTCTTGCAAGCAGGGGAAAAGATCGTTTTGTCTTGGTCTTCTGTACTCAGCTTAGATCAGATACTTTCCCCCAAATACAATTGGAGCTTATGTTACTTATTGAGGACACTGAGTCATCACTGTCTTCTTACTTTTCAACTTACCTCCCATGGTTAAAAATACCATATCATAATAGTGCTGTGATAATTAAATAGATGTCCATTAATTTACATGATAGGAATAACTTCATATATTCTATAATCTGCAGCAAAATATCAAGTTTCTGTGCTCTCTCCTGTTCTCAAGTACAAGGAATTGGGGTTTGCATTGGACATCCTATTAGCTTGTCCATGACTTCACTCAGATGATTAAACATAGTCACTTACAAAGAACAATGAAATAGACTCAGTAGCAGAGACAATGTCTGGCAGCGCCAAGCAAGAGTCAGTATGCAATTCACAAGTTTAACATCTGCTGGGATCACCTTAATTATAGAGAAAATCATGTTTATTTCTTTCAATGCTCTGAAAACAAACCCACTGTTTTCTCATAGAAATAATCTGTTTCCCAAATAAACTCAGATCAATAGAAAACAGATTGATTTTATAGTCAATAATCATATTTTCTATCTTAATAAACAATGCTAATCCCTACAGAAGTAAATTCCATACTTATTCGAAGAAACCTCTAAATCTGTGTATGTTATACAGAGAAACTAAGCTGAGTTTCTGACATAGCCAATGAGAATGGACTTTTCCCTTGTTTTCTAATCTTCCCAGTTTGCTTGTACCTATTGATCAATGGAAGGGGTACAAAGCCACAATAGGATTCACACAGTGTGTAGTCATTCACATGACCTGGTTTGCATTGCCTTCAATTTGCCAGCCTCTCTTGCTTAATTTTATTTGCAAACGGTGTTTCATTTTGTTGGGAAAATATCATTTCTTTTCGGGGGTAAACGTTTTCCTACTTTTTGAACCAGAAGTGATCATTTAAAGGCCTGGTGTTCTGAAATGAAAGCCTTCTTAAGTGGTTGCTCAAGTCACCGTGAACAAAATGGGAAGTTGTGATTGTTTGGACAAGACGGCAGTCATACTACTTTCCACTGGGCACAGATGAAAGGTGATTGGCAGACGGAAATCAAACATCATTTGTCCAGCAAATCTGTCAGCAGTCAAGTCTGTCTTTGGAAAGTGGGCACACATGCTTTGATTCCTTCTTTCTGGTGGGCTTCTCAGATCATGTTGAAAACTGGAGAACAGAGCAAGCCCTTCACAGTAAACCGTTGGATAGAAGCTTTGTGGATTCATTTTCTGTGTAGAGGGAAGACTGTGTGTGTGTGTGTGTGTGTGTGTGTGTGTGTGTGTGTGTGTGTGTGTTTGTGTGTGTGTGTGTGTGTGTGTGTGTGTGTTCTATTTTGTTTCTTGTTTTGTGTTTGTCTGATATTCCTTCTGTGGTACCATTAAAGGATGGATATGTGAGTGTGCCTGGAGAATGACACATGTCAGAGGACAGTACTGTGTCACACTGCTGCTGAAAGTGCTCTGCATCCTCTTGCTGGGAACGCCCTGTCTGCCTGTTTCTGTCTGGCTGCACTAAGAGGTTCTTTTTCAATCACCATTTGAAAAATCTCACTCTTTGCTCCATGTCTCCAGCCAGTAAGATAATCAGACTGACAGGCAGTGTGTCTGAGGAGTTCGCCTTGGTGGCTGGGAATGAATGGATCAGGACAGACACTGTCGCATTGATCCATGTGCCCACACTGTATGGGACATTGCCTTGACAGTGTGAACGATCATAAGGCAAGCAGGTCATACACTGACACAGAGCAGCCCATGTGCCCAGCAGGAATCGTGTCTTTTGATGAAGATATGAACAAAGAAAAGGCCAGGGAGATGTTGAATTAATCTCCCAACCACTGCTCAGTTGGCACTGTGGAAGCTAGCTATGGGCTCTTCCAACTTTCTGGGAGTAACTTTATTACAATAACTCTTTGTTTGATGTCAGAGGCCAAGGGCTAGAAGGTGGCAGAACTGATGGGTGATAGACGTTTCTTTGACATAAGAAATATTAGAAGGAGGGAAGTCTCAAAGACACAGGATGTCATTGACAAGCTTGAGTGTCACTGTGGCAATCTGGGATGAATAAAACTTCCACAGCTTCATTTCTCCGGGAACTATTTGGGACGTTGATGAACATGCCTTCCCCATCCAGTGACTGTTACAACAGAGAGATTTGTCGCTGGAAGAAGCTGAAAATGAAGGTTATAATTGCTTTCCAGAACTTACACTATAAACCATAAATTCAAACAATGTCCTGGAATTGTACCCTGTCCCTTCAAAAGGATTTCTTTTTCTTGTTTCATGTGAAAAATAAATCTATGAAGTTGATATACTATGGAAATCTTTGATTTGGAGTTCTAGAAACTAAAAAGGAAGCCGACTTTGCAGAACATGTCTCCCAAGTGCTAACTACCACTAACTATTGCTGTCATATGACCCTTGCCAAAGATTAGTGGAATAAATACTTAACTAATTAGCTTCCACTACACCCCAGCTGGTACAGTTTTACCACAACTGGGATGCTCTCCTGAACCCATTGTCATACCATTAATGTACCTGTGCTCCTTACATGTTCATCTACTTGACCCAACCTAGAGTCATCTAAAACAAGGGAGCCTCAGCTGAGAAAATGGCTGCACAGGATTGATCTGTGAGCAACCCTATGGGGCAGTTTCTTCTTTAATAACTGATGTGGGAGAGTCCAGCTCGCTGGGGTCAGTGCCACTCCAAGGAAGATGGCCCTGGGCATCAGAAGACAGCAAGCTGAAGGAGCTTTGAAAAGCAAGCCAGGAAGCAGTGTTCCTCCAAGAATCTCCGTTATCCTTCTTGCACCAAGTTTCCCGCCTTGTGTTCTTGCCTGACTATCTTTATGGTGCACTGGAAGCTGTAAAATTAAATGAACCTTTTTCTTTCCAAGTGGTTTTTGGTCACGGTGTTGGTTGCAGAAATAGGAACCAAGGAAATAAAGCATGTTAGCTTTAATTTTTTTCTTCACTGGAAGTTATACCAGTGTACTTAGAGGCCAAGAAAGAAGGATAAAGAATTGAAATTTTATTGTTTAGGATGTGGAAGTAAGGACAAATGAAAATGCTCACTATTTTTTCAATTAGCAGTAGAAAGAACTATAGCTTCTAGTACATGGTATCGTAAAGGCAATCTATGAGTTATCAAATTGAGCCACTCTTCTAGGGATAGAGAGTTTCCATTCTAGAGAACCAAGCAAATAAATATAGAATAAAACCATGCTTTCTCAAAAAAAAAGAAGGTGTAGTTTCTTAAATTATAAAACATATTTGTAGTCAGAATCTGAAAGTTTCATGTATCCCTAAGCATTCATACTTGTGAAGGGCAGAATTGACCCCACCCTTACCTAAGTCACAGGCAGAGCCCCAGTTCTGCCTAGAACTCCTCTGTACTTTCTCTCTTACTTTCTGATTAAAAGCAAGATTATTGCAAAAACAAATGTATCACTGCACACACACACACACACACACACACACACACACACACACACATTTCTTTTAGGATTCTAATGTGGGGGTCAATTTTCTACCTTCTTTTGAATGAAGTATAAATCTTTGAGTCTGATCCTTTAAGAAAAATCCCCAAATATCCAGACGCCCTCTTAGGTAGTGAATTCTTACAAAGCCATAGGAATCAATCCAGAGGTGACCTCACCATTTTATAAAGGAAAAAGTTCTGCACAAGGCCCAGTGCTTAACTCCGAGGCGTCCACTGAATCTGAGGGGACTGTGATGAAGCCCGTGGCGCCCAGGCTCTCCGACATAATGTGAAATGCCGTGAACCGTAAAGCACACATAACAGACAGACCCACCTCTTCATCTTCTACTATGACACATTACACTTTCGGACTTGGTCAACTTTTCACCAAATTACCATATTCAAACAAGCGCCTAGATTGAGGTTCTTCTCCTGCTGTAAGTAATTCTGAAAGGAAAGCGGACCTTTTTAAGAAATGTATATTGCAATTGAGTTCTGTGGGATTTAATCAGATGCCTGACATTGGGCCCTTCATCACCAAAGCTCAAAGTCAAACACGGCATCAGCTACAGAACACAGTGAGTCGGCGACTTTCCTATCTAACTTTGTAATATGAAAACTTTTAACCTTGAGAAGTCCTAGGAGTACAAGAAGTGTGCAGGCTTGCTGCCAACGTTGTTAACGGTTTTCATATTTGCCTTTTCATTCTCCTTTCCATAAAAATATGTAACACACAATAACTTTGGATTCTCCCTTGTATACAAATGATGATATTTCTCTCAGGAATAACAGCATAATTCTGGATAAAATAATTTAATCATAGACAAATTATATAGCATTAATAAAGAAAAATATTATATAATATATGGTCTCCAATTTTCTTAGTACAGTCATTAATAGCCTTCATAAACAAATAGCAAAAAAAATTCATGAATTACGTTGTGCTACTATATTACATTAGTTTTACTTTCTTCAAGAACAATTTTGGCATTGTGAAAATGGAGGGAGAGTTCATTCATGACTGGGAATAAGAATCATTTCTGTGAGATAGCCCATGTTCTGTGTGTGCCTAACGTTTTCTTCTTAATGACTGTCAATTGTCTATATAGGAGATACTTTGACTTTCTCAGTAAATGCTATTGAAGGACACATAATGTCACACTGACACCTTATTAAAGCAAATGTGACTTTGATTACTTCATGCTTTGTCATTAAATAAGTGATAACCAATTGGATACCATTTAAAGCAATGGTTTGTGTCAAAGTTAGCAAATGCACACCTCCCTATTCTATTCTAAGCCTCCATGGTACCTGGGTTTAGAAATTTTAGTCGTAGTGGTAAATGGCTTTCCTGAAAAAAAACCGAGGAGTTGTTAATGTGAGGAAGACAAGAGAGGAGACACCAGACTGGGAGGTAGAAATTCTCATTCTATCCAGACTCTGCGTCCCTGGCTGCAGGTCACACAGGCAGGTACTTCTCACTTCTCGTGGCAGCTCTTGTTGAATAGCATTGTGTTAAAATGAGTCTAAAGATAAACAGCACCTCAGCCAGAAAATGGTCTCAACGGATCCTGAGTTGTGAGAGTCAGAAGAGCCTGATTCGTGTGTGCAGTAGATGAGGCGTTGGCACCTTTTCCTATTGAGAGAAGGCATCTACTTTCCAGCTCTTGTATGACCAGACTTTGACTTCTCCCAAACAACAGAACCTAGAGGAAGCAACAGTATCCAAAACTCTAAACCTTCCATCCATGAAGGGATGCCACTGTTTCTGCTTCCAGGTTGATACTGCAGGTAAAAAAAAATGTTCAGAACTAAGGCACAATGAATGCCACACGGAAATAACTCCTGCACTTAATCTGTGCAGCCAAGACCAACCTGCAGTCCTGAGTGAAGCCCACAAGGCTTGAATGTAGCTTCAAGTAGAATGGTAAGACCGACCTTATCTGATTACTCAACAGCACTGCCGAGGGTAATACATAAATTTGTATAATATATCCACAATTTTTTTTTACCTTATCCAACAACTCTCTTAACTTTTACAAACAAACTTATTTACCAAGGAAATGAAAGGTTTGTATTAAGATTAAGGTAAAGACTCCAGTGGGGAGCTTTGAGGGCTGAACTGAATTAGCACTCTGTTCCATTCATGCCATACCCTCCACAGTGAGCGTGCTTGAACAAACTGGTTACCAAGAAGCACTAAGTAAAATCCGAGAAAGTTGTGTCTGAAGGGAAACATGCCCAGTACTAGCAAAAACATTTCAATAGGAAGGCAAATGATGTCCCCATGACAATATTGTGTCTCGTGCTCTAAGAAATCTCATGCAGAATCCTGAATCTACTACCTTTTCAGAACAAGTGGCAGCCTCAGCCCTTAGTGCCAGCTTCTTAGCTTCTCTTGTGCCATGAAAGGGAAAATGGAGGGAGAGGCAAAGGAGCAGGCTGAAGCACAAGGGAAGAAAGTTAAGGTGGAGGTCCCAGGAAATGATCTTTTACAGGCATGGAACCTGAAAGAGCAGTAATGGACTGTGTACTATCAATAATAAGTTTCAATGGTCTGGGCCTTCATCTATTGATCACTGAGACCACCTCAACAGTCTCGCCATCCCACTGCCCTGGACCTGTTGCCTTCTAGAGTAGTTGTGTTCTCAGTTGTAGGTAAGTGTAACTCACATACAGTAAGCCATCATTCTGGATGTGGCAACGAAAACCACAACAGCCAAAGACCTGGCCGAACACAGCTGCTCCTGGTCCACTTCTAATGCTTCAGCCCAGCATCATTCCAGTGACACCCCATCCACCACCTCAGCTCTCATAGTCAACCAGCGCCCTGAGACATACACTGAGTTTATACCAAAGGAGGATATGTGGGCAAAGCCCACAGTGAGAGGCAGGAGGAGGGTGGACTGGCCACAGCATGGTAGGAGTGAGTGATGGTTTCTGGCTCACTCTTCACTGGATACTTTCTTACTTCCCTAGAAAACAGATGTTATGGTAAGAATTTTAGTCTTCAGTAAAGATAAATCTTAATGGTACTGTCAATCAATCAAACAGCCAATACCACACAAAATTAAAAGGCTTGGCTTCTCTCAATATTCTTTAATACTCAGACTTCATTAAAAAACTAACTATGCTTAATCTTGCTATTCTCTTCCTTAGGTATTTGATTAAAGAGGTGATTAACCGAAATGGGCTTTATATATCCTTTGTGATGGTATTTTTTTTTTAGAAACTCAAACTGTCAGAAATGTTAATGCTGCTAATGAAATTAATTAATTATCACACTTACGGAATTGTATGAATCGACTACATTTTGGTCCCGGGATTTTTGACCCCAATTATCTCATCTCATGGAAAAGTTTTATATGTGAAAGAAACTTCACTAACTGTTGCCAGAAAAAAAAAAAAAAAAAAAAAACTGACAAAAGGTTTTAGTGAATCCTCATTTCTTCTGAGTCAGATTAGTCATTGCTGTGGTCACAGAGATGCCATTCAAAGATGGCGGCTCATTCCAAGAGCAAACATAAAGAAGCAAACCATGAAGGCAGGAGGCCAAACCTTCCCTCCCTGCTGAAAAGATAGGAAGCTACCTGCATCTATTTTACAGAAATCACTCCTAATATTATTTAATTATAAAATTAATTGGAGTAATATTCCTTATGACAAGATGAGGAAGTAGAGAGATAGGAAAATATAAACTGTGATGGTAACTATAGTCCTGGATAAAGGCTGGTATTCAGAGTGGGCCATGGATGGCCCCACCCAGAGCTGTCTTTCTTAATTACAGGATTTTCTTGACAGCTGGAGTTTTGTTTGTCTTTTTGTATTCTTTCAGACATTTGACATTGTTCACAATGTATCAAGTTCTAGAGCTTTGGTCTTCCTTATAAACCTCTGTGTGTGTGTGTGTGTGTGTGTGTGTGTGTGTGTGTGTGCGCGGGTGCGTGCGCGCGCGCGCGCGCGTGCATTTTTCTCTGTGCTTCTCTGTGTGTATCTGTGTATCTGAATCTGTGTATTTGGTGTGTGCCTGTAAACGTCTGTGTGTGTTAGCTGTTGAAAGGGTATAGACACTTAACTGGGGATATCTGACACTGAGAAGGCCCCTCACATGGAGTCACAGAAATCATCCAGTCTTAGCTCTAAAGACAATTTGAGCTTTCTTCATGGAAGTAAACTCTGATTTGCAGCAGAAAACAGCCTGGCTTCCTAACCCCAAGAGTGTTCACAAACACAACAAATGGCTTTCCAAAAAGCAACACTTTTAACAAGAAAGCTATGTTAAACAAACATGCCTTTTCTTAGTTAAAAGATATTTAATTTTTGTACCACATGTGTATCCCTGCAGGGAGAAGGAGTATTGAACCATGGCAGGTGTACGAGAGTCCAAGGACAACTTAGGGGACTCAGTTATTTCTTTCCACCATGTGGGCTCCTGGAATTAAACTCAGGACAGCAGGCATAAGATCAAGCAAGCACCTTTGCCAGCCAACTATATTGGTAGCCCCCTAAAAAGGCATTAAAAATAGGCATTTGATTTGAGGGAAAAAGCTCATGATGTTCGGTTAACTAAGAATTCAGCCACAGAGATAAAAATATTTTGCAGATAGAGAAGGAACAATTAGCTTGATTAAGTTGACAAAGAACCGAACTGCCTTGGAAACCATTCTCTTGAAGTAACAGCTTTGCTTTTTCAACTATGCATATTCTTAAGTCATAACTTGCAGGTCTTTGTCCCACACTAAAAGCTCCCAGCTCTCTGTTCCCACCATTCTAGGGCAGTGGAAGATGAGCCTGACAAATATGCTTAGTTTTCCTTCTCACATGATCTGTTTTATGTGAACCACTGACCCAGAAAATGATCCAATGGAGCAAACAAAGGGAAGAGATTCCCCTGTCTATTTTGAGGCTGAGAGCAGTATCTAACAGACAAGGAGAATTTTCTGGGGTGGGATTGCAGCATTTAAGACTCCAGTCTTAAAGACGCTACAACAGCCTGCAGAAAAGAAGAGACTAGAATGAAGGCAGGTCTGGTCATCACAGGTTCCGTCCCTTAGATACACCATGCATCCAGTGCTGTTCACTTTACATCTCATTGAATGCTGGGGAGAAAATGGACCACGTGGAGTTTCTGCACAGATCTCCCTTTTCAGAATAGAAAATCATTCACTGAGAATAGAAGGGTGAAAGTTCACATGGTGCACCTGGGACAGGAGGGCTCAACAGACAGTTCTGTGTGAGCTATCCTCCCTGACATTGCCCCAGCACTTAGGAAGTTGGCTCTCCTCTTGGAGAATTAATTAGAGCAGTTGCTGATGTATTATCTGATAGTGGAAAGGGCAGGAATGGCTAGGGCAGAGAAGAGCCAGTCTCCATGCATCCCTCGGTTCTTATTAGGCCTGCAGTTTCAGCAGGTGTTCACACAGCCCTTAGAAGATGTAAGGCATAATGGCAAAAATCCTGAACTTAAAAGTTTTGGAACACATGGACTTTTCCCTTAATGTGTCCTCTGTGGGCGACTATGTAAGAGCAACTCGTGAGATAATAAATACTTGAAACTCAGTTTCCTTCCCTCAACTTTATTATTAATTTATCTGTGTGCATAATATAAAGCTCTACTTTATCTGAATGGTACTATGTGTTCATGAATATTAACCCACAGTCAAGCCACGAGATGCATATGCAACATCGTGCGCAGCATTTGCACATGACAAAGAAGAGACTCCAATTTAAAGGCTGGTAATAGAATGCCTCCCATTTACAAGAATGCCATTCATTGAACAAGAGTCAAAATATTAATAAAAATTTGATCTCACGGCAGCACAGCTCCCTACATGGGTAGGGAGAAAGTTGTGGGAGAGCGTTTGACCCTTCAGAGTCTGGTTCTAAATTCTCTGTGAAAGCAAATCCAGAACCTGTGCTGCATTTACAACGCTAGCACGTTCTTTTCAATGGATGTTATAGTGATGTATAAAAAATATATTTTGATAATTACATTTTTACAAAAGAAAATATGTGAACTGTCCTAGGATTTGGTCTAATGTGATGGTTTTTGCTGCCTTCTTGGAAAAATCTGAATGCAGGGCATGGCATGGAGTAGAACCAATGACTTGAGTCAACGTGGCCTCTGGCAGGACTGGCTCACTACCCTTATTGGACTTATATAGTACTTCATGCTCTTGTCTGCCAGGTGCAATTCTAATACAGAGACACAACAGTAACAATGTAACACACACACACACACACACACACACACACACACACACACACACAAAAGACAAATGCATCTTTCATTATAACCCAAAAAGTACTGAAAATACAGGAGTGAATATATTCAATTTATATTTCTATTACATCACATACCAAATAGTCCTAGAAAAAAATGGAAGCTCATTTTCTCCCCTCCCCCCTCTCTCTTTCTCTGTGTGTATGTGTGTGTGTGTGTGTGTGTGTGTGTGTGTGTGTGTGTGTGTGTGTGTGAGCCTTACTATCTGTGTGTGTGTGTGTGTGTGTGTGTGTGTGTGTGTGAGCCTTACTATCTATGGACATGTAATCTTAGATAACACCAGGTATTTGCAAATAGTTCCTTTTCTTTAGGATGCAGATAAGAACTGTCTGCCTCTTGATATTAATAGGAGAACTAAATAGGATAATTCATTTCGAGTGTTCTGCACACTGTCTCATTAAAATGACACACTAAATGCTCTGCGACAGAAAGGCAGTGATGTGTCCCAGTGAGGGCAATGACCATGTTAATGGCTACTCCACACACCTACTACTCCATCTAATGCCCTGATAGCAAACATACCCCAAACTCACATCTAGCTTTAGGCAAGGAGTGCAGGACTACAGGCTGAATCCATCTGATGTTTTAGAGACTTCAGTTCCTGCTCTTGTTCATGCAGGCTCTCTGGTGCCACAGCTAGCTGGCCATTGTGAGAAAAACAAAATTGCTCTCTGATGGGTTTCTGACAAGCCATGTGGAATATGTGCAGACTACTTACACTACTTCTGGAAACATGATTGCTCATTCTGAACACACTTGACTCCCTAGGGTCTGAAGCAGCCTAGCACTGGCTCCGATGCAGCTCCTTACCTGAGAACACTGCAGAGGAAGTATAATAGAAGATGCACATTGCATTTGCTTCCGTGACTGGTGCTTTCCCGTGGCTGCATCTATTACTATGCTGTCATTCTCTCTGGTTAGTTCTATAGCTCTCTATGCACCAGTGTATTCCAAGACTGGTGAGGTACATTGCAAGGCCATTGGATCGATGTAGTTTGTAAGTAATTTTTAGTGGAAAATCAGGACTGTTGATAGATATGGAGTATATTTGGATGCATTATGTAGTTTATAATGATCAAGTGAAGGGGGATTAGCACATTTAATGTTTACAAATCTTTTCTTCATAGTGCAAATAACCAAAGTTTTACATTTTTTTCATACATACAATAAACTTTTGTGAAATTACAAACACACCACTGTAGGAATGTTTGGCTCGCCCTCTGAAAGTGCTAAAATAGTGGGTGCCACAGAAAGAAAATCAAATTTATTAAAAGAATCATCACTGGTTTCATACCACTCATTCCAGACACCTGTGCATCATCTTACAATGCTAACCACAAAGTCCACAGCAAGGTGTCATAGAGTGAGCAATTAATCCCTGCACTTGCAAGATAGAGAGAGAGGAAGAACACTGTGACTTTAAGGCTATGCTGATCTAACTGGAGAGGGAGGTCGTGCCTCCACAGAGCTACATAGTACTATCATATGGGGGAGGAGGAGGAAGGGAAGGAGGAGGAAGAAGGGGAGAAAGGAGGAGGAAGGGGAGGAGGGAAGACAAGAAAGAGGAGAAGGGGGAAGGGGAGAAAGGGGAGGAGGAGGAGGCAGGAAGACAAGAAAGAGGAGGGAGAGTGGGATGGGATAGGGAGGGAAGAGAAAAGAGAGTAGGTGGGAAATCATTGCCCACTTGTGCTAAGAATATATACCTCGAATTCTTTAGGGTCCTAGGATATCATGTAACATTTGTCAAAAGATTTTCTTCCAAGCCATAGAAGAATTATAAGTTAAAAAAAATGGCATTTTTAAAAGACAAAGACCAAGAAAAGAATATAGTTTTCTTAATTTAAATAATTAATTAAAAGATTAGCCAGACATCTCTATGCTGGGACTAGTGATAGCAGTGCCAGACAAGACCATACTTCTGGGAGAGAACTCACATGAGTTTAAATTCTACCATCGAGGTGACAGCAAATATAAAATCTAAGGAGAGTAAAATAGAAATTCCATGGTTAAAACATATGACTACAAATTGAAGAAATATTACCTTTAAATTCTTGTATAGATTTAATTATTTTATGGTACATGTATGAATGTTTTCTCTGCTTATATGCATATACACCATAGAGTGCCCTGGTAACAGAGAGGGTGTCAGATCACATGGAACTAAAGTTATGGGTGGTCAAGAAGCGCCATGTTGGTTCTGGGACCTGAACCCAGGTTCTCTGAGGGAGCATGCGCTCTCAACCACATCTCTCTAGTGAAGAGAAAATTTGTAATGTCAATTCCACGAACTGAGGACAGACAGCAGGATAAAAAATGGGAGCAACTATGTTTTACATATGGACAAAGGACGTGAGTATATCCTGGGGAACGTTAGATGACATTCAAATTGTGAATAGTCATATAACCTGGGCCAACAAGGAAACACGCTTTACACTTACAACATGACTCTATTTCCACAAAAAGAGAAAAAAATGGGGGAAGGCATGTTTTGATAAAAATGGGGAAAAAACTTAGAATTTTTGTACATTGGTGGTGTAACATAAATTAAGACAATGGATTATCCACATTAGAGAGTTAACTGTAATGATACAACCCTTAGGCCACCATGGGTTCCATCATAGGTGTTCTGTACACAACTTCATGTAGGGTATCATCCATACATATAAATAAAGATATATCTTTAAAATTTTTTCAACTGTGAAAAATGTAATTTATGCTTTCAAAAGCCTATTTAAAAAGACAAGAAAGTAATATATATATATACATATATATATATACATAATTTCATATATATATATGTTTACTTGAATCCATATATATATAATTTCATATATATTTACTTGAATATATATATATATATATATATATATATATATATATATATATATATACTTGGATCCAGTAGATCCAATAATTCTTCTAGGGATTTTTCCACCCATACATTATGCAAAGATATGAAAATACAATTATTCACTTAAGTACAGTTTATGATTTTAAGAGACTGAAAACAAATTAATAGGAATTTGCTAGACTAATTATAATGGGAACACAAATAGTGTTATTAATAGTGTAAACGGTATAATTACATTCATATTTTAAGAAAGTATTAACATATGAAACATATGCCATTGTTTACTGTTAATTGGAAATTTTGGATAAAAGTTGTAGTTAAGGGTAGGCTCTGAATTTTTTTCAAATACTTTGCAAAATAAATAAATAAATAAATAAATAAATAAATAAATAGAGCAGCATTAAAAGCACAATTAAATACAAAGGCAGATGCTCACTGCCAACCATCGGACTGAGCACATGGTCCCCAGTGGAGGAGTTAGAGAAAGAACTGAAGGAGCTGAAGGGGTTTGCAGCCCCATAGGAAGAACAACAATAGCAACAAACAAGACACACACACACCCAGAGTTCCTAGGGCCTAAACCACCAACTGAAGAGTACACATGGAGGGACCCAGGGCTCCAGCTGCACATGTAACAGACAATGGCCTTGTCAGACATCAGCAGAATGAGAGGCCCTTGGTCCCGTGAAGGGTTGATGCCCCAGTGTAGGGGAATTCGAGGGTGGGGAAGTGGGAGTGGGTGGGTTGGTAAGCAGGGCGAGGGGGGACGGGATAGGGGGTTTCAGAGGAGAAACCAGAAAGGGGCATAACATTTGAAATGTAAATAAGAAAAATAACTAATAATTTTTTTAAAAAAAGAAAGAATTGAGGAATAAAAAATTAAAATAAAAGCAGAGTAATAGCTACATTAAAGGACTGCATATTAGATGGCCAGTCACTAGACTAAATGCGTTATGCTTAAATTTACTTAAGTACCAAAGGAACCTTATGAAGAGACAATCCAGCTGTGCCCAGCTCACACAGGAGTAAACTAAGCCCCAGAATGTTGGGACACAGAACCCAGATTCAACTCCAGGCAAAGTGCATCCACCATGTAAATATTGTTGAAAAGTACTAGAAGTCTTCGGTTGATAAATACATGGTGGTAAAGGTTGTTTCACTTTGGTATGATTTTTTTTTTGTTTGTTTGTCTGCTTGCTTGGTTGGTTCAGTTTCTTCTTCTCTAATAAGTTTTCTGTCTTCCATTATTTTTTCAATGCAAATATTTATGACTAAATCAAAATGAGCTATGACACCTTCAGATGAACTTCACTACTATATGTTTATTGGCAGAAAAGAGTCTATTCATGCATTAATGATGCATGAATGGTCAAGGCACATATAGCACAAATTCCATAGATTAAAAAGTGGATTATAGGGTAAGATAGCTCATGGAAGAGAAATTTCCACTAATATTTGTTTTGGGGGATATCATGTTATGAAATGCTTTTCTTTCCAATGGATAAAATGTTAGCAGAGCTTACACCTTTTGGAAAAAGTATTTGAAATATGTTGATGTCTCCCGAACAATATTGCCAGAATCATCACACCCCTTAGAAGAAACGACTGACCGTCTTTCCAGTGATTTGAATGAAAAATGTGTGTGTTCAAACTCGGGCCTTTCTGCCTATGATCTTGCTCTAAGTCATCTGAGTGCTTGTCTTATGTCTGTAAAATTGGAAGATTCTCTAGCCATGTCAATCTCTCCAATTTGGAAATGAAAGTATGTTGAATGTTGGAAAAACTATATAAAGCATGAACATTACATTAACTTTTAAACTTTCATTTTATTTAAATAGAAACAAGTTATTCTGTAGTACAAGAGAGAGACTGGCAGGGGCCAATGGTGACTTTGATACAGTAGCTAAATTGATGTTTTGAACATTTTTTTATGAATATAACCATAAAGCAAGCAACTGAGCAATTGTGACTGTCATCCCACTTTCTTCAATACACATTTCTGAATGTAACAAATACTGTAAAAGTCACACTAAAAACGTCTCAATGTCTCATGGATAAACAACATAAGATCATAGTGTCCCTTCCTGTGATGACTGAATGGCTGGCTATATTTAAAACTGAAAAGGTCAAAATGCGAAGGGCCAGGGATCAAGTTACACAAAACTCTTTCTCTGTAGCAGCTCAGTGTCTAGAGTGGAAGATAAAAATGTAAATGGATGCAGACAATGATTTTCTGGAATTCTAAGACAGCTACTCTCGGAAGCCACTGCTAGATATGAAACTCAGTTTTCTGTCCTGGTGACTTCAAATCAGAGGGAGGTAAAGGAGACATTCCACAGAACATGACAAAGGATTCTCACAGAAATTGTTTCAAACTGTTACCTGAGTTCCAAAACTTGGGCTAGGAGACAGATCAATAGGTAGAATTTATTGCCATATTTAAAAAACGAACAAAGTGTGAATCCCAAGCATCCAAATAAAAGCAGAACATGGTCCCATGCCCAGGAGTTGGGTGGAAGAGACAGGCAGTTTACATGAACTCAATGTCTAGGTAGCTTAGCCTACATGATAAACCTTGGGCTCAGTGTCAGTGAACCACTAGAGGAAGACTGTCAGAATCATCCTCTAGTCTCCAGACGTCTAAGTAAAGGAATGTGCACACACACACACAGACACACACACACACACACACACACACACACACACACACTCACTCACTCATTCACTTGGGCTTATGTACTACACATCCACATCGATGCCCAAAAGCAATCAAGAAGAGCTGCCATTAAAAATAGAGACAAAAGACTGGGGGTGGTGGTGCACACCTTTAATCCCAGCACTCAGGAGGCAGAGGCAGGCAGATTTCTGAGTTTGAGGCCAGCCTGGTCTACAGAGTGAGTTCCAGGTCAGCCAGGGCTATACAGAGAAACCCTGTCTCAGAAAAACAAAACAAAAAACAAACAAACAAAAAGTTCCTGAGAAACAGCCTTCTCAGAATGTGCTGACAAAACTTTCTTCGGTAGGTCTCAAGGTTTAAAACAGTGCAGATTAGCACGAAATGACATGGTAACATAGTTGTTGATGTACAAGATTCCAAGAACCCTCTCTGTTGAAAGGGCAGGCAAAGACAGCGGTTTGTTTGTTTTTGTTTTTTGTTTTTGTTTTTGACATTGAAACAATTTTCAGTTCAAACATATAGATTTTTGACCTTCATCCCTAAAAGAGCATAACCTAAAAGAAGCCATACCTCAGGTATGGCTTCCCGATAGATTGATGTGAACTTGACATTAGAAATGCTGTTTTATGTGTATGGATTTAAAGTAGCCGCCACAACACTTATGCAACAACATTGATGTAAAATTGCTGAAAAGGTCTCACTTCAAATTAAATGCAAAAAAAAAATTTCTTTGAAATAGGCAAACCTTAAGCCAAACTCTATCACGTGTGACATAGCTACCATGCTGTTTTACAATCCTTAGCCTTCCAGGTGTGCCAGCTCCGGCAGGTAATGCGACCAAGGCCATCAGCAGGTGCAGAAGCAACCCCTCCTTAGGGACCTCCTGTGCTAATCTTCCAATTGTTAAAACCTTGCATTGGGTACTGCTGCAAATGAGGAGATCTATTAACTAGACAGGAATGTCGATGTGAAGGGGACTCCTCAAGGCAGCGCTGATGAGTTTATAGAAGAAGCGGCAACTGCCCTGGGTGTGAATGTCTTCTAAGGAAAGAAGGGATGCAGTTTCATTATTTCTGAATAAGCTCAATAAAGCAAAAAACAATTAGAGGGACCAAAAAATCGTTGGTAACGATTGGCTGCAGTTGCCAGGCTAATGGTGCAATTGGAGCTGAACCTTTGAATCTGGTCCCCGAGCAGGCAGCACAATGAAAATTGCTAAGAATGTGCCCTTCAGTTATTGAATAGCACTGTAGATGTTTTGTTATCAGCTTAATTGAATAGGAAACAATGAAGACAGAGAGAAAAGAGGGATATTTGAAACTCCAAGGCTTTCAGAAAACTGAAATCTTCCATATCTAAGTGTTATTCTATTTTACTATAAATCCTGATTTAAGAAAACTAAGAAGTTGTTTCCTGCAGAGCACCATCTGGCAACAGAACACCTTCTGTAAGAGAGTAGGGTAATTTTGCTGATATATGGCTCAAAAAATACAGCTGAGCAGCTGAGAAACTAGGAGCTCAATAACCCCCCATCCTTCCAACTGTCAAAACACTGTAAGAGTCCACTATAGGAAAAAAGAAAAATATATATATTAGAGAATCTGCCATAACTCATCGGTTGCCGTGAATGTAGCCAATGAAACACACCAGCTGAAGCAGAGAAAGTGCCTTTTAGTATAAGCCATTAAGCCTTAAAAATACTGAGGCAAAGAACCCATGGAATGAACTCACTCTGTGGGACTGAGGAATCGCCAGAAAAGTTCAAATTTAGAGTCACTGTGAAAGGTGCAAATTAGAATATGTTGCAATGTGTTCTCTTTGATTAAAATGAAGGCTATCAGAGGCACGTATGTTTGTATCCTGAGACCAGAATAAGCCTGGATTGTACGAATGGTGCTTCCCTGGCAAGGCTTTCACATGAGCACAGAGTCCAGGAAGGGATTTGCTGTATCGAGAGCTAATGTGGACTGCTGGATTATTGGTATTTGCCAGGGACCAAAACCTGTTGGCATTTGTCATCAAAAGTTACAATCAATCTGATCCAAGTAGACATCAGGTATGTGGAATGGAATTGATTGTAGCTATATCATTTAAAATCTCTCCCTACTATGTTCCTGGAAAGGGTCAAGGTAAGTGTGTACTAAACTCATGGAGTAAGAGAGAGCTAGAAGGGTCATCAGAAAGAAAGTCTCCATCTGAATAACAGTTCATGTTCGTTATGGTTCTACAGTATGCTCTATTTACTTGCTATTCTAGCAAGCATAGTTGTTTTGCTTCAGATATATTACCACTGCTGTAAGAGGAGCCACCCTCTGCATATGTTGATATTATAAATGTCGCAATGCAATTACATAGCAAGGTTGGTAATACATATGGCCTCATCAATTGTCAACCACACTACCAATAAAAAGTAGATCCCCCTGCCTCCAGAAAGGAAACACAACTTTTATACAAGCGATCATACAGTCACCCCAAGGGGAGACCAAAAGATGGAAACACTATGGGGTTTCCTGACTTTTACATGAACATGGAAGTGACCTGAAACACTGGACGTATAGTCTGATGAAACATCAATATTACCCTGACTTTTAAAAGAGCATAGTCACCAAAAAAATGGGCAAAACCAAGAAAAAATAATCATGGAAGCTGACCAAGCTTTGTTTCTCGCTCTCCTCATTCACTCTCTCGCTCATTTACAAACTGACTTGTTCATTATCCACTCCACCCTAGCCTCATTCACTCACCCTTACCCCACTGCTCTCACATCAACCACTGACTGTGCCCTTCCCACTCGTGGGCTCCCTCTGCACATTAACCTTAGGTTCATTCATGAATTCATCCATTCAGTCACTAATTTCTTCACTTGTTTTATCCACGTCCTCCTTTTCTCAATGCAAACACTCAGTCTCTCATTCAGTCACCCACACTCATTCACTCACATGTACACTCAGTCTCCTAAATATTTTCACATTCATTCACTCATTCATTCATTTACTCACTCACTCACTCACTCACTCAAGGACTATTGCTTCACTTACAGTAACTCCCTCACACATTATCTGAGATTTTGTGACAAACCTTTCAGTAGATCTTGCTGGTAGAGGAGTAAAAGACAGGAAGTTCTTTCTTATTCAAGTGGCAAGACAGGATAGGAGTAAACACAAACTTCACAGAACTAATGATAAGAGCCACATCAGCTAATCAGCGAAGGAGGAAGGATTGTGGGGAGCTTATGTTCGCCACAGTAGAGAGAAGGTATTATTTGAATATCATGCCTATTGCCCACGGGCTACTGAAATGTCATCTATAATGCCTCACGGGAAACCTAAATCCATATTTAAAACCCCACAGCTTCGAGAATGAAAACTTAGATAAAAGCTCTTCCCCAAACAAATAATCCCTCTCCATTAGCATGACTTCTTTCCCTTCTGTGAAGACCCAGAAGGATTCTCTGGGTCTCAGAACGCAGCACTGAGGCACCATTTCAATAGTGCAGCGTAAACACTGGGGCAGACTCCTAATTCCAGTGTAACCTTTAACAGAAGCGCTGAGCGCTAGTCATGAGGATACTGGGTCAAGCAGAGCCTCCCAGATATGAATGTAAATAAGAGCTCTTTTGCAGAGCCTGAATGTCCTCATTCAAGGCATTAGTCCTTAGTTCATTGTCTCTGAGGCTAGGCCGTTCATGCATCCTTCAAAGAGCTCGGATGACACAGGATCGTAGCACATATTGGTTGGGAATCTAGCAGTGTTCCTGAAACATAGCAGGGACTCTGCGATTTTTTTCAAGCCTTAGACCAAACTAAAATTGGTGATGTGACATGAAATGATAGAAAAGAAATTTATTTAAATACATAAAACACTCTTCCCCAAACCAGAAACTAATTCCACACCCAAGGGCCAGTACCCTGGAGCCTAGTTAAATGAGAAAACCATAAATGCAATCCATACGCAGACATGACTTTCTTTCACTCTCAATTTCTAGAGTTCAGTTGAGCAGAATTTTTAATAGTATTTTGCAATTTGGTGAAACCTTTTCTTACTGAGTTTCTGTCCCTTACTAAACATATCTGAAGATTTCAAGTAAGTCGATATTCCAGCATTACTATGACTCAATTGCCTTCACATCACTCGTTCTTAAGTATTAAGACCATGCGAAGTGCATGCCTTTTAATCCCAGCACTCTGCAGGAAGAGGCAGGTGTACCTTGGTGAGTTTGAGGCCAGCCTTTGTACAAACAGAGTACAAGGAAAGCCAGAGCAACACAAAGAAACCTGTATTGAAAGTTAAAAATAAAAATTAAAAAAAAATTAAAAGAAGAATACACAACCTAATAATCTGATAAAATTGGGATTAAGAGGGATTCCCCTTGCTTTGTGGTGTGACAGATAGTCTTGCTAGGCAACTCACAGGATTCAGCATCACCTAGAATACGCTTTGATGTGTAGCTATGAGCATGTTACCACAGCAGTTTAACTTAGGTAAAAAGCCTACTCTGAAAGCGAGTGGAAGCATTCCCTGGGCTGAGTTCCAGGACTGAATAAAAATCTTTAAGAGGGGGAAGCTCCATGATTGATCCTCTCTTCCTTGTGAGTGCAGATGAAATCAGCTGCCTCGGCTGACCTCATACTTCTATTGTCATGACAACAGACTGCATCCTAAGCTATGAGCCAATAAACAACACTTTCCTTCTTCAAGTCACTCAGAAAGGTATGTTGTCACAGCAAACAGGCTAGAACTATGACTGTTTCAAGTGTGTGACTACAGTGGGCCAAGTAAAGTCCCTTTCTCCTCCAAGTTGGAACCCCAGGATGTGACCTGTTTTGGATGTAAAGTTTGCATTTATGTAAAGGACTTAGTTGGTATCCTTCTGGATTAGGGACGTCCCTGGATTTAGCAGAGTGTTCTTCTGAGATAGCCTACAGTGTGCACATAATCAAAGGAGAAGATGAGCAATGGGGCAGAAGCTGCAGGTAAGGAATTCCTGAGCTCCACAGTCTGAGAGAGACAGCAAGGATGAGGGTCATCTCTGACAGATCCTAGGGCCATCTGCACCTTCACACCTGCTCTGCGACACTGGACAAGAACAATTTCATGTTACTTTAAGGGACTGTTTGTTGAACATGTAGCGGGTAAATAATAATAACACTGTCACTCATAACAACTTCTGAAAGGACAACTTTATTCTCTTATGTTCCAAATCAGAGTAAGAGAAGGGGGTATCATCAGAGGTACTTTCCTGGTCTTGAATGAGCTTGGGGGGGCGTGGTTAAGCATGGTTTCTAGACACTTTACTGACCCAAGATCTGCTCTATTAGTGCAGATAATAACAGAAACCAAGGTTGTTAGCCTTGGGTCATGATTCTCTCGTGGAGTTTATTCTCAACAAGAAGAAAAAGCCATTGCCAGAAGTCTAGGCAGATATTGTAGGAAACAATAAGCATCATTTAAAAACAGCTCCAAGAGGAGAATTATCTATGGAGAGCCTGAGCTGCTTCTGTGGGGCTGTTTCTCTGTTCCACTTAAAGACAGATAAATTTTCCCTGACAGCTCTTAATGGGAACCACACTTATCCCCTGAACTTGCCCTCAAAATTATAGGGTAGTAAAAGGGAAATAGCATTTGACTGAATGCCGAGGAAAGGTGGACTTTTCAGGCAAGGGGCTTTGTTTTCTCCCATGTCCTGAGTTGCCTGGTCAGGAGTCTGCCTGTTTCTAGGGACCAAAGACTGGTGCATGTATCATTACTGAGATGCCATTCAAACCCTTCATTTATTTACCTATAGCAAGGACACTATTTGTTCTCACTATTAAAAATACTTGCATTACCTAGTGTTTAAAGATTAAGACGCCAGGTCTCTGAGGTTGGGTCACAGGAATGAGCTGATATTCTGCCATGATCAAAAGTGGCAAGAGTGGACATCAAAATCTAACGTGGAGTCTACCTTATCATTCTCTAGAAAATGTAGTTATCATAAGTGACTGCTTTTAGATATAAAACCTGGTCCAGACAAACTGTGCAAAAAGCATCCCCTGAAAGTATACCTCCAAGCGTCAGCTGTTAGAGAAAACAAGGAAGCATAATAGTGGATATAAACAGAGAAGTGTCACCTTAAACAGTCAAGATCACTTACTCTAAAATGACAAATCCTCAAGCGTCTCAGCTAATGTCCGAGAATCCTGACCTATAAGTAGTCACCTAGCAGTTCCTGCACTCTCTCTGTGGACTCCCGTACAATCTGTTTCTCCGTGCTCTGGAAGGAACATGACAAAGCCAAGATCAGGTGGGTCAAGTCATTCCCTGTTAAAATGTTAGCAGTATCTTCCCGTGTCTTTGTACAGACTTTTACATCTTCATAGTACCTCATGAAGTATATTGTGGCACAGACACTGCCAATCTAACCTACTCTGACTCCTTCGGTTCTCATCCTCGGTGCCTCTCACCCAGCTGCATCACATCTAGCCACTCTAGAGTCAGTCAACACTGGAGCTGCCCCCAGTGCTGTAGACAAGCTCTGTGTGCCTGGCTCTCTATTTTTACATTCTCCTTTCATTATTTCTACTCCATTCTCATTTGTCATTTTTACTTTTGTTTTTCACAGAAGTATCAATTAATATTTTTTCAATTCGTTTATGTACCCATGTATAAGTCAGGACCATTTTTCTAAGTCTCTTCAATAGACAGAATTTCTATAGGCACAGTTACCATGTATGTTTCTCAAAACATGGTACACCTAAAAATCAATGCACTGCCTGATGAATGATTAGCACAATCAAGGAATGAATGGATGGGTGGATGGATGAATGGATGGATGGATAGGTGGATGGAATTTAAGAAAATAGACAAAGGATATTTTTTCTGCACCATGGAAGAATATCTAAGCTTAGTAACAATACCTGCAACTTGTTAACTCTCCAGTAGCAAAAGAAAAGCTCACAGGGAGATAGAGTAGATTCTCTTCCTTTTCTTCAACTCAGGCTTCAATATCTCGTTGCAGGAGTAGTAGCTAACACCCATCTGGGTATACCTTTTGTACAGTCACCTAACCAGTTAACTCTCTTGCATTCACCATTATGTCTTTCTACCTTGTTTTATCTCACACTGACAAGTCTGTTGTAGGCAGAGGAAGCTGGCAGTGTTGACACCATAACCTTTCATTAAAGTGCTAATTTCACTATGAAATGTTTATAATCACCCTCACATTCATTTGCATCTATTCGTTCATAACTGACTTGATTATCAATATGTTCGGTTTCTAAGAGTAAAACTGAAAAGAAAGCTAGGTGGAAACTTGAATGGGTAGTTACTGCTCTATGCTATAGGAATCTGAGCTAAGTTGCATAGCAGTCACATAAAATCTGAGACAAGATCATGTCAGGAACCCCAGCTCTGGGGAAAGGAGAGAAAGCTACTGAGCCCGATGCATTACAGGTAAAAAAAAAGAGTTTATCTGCCATAAAAATAAGATGAAGAGTATCGAGGGAGACACTCGAGATAGTGACCATAGGCCTCTATGCATATCTAGCTGGTGAATACACATCACCCATAGACACAGGAACACACCAATCAACCAATTATTTTACTTTAAAAAGGACTGAAAGAAAGAGGTAAAACTAATGACGGGAAAACACCTAACACGAAATATCCTCCAAACCTCATGACTGACACAAGAAGAAAGCAAGCAGTCCCTCTCCTCGCATAGGGGACCCTCCTCTGGCCTCAGAGGTCTTGGGTCTCTAATGCTTCTGTAGTCACATTCTATACTCTCATAGCATCTTGAATAACTATTATTTATAAACACCTTACCTGCATCAGTAAGCCAAGACATGTGCTAGAGTTCTAAAATGTTTATGGAAATAATTTTATTGTCCATACTATCCTTGTGTGTCTCAATTTATTGATAAAAAATGCATCATAAAATTACTTACTTTAACACCACTGTCTCTGGTTCTTGTAAACAAGAGAAAACATAAAACCCAAATATTCCTAGTCAGCTATTAAGACCTAATATAAATATTGTTTAAGTTCTAACAGAAATCAGGGACAAATGGAGGAAAATGAATATTGGTAGAGTGCAAAAGTAATGATATAATATGAATAAGAAAATTTCCACAGAGAGCTATCTACCCCAAGAGGACGAGTACTGCTGAATCCATTAGTTCAAACTCTGTTTTAAAAATTACACATGTAAACAAACACACACACAGGGGCGCGCGCGCGCGCACACACACACACACACACACACACACACATTGTTCTACACATCAGCTTTGAAAAAAATGAGAATGAAAAATTAGGTTTACCTCTAAGGAACATCTCCTGGGAAACATACTATCCTGACACTTACCAAAAGTAAGTTTAAAACACCAATAATGTCGTCACTCTTAAACTAGAGAGAATTAGTAGCTCAGAGAACAGTAAGAAGCTGAACCCCAACCTTTCTTGGTACATTAGTAGGGATTTCACTTTTCAGTTAATTGTCAAAGTATTGACTAGACACCACATGCCCGAGAGTTACTTTCAGGGGACGCTTGATGATGCTACCATTCTCAGGTCTCCATTACAGCCTTTTATCACCATAGGTCCCTGACACTTTATTCCATTATCTGACCAGCAATATTAAAAATTTTTTTCTTTTTATTAAAGATTTATTTTTATTTACATGAATACACTGTAGCTGTCTTCAGATACACACCAAGAGAGTGCATCAGACCCCCTTACAGATATTTTTGAGCCATGTGTAATTACTGAGAATTGAACTCAGGACCTCTGGAAGAGCAGTCAGTGCTCTTAACTGCTAACCCATCTCTTCAGCCCTTAAAAAATCTTTCTTAACACAGAATACTAGACCACAATTATGGATTGATCTGAACTAGTAGAAATATAATAAAAATATTAGTCTGATATCAGAAGATTATCTAGAGAGAAAGATAGATGTAATAAATGAGGAAAAATGTAAGTACTGTGTTCAAAACAGAGGGGACCATATCTGAAGGATAGAAAGGAAATGGGTGGTTTAAGCTCTAATTATCATTTTTATCAGAAATAATGTGTAAATGATTATTACCCCACTAATGAATGTAATCACGTGGCAAAATATCTTAAAACTGTATGTTAACAAAGTATCTTTTTATTTATTCATATTATTTCAGTACTAACAATGGCTCTAAGTATCTATATTTCAAAAACTTGAATATGTTCTTCTCCTAAGGAGAGACTATTTTGACAATGTAATTAACAATGAACTTCTCATAGACACATAGTTTAAATAATAATACAACGAATTATTTTATAGTAGTAGATTCATTAATGCCAATGTAGAAGACCTGAAGGCTAAAGATTATAAATAATTACATTGAATAAATTGGAAAAATAGCTAAAGTCGACTTTTAAGTAGAATGTGATACAATCCTTCTTTGAAACATTCATATCTAGGGAATAATTCATCAGAACGCTCAGAGAGGAATGAAATAGAACAGCTCAGTGCATCTTTCCGGCAAACGGGAGTAATGAGAACGCAGCATCACACTTGAGTACTCATCACAGTTCACAAACTATCTTTGCACACTAATGTTGTTAGATTACAAGGCAGGTCACCATCAGCCTCTGCTTGGAGAAGCAATTACTAAATTCTTGGTATCTGTATTTTTCTCACTTTCAAAATACCTTAGAATGCTCAAAGAAGATAGTAAGTTTTGAACGCACAATGCAAGTAAATCATAAAAAAAAGAATAGTGACTTTAATTCTATATTCAAAGATGGTCTCAAGAAAATGTTATTCTCCATGAAAATACAGCCAGTTTATTTGAATTAAAGTGATATTTGTTTGATTACCTTTTCAATTCTACCTCCTTGATTCCTTTACCAAAAGTACTTCTTTTTCAAAATAGGTCTCGCCTCTGTGAGAAGTTTCCTGAGGAAATTGTTAGCTAACAACTATGACTGATATTGTGATGATATCAAGCCTGATATTTAGGTGGGACAGGGAGGAAGAATACCCCACCCAAACTGTTTTACATCCATTTCATTCGATGACACACTTAACAATCCCTTGGCAGCATACTGAAGTGAGACTGATAACTAAGGGTCCTGAGTCTCTTCGATGGCTGGAGGAATCCATCCTACAGATGCTACTAACTCTTGGCTACAAGCATGGTCATAAAATCCTTTTTGTTGTTGTTGTTGTTGTTTTATACACTTCTTCTTAAAACAAATCAACATACACTTTGCCCTGTAAAACTGCTAAACCTGACATCAACTGACTCTCCCACAGGGCTCCTGAGCCCAAGATGCAACATCCAAACGTTGTGTGGCCTAGAAGCACCTACGTGCCTGTGATCCCCTCCTGGCACCGAGATCTCTGGGAAGCTCTTGACTCACTTCTTTAGCTCTGCGCAGTTCTGCTGTGTGTGTCTCACGTTTCTACTCTTACTTTTTGGACTGTCACATCCATCACAAGCAATCCACTGGATTACCAATACCACACCCTCAGCTCAATGCCCCAAACCAAATAAATATAGTAAGATTTACTCTCCAGTATGAAAGGAAGGGTGTCTGCATTTATCAGCTCTATTTTCCTTTTGCTCCGGGGACCTGATTAGTAGATAAGAAGCATTTCTCCCATCTTTCCCATTTTAGACGACTTCCGAAGTGAACTGGGAGGAGGTTTTTAAGTATGACCTGAAACAGGAGGCTGTCACTAAACAGGGACAATATAAGTGAACAGAACTGCCATTTCCACGTTGAACACGTTGTACAACAAGAATGGCCTTTGGGCATAGGGCCTTTTAATCTGTTGTGGGGGGTGGGGGAAGGATAAGACCAGCCATTCTGCCCCAAACATGGCAGAAAAACAGAGAGCATTATAGTGAGTCCCCATTCCCACAGTGTGTGTGTTCTGAGTGGTATGGGGAAGGGTGAAAGGATTACAACCTACTCAGAGATTCACATCCTGATATCTAATCATGTCCTATCACTTGATATTTAAAGACAACCAGAGAGGACAAAGTTTCTCTCTCTGGGCATGTCAGCAAACAGCAGTTCTTTAAACAGTGCTCCATGCTGTTGGAATCCTGTGTCTGTTTCTTCTAGCTGTGCAATAGTCACACTGCTACAGACAAAGACAATAACTTCCAGGTCGCCTAGATTAGAGCCATCTTTTTGTTTGCTCTTATAAGTTCCAAAAATAGTTTAGACTTTTAATGTCATTTACATCCGAGTTAGAAAAATAATCAGGAAAATAATAATTCATGAATAATTAAGTAGCTCTGATGCCATATTAGAGAGGAGCTATCTTTAATTTAAGAAGCATGAGTTAATATGGATTTCAAAGAATGTAGGGAGGGGGGAGGGAGCTATTAAAGGGGCAGTCTAATAGAAGAATTGATTGCTTATCAATGACAAAATCATCACTGATTGAGATCTACTATACTCCTCAAACATACGATGATTGGAGCTTTAAAAAAAAAATCAAGGACCAGACACATCATGATGTAATTCTTGTCTGTGAACACAGGCTCATTTTGAATAAAAGAATCATTTTTCTGCAAAGAAAGACTCAAATGAGGGTTTATGTTTTACTAAATATAACAACAGTGAAACAGAAAGGGTGACCACAAGGATTGTATTTAACTTAGAAAGAAGATAGGTTTGAAAATTACAGTATTTATATAATATTTTCATCTCACTGCTTACCCACATGTATACAACCTAATATTCAAAAAAAAGGGAGACTGGGGGAAGTTGCATTATTGAGTGGCTGTGGCACCAGATTTCCAAATGTCAACAAAGTCCCATTAGTACTTAAGCCAAGATCCCTCTGGCCTGTCTTTATCTTCTCTCTATGCATCCTTTCTGTGGCTATTTATGTATTACCATTCAAAACATGAACGTGGAGAACTGACTTCCAGTATTAGAACATGATTTCAGATAAACTCCTTAAGTAGCAGTTTCATAAATGGCCATGTTCTTGTTATCTTCTCTTGTTGCACAACTGTAAAATTAATTGATCACAGAAAATGTTCTTGGCCAGGCTTCTTAAGGTCAGTTTTCTTCTCACATCTACCCTATAATCCCAAAATATCCCAAGACAAAGAATCGATTGGGATAAACAGATGCACTGTAGAGATTTTCTAGCTCAACTCCCATGTTCCAAATGCCTGAGTTTTTACTGAAACCAGTACAGAGATCTTTAAGGGCATTGATTTCTGAGTTTTATTAGGCTGTCCTAAGGGGTTCTGGTAGCAACCTCAATTCCACCTTCTTCATTAGGTCACCAGAGTAAAAGCTTCCTGTGGGTGGCAATTGTACCTGAGGTATCCTGAAGTCACAGGACATATCTTGGACTTTTAGATGCTCATTCAATTGCTAAATTCTGTTCTACAAAATATGAATGGTTCTGAGTTGTCCTTGGGTTATATTTAAAAAAAATAAATAAATGAATAGAGAATAAAGACAAATGTTTTATTTGCTTAATACCATGTAATGAGAAACACAGGAAACTGGCCACAGACTTAACTATGGAATTATAATTGTTCCTCCAGCCTACTTTTTCATTTGAGACAATAATTACATCATTTGTCCATCTCCCCCTATCCCGGGCTTTGTCCTCTCTAAGCCCTCCCATATATCTTTCCCTGCTTCTTTCATTCATGTCCTCTGTTTCTCATTAATTACTGTGACATGACTATTCATAAAGAAGAAGAGAGTCTAGGATGCCTCGATCGAACCCATATAAGGAACTATAGGCAACTAAGGAATATTGAGAGTGGGAGAAATTATCTTCTCTGGGGACAAGGACACTAATGGGTTCTCCTACACCAGGTGTCCCACCTTGACCACAAACCCATGAGTGACATTCCACAAATGGAGCAACTCACTTTTTGATCACCGATTCTCTATCATTCTAACTGCATTTTTGGTCCTGATTATTATGAAAGATGACACACCAATTTGAGAAAAATAGATGGTGAGAGTCTCACAGGTTCAACACACACACATCCATCTCACAGGGCTTCCTGTGCTATTTCTTGAGGATGGTGGTGTATGTAAATTATCACTCATTTTCTTTCTTAGTTTGTTTGTATTTTAGTTACCAGGAGAAGAAAATGCCAAAATAAAAGCTAATGTAAACTGGCCTCTGAATAATTCCATGTTTAGAGTTTAACAAAGATGTCAAGCACTCCCTACTAAGAGGCTATTAATTCTGCAAGCAGAGGCTCACAGTGAGAAGAGGTTGTGTTTTGGTGTCTTTATTTCAGTATAATCTGGAATGTATTCCTTTGCATTTAAATGGACCGAAAGGGACTAAAACATTAACTTGGGGTTCATTAAAAGTAAGCAGAATTCTGTCCATTCATTACATCCACCCCCAAAGCTTCCTCTAGTGAGAGACAGAATCACCAGTAGAAACAGCTGGGTCCGCGTGGTTCCATGCTGTTGGAACACCATTGTCTGGTAGGCTTAATGTCACGTCTGTACTGTTATATACCACAGAGGGAGAAGCCGAGATGCATGCAGCAGGGCGGCTGGCTAACATTCTGTAGCTAATTACACAGAGCTCCATGGCAATGCTGAAGGAAGGACAACACTGCATATGTCTCAGAAGGGAATAGAAAGATATTTTGTTTATAGCCACCCATCTGTCTGGTTTAACAAAGCTATAGAGAAATGCAAGGCACCATTTAGTGTGTCCTTCAAAAATGATTTTCTCATCATCTACTTTCTATTGGTATCCTCTCAGCAACAGGCTAATAGACTGTTCCCATCTTACCAACAATAACATCCCTGATTTTCTCAAGTTCCTTCTGCAGTCAGGTTCCTCTAATAGAAGCCACATCTACACAAATTATTGACTTGTGTAATAAAGGCTAATTCATATTTTTTCTAAATGCAAGATAGGAAGGCTTTAAAAAGTCTCTTCAGTTAGACCTATGTGTGCTTACCAAGGTTTTGCAACGAGTAGATAGACCTTATATGACTGCATTGGAAACCACCAAAATGAATATCCAGGCATAACATTTGCTCTGTGCTTAAGTGAGATACAGAGGTGTTCACTGGCTTGCCTGAAGTCCCAACAGTGATTGCAAGCATAGCCCCATGCCTACATATTAGACATGTTGTTTTCATCACCTTCTGCCCATTGCTTCTCCAGCCTTCTAAAGAATGAAACATTAACAGGGACTCGAGGTCTGCAGAGACTGCCATGTAAGAGTGAAGCTGAAAAGGCCCAACATGAACTGCTGGCTCTTCCAGGAGAAGGTGATTTCTGCCTCCCTTAAGATTGCTAAAACTTTCTTTATATATGTTGGATATTAGTCCCCTATCTGATTTAGGATAGGTAAAGATCCTTTCCCAATCTGTTGGTGGTCTTTTTGTCTTATTGACGGTGTCTTTTGCCTTGCAGAAACTTTGGAGTTTCATTAGGTCCCATTTGTCAATTCTCGATCTTACAGCACATGCCATTGCTGTTCTGTTCAGGAATTTTTCCCCTGTGCCCATATCTTCAAGGCTTTTCCCCACTTTCTCCTCTATAAGTTTCAGTGTCTCTGGTTTTATGTGAAGTTCCTTGATCCACTTAGATTTGACCTTAGTACAAGGAGATAAGTATGGATCGATTCGCATTCTTCTACATGATAACAACCAGTTGTGCCAGCACCAATTGTTGAAAATGCTGTCTTTCTTCCACTGGATGGTTTTAGCTCCCTTGTCGAAGATCAAGTGACCATAGGTGTGTGGGTTCATTTCTGGGTCTTCAATTCTATTCCATTGGTCTACTGGTCTGTCTCTATACCAGTACCATGCAGTTTTTATCACAATTGCCCCAGTCAAAATGGCTAAGATCAAAAATTCAGGTGACAGCAGATGCTGGCGTGGATGTGGAGAAAGAGGAACACTCCTCCATTGTTGGTGGGATTGCAGGCTTGTACAACCACTCTGGAAATCAGTCTGGCGGTTCCTCAGAAAATTGGACATAGTACTACCGGAGGATCCAGCAATACCTCTCCTGGGCATATATCCAGAAGATGCCCCAACTGGTAAGAAGGACACATGCTCCACTATGTTCATAGCAGCCTTATTTATAATAGCCAGAAGCTGGAAAGAACCCAGATGCCCCTCAACAGAGGAATGGATACAGAAAATATGGTACATCTACACAATGGAGTACTACTCAGCTATTAAAAAGAATGAATTTATGAAATTCCTAGCCAAATGGATGGACCTGGAGGGCATCATCCTGAGTGAGGTAACACATTCACAAAGAAACTCACACAATATGTACTCACTGATAAGTGGATATTAGCCCCAAACCTAGGATTCCCAAGATATAAGGTACAATTTGCTAAACACATGAAACTCAAGAAGAATGAAGACTGAAGTGTGGACACTATGCCCCTCTTTAGAATTGGGAACAAAACACCCATGGAAGGAGTTACAGAGACAAAGTTTGGAGCTGAGATGAAAGGATGGACCATGTAGAGTCTGCCATATCCAGGGATCCACCCCATAATCAGCATCCAAACGCTGACACCATTGCATACCCTAGCAAGATTTTGCTGAAAGGACCCAGGTGTAGCTGTCTCTTGTGAGACTATGCCGGGGCCTAGCAAACACAGAAGTGGATGCTCACAGTCAGCTAATGGATGGATCACAGGGCTCCCAATGGAGGAGCTAGAGAAAGAACCCAAGGAGCTAAAGGGATCTGCAACCCTATAGGTGGAACAATATTATGAACTAACCAGTACCCCGGAGCTCTTGACTCTAGCTGCATATGTATCAAAAGATGGCCTAGTTGGCCATCACTGGAAACAGAGGCCCATTGGACACGCAAACTTTGTATGCCCCAGTACAGGGGAACACCAGGGCCAAAAAGGGGGAGTGGGTGGGTAGGGGAGTGGGGGTGGGCGGGTATGGGGGACTTTTGGTATAGCATTGGAAATGTAAATGAGCTAAATACCTAATAAAAAATGGAAGGAAAAAAAAAAGATTGCTAAAACGTGCTGCCTGATTACTCTACATCCTTTTTATACTATTATCTGGGTCTTCAGTACCTGACTACAAGTAAGATATCTACAATAAAGCCTGATACAAAGGCTGATGTGTATCACACACAAACACACACATACAAACACACACACAGAGAGAGAGAGAGAGAGAGAGAGAGAGAGAGAGAGAGAGAGCATATGAAAGAATAAAATGATAAAAATCACTCTAAATATAATTCTAATGTAAATCCTTATGTCTATCAAGTCAGAAATAAGTCAAAAGGAAGTAAATACAAAGAATGTTTGATCGAGTGAGCCTGCTGTGGTTGGATCTGCAGCCTGCAGTCTAGAGAGATGAGTGGACAACATGGTAAAGAAGACAGGGACCAGATATTGTGAGCTCTGCTTTCCAGAAGAAAGGATAACTCCAACACCATGGCTTTGCCCCAGATCCCTCCCATGAGCCTTATTTGCCCACATGCAGCTCCATGACCTTGAGGCCTTCTTAGGGACTTTACAGTGTGTGACCCAGGACGACAGTGTTCTAATTCTGCCCATCGCAGTGTTCAAGATTCCCTAACAGCTCTATGGGTAGCTGATATTAAATTATTTCTATGTATTTTTGTTCTCTGTTCTTCTCCCTTTAGAACATTAGGCACAAAACTGCCTTGGGGACTTTGTCTATTTAGTTTGGACTAACTTCTATACCTGTTAAATGGAAAGAAATCAAAGAGGAATGGCCCATTGCTATTCCAAATTATATTTTAAAAAAATTTTTAAACAAACTTGTAAGAAAAAAAAAGTGATTTTTCTCTGAAAGATTTACTCTGCTTCGTCGTCATGGGTTACTAGGGTTCCTTATCACCCAGGTCACAGCATTAGATGATGAAAGCCAGGATTATCTCAAATTATTGTTTTGATAGTTTATTCAACACCTGAAATAGACTTGGCTGATGAAATCCATTTAACGTAATCCTTTGTAATGTGCTTCCCTGCTGGAGGTGGCTCTAGGATGCCCACACTCAGGTTGCTCCATTTCCAACCATCTCCATCAATCCAAAGGCATCACAAATCATGACTCACTTTAGCCATGACTCTGGGTTTTTGGAAACACATAATGCAGATGGCAAGAACTAAATTAAATAGCCAGAGAGATTTGAAAGTCAGGGTACAGTGTTTCCCATGGTGATCCACATGAGTCCCCATGCACTAGCATCCTCTCCTTACTTGCTTCCACTAACTTATCAAGCGTACGTATCTCAATATGGTGGGAATACATGCTACTGCTTCATCCGTGTGAACACTGAAGTGTAAGGCACTGAGCTGTTGGGCCCAATTTTCGCCCTGATTTGGGTATTGAGGACAAACTCAAGCCAGGCTGAAGTTTTGAGACCTGTCTCAGTCACTTCCATATGGGATGACTCAGCAAGACCTGTTTTGCTCTATCTCTTCCCCCCTGTTGCTGATGTAGAGCTTTGCCATTGGCCCTGTCAGTCACTCCACACCCTCTGTCACCCTTCCCCACATCCTAAATCATCTTACGCCACCCACCCACCCCCTTTTGTTCCAAACTCTGATGCCATAGAGATGAGTTCCTGCTTTGACAAAACTCTGACTCCTGTGTGTTTCTTTTGGGCTGTCCACACTCACAATCCCGCTCAATCCCCAGAGAGTCTCCAGCTGTACCAGGACCTCTCTCCTCTTACCTGGACCTGCAGGCAAGAAGCCAGCATTGAACTGTTCTCGATTTTCTGTAAAGAGAATTTTATAACCTAATGATAACTACATTTAAAATATGTTTGCTAAACAATAACCAAAATTATTCTTCATTTTTATAGTAGAAGTTGAGCCACAGTCTAAACTAACACATTTATCATGCAGCTGCAAGATTTGCTCATATATGGAAGACTATGAGACGTTCACATAATATTTTCTAGCTGACAAAAGCCCTATATGTATAACATCGGGCTTCTTGACGAAGTGGGCGAAGCCTTTGTGGTAACTGACTCAGATCTTGTCTCTTTCTGGGTGTCCTATTATTGAATGGTCTCTCTATAAGACACTCTGGTTTTAACTTGAAAGAACTATAACATTGTTCATTCCTTTGCTAAAATAGATGAATATGTTAACGAACATGTTGAATGATTTCGCATTTTTGTAAAACTATTCCATAAAACATAATCAGAGGACATGGTTAAGTTGGGAGTAGGTGTTCTATGCTGTCTATGTAAAGAATAATTAAGGGTATGACATTGCTCACAATCTATTTGTTTACAGGAAGACAACGGTGATCACAAAAAGTTTTTAATGTCTCTGGATAGTTCATAAACCTTTCTGTTATGTAAGAACCTAAAGGCCATGCTGATTCTGGGGTTTTAATTAAAATTTGAAGAGAAGTTTTCACGTCAGTATGATGTCAACTGTCTGGAATAATGAATGCAACATTGTATTCTGTCTCCTCCACAGTTAAAAAGCACCTGCCCATGAAGCTGTGAGGAGGATGGAAAGGCTACCAGGGAGAGCGGGAACACTGTGAGCCATTCAGGTAACTGTGAAAAACAGTTCTTGATACTTTGGGAGGATATGTCTATATTGGCATTTTACAAAACAGAGTAGACATTACTGATGATTAAAATCAAGCCACGAAAACGGAGAAGCAACTGGAAATGTGGGCATACCAAGCAGTGCTTCAAATAATATCTGAAATAAAAGCAGAAAATGGGGGAGAAATCAGGCAATGCTTACGGAGAAATATTTTAGCAATGCTCTGTCATTAAATAATAGAACAAATAGCTAGGAAATTAGCAAGGATCAGCCAAACTCAGCAGAATTATCAACATAAGGAGCATGAGGTGTGATTTTCATATCTGGAGATACACAAAACAGCAAACTATACCTTCTGTCCAAATACATACAGAATATGTATTGAAATGGACCATACCCTAGATGGCAATACTTCAGCAAGTTTATTTAAAAAGTAGAAACATACAAATTTTGATTTCTAACCATGATAACATCGAACTAGATAGAACTCAACAATGGAAAAGAAATGGAAAAATAGCTTACAAAACTAGAAAACTGAGCTAATTCGCCAGAGTAGTATAATCTTTAGTTCAAACACGTTGCAAATGAAGCAAAGATAAACACATTAGTCTGTGCAAAATAAAGGAGGATCAAGCAAAGGACGGATTCAAAAGAAGCATTGGATCATTAAAAGCATTCATTAGTTTATAAAAATTCTCTCAAATTATAAGCTAGCACCTAGAACCCCAGCCCCCCCCCCAAAAAAAAGCATAATTAAGTCAGGACTTGAAAACAAGACAAAATAATAAAGTAAAGGTATAGACATGAAGATAGACATAAAGACATAACTAAGTAAAGTAGAGCAGCAGCCAACAGAAGAGAGGGACAGAGACAGAGGCAGAGACAGAGAGAGAGAGAGAGACAGAGACAGAGACAGAGGGAGAGGCAGAGAAAGAGACAGAGGCAGAGAAAGAGGCAGAGACAGAGACAGAGGCAGAGACAGAGACAGAGACAGAGACAGAGACAGAGAGGCTGCAAAGGTCCATGAAGAAGGAAACAGGCTACCCCTTGCTATTCTTAGTGATTTTTTTAAACCTCTACCATCATGGTACCTGTGAACAGAATCACCACTGGTCCTCAAAAAAGACAAGTTATTCGTTAGTATTTTTAAAGCTACATCACGAAGGGTCCCAAATGTCCTCTTCTTGTGCATCCATTCCCAGGGCTGCAGCATCAACAACAAAGCAACATGGTGTTTCCTGGGATGGTGAATTTTTTCAGTTTGAAAGATAAAATAATAAAAAGCACTTCCAAGTTTTGGGACAGTGCATTGCCAACATCAGGAACAGTGCCCACTGTATTTCAGAGACAGTCCAAATTGGTAGAATGAGTAACTAAAGAAATCATAGTGAGAAGGAGTAAACGCGTTATAAATTAGAATACAGCCTGGGCTCCGGGAAGGGGCTTTGCATGATTCACTTGATTCATTTCTTTACAAAGGAACAGATAAAGGAGAGGCAAAACCATGAGCCTGTTAGACAAACAGCACAGTCACATGTTTGTATAGAGATACACCAATTATTGTTCATAGTATTTACCAAAGAAAATAATAATAGTAATCTTAAAACTAGCCAGAACTAAACTAGCCAGAACTAAACTAACCTTTGAGAACAGTGGATAGGAATACACAGTGAGTATAATTAGAGAAGTTTGGTTGGCTTATTTTAGAAAGTCGAGTGATTGAATGCAGTGATAATTTTCCAGAAAGGAAATTGGGCTCCACTGAAGCATGCATGTTCTCTCTACATTATCCGCAACAGTGCATGTAATCTGCACACATTTAATTAACTAATAAAACCCCTCTCAGTAGCATTGGGTTTGGAGATGTCACTGTGATGACATGGTGCTCCATCATGATTTGGTTAATTGTGTTTTGTTTTGGTTTGTCAGCACAAGAGTGCACATCTATGAGTAGAAGTACTTGCTTTCCGTTTGTATGTAAAGTTGCTGGGATGTTTACACCCAGGAGGTGAGTCTTGTATTTGAGAAATGTATTGCGTGACTATTCCATACTTTAGAGCAAGACCACAGTGCATAAAGGAAGCATAAAGTTTCAGAGAAACTCACTGGACGGAAAATGGCGACCTGCTGCACACTAACTAGGCAGGCAACAATGAGAGTTACAGGGTTCATCTCTTCTTCCACAGCTTGGGTTACTCTCCTCCGGTCTATGACAGAATTGTAGTAAATCTGTACAATGCTTCCATGAAGTTCAAACCATGAGAAAAGACACAGTCTGAATGGGTTTGTCCCTCTTATGCTTTATACCTTAGTTTAGCGTGGAGCTGAGAGTATAGTCAAAAAAATAAAAATAAAACAAAAAACAAAAAAACAACCAAAACATCATTCCCTATATTGTCACATAAGTCCAGTATAAGCCTAAAAATAAGAAAGAAAAAAAGAAAAATATAGTAGAAACTTGACTGATGAAGACAAGGACAGGGATAACTGACTGCTTGCTTGATCATCAGTAGATAAAACTCCCCTAATGCCAAATCAGAAACATAATTGCTCTGGTAGAATAAATATGATACATTTTCCTTTTACTGTACAATTTCATATTTTATCAAAATACATAGTGATGTGCAGAGACCCTTTATTTGAAGGACACCCCTGGATCGATGTTTCCATGTTATAATTAAGTGTTTTTGCTGAAAACTCACTGATTGATCTATAAGGTATAATATTTTAAACAGATAAGCAAAGGTAAGTTATGCTATTAAAAACCATGGAACTAGAACTGTGATTTGTGCTAGTAAGTCATCTCTGCTTAAAAGCAAAATACATTGAAATAGTAAGAACCTGGGTTGGAAGAGATAGGCTAAGAATGAGACTTGGAATGTAGAGGCAGATCAGTGGAACTCTCCACCATAGGACTGAGTGTTGAAGAGAAAGGTATACAGTTATTTGTGCCCTGGAGACAGGACAATGTCAATTACTCCTGTCAGAAAGGACAGTAAAGGACTATCAGGGAGAAGAAAGGAACACTTGATAGGTCATCTTTGGATGGATAGACTTGCACATTGTTGTGGAGATCCCATTGAAGGCTTAACGAAGACATAGTGTCCCAAGTACACTATGGCTTGGGACAACAAACACTACAACTGGTCACAGGAGCACCTGCCGCTGGTAGCAGCTCAATATGGATGGAGAAGAGTTAGAAATTTCAAAACATGGAAGTAAGGAAACATAATTAGCCAAGTACTAAAAAATGTACATTTTGACAACTCTACAGGTGCATGAGTGACTATAAATATATTTGTACAAAATATATGAAAATTTTCTTTATATTTTAGGGCTAGTTTGTTTCCAACTTTTGCTGAATTCATATTTTTATTCTCTCATATGTATATGAATATATAACATCTGCAAGGATATGTGTAAAGCTGGAAATTATTATAATGTTAGACAAAATCACCAGAGCTTAGTAAGACAACCACACATTCTGAGTTCAGCCTGGAGAGAGGGGGTAAGGAGGTACAGAGAGCGGATGCAAACAAAACAGAGTATGCTCCGTGTGACCAGGAATGCCAGAATGAACCTCAATACATTGTAAGCTAATTTTAATGGTTAACTACATGGATGACTATAGTAATAAAGGGATAGTATTAATCTGTTTTATTTCCATAGCTGACATTATCTTCTGTGAATGTTGGGGACATCGGTGGCTTGATGCCATATGGCAGTCTATGCCTTATTTCTTTCTGTGGGAGTTTTCATATCACAGGGTGAGGTTCACGTGGCAGAGAGGAGCTATGTACATCCTTTTGGCTCTGAAGTTAGCATGAAGGAAGTGGGACAAAGGCAGGGTTAGCATGCTTCCTAATAATGCTTTCCAACTTCTGCGCCATGTTTGGTCATAAGTTCTGAGCATTTCTTCTCTCAAAACCTGAAAGGAAGCTGGCTCCTCTAGCGTCCGCATAGCAGGAGCATTTTGGAGTACCAGTGGTGCACAACGAAGGCATGATGTCTGGGCTCTGGGAGGAGCGAGGGCATTCACTGCAGACTTGGGTGAAGGGAGGGTCCACCTGAGCAGAAGCTCACCGTTAAACAATCAGAATTTCAGAAGAGACTGGGTAGCATCAAATGTGAACAGTTTTCTGAAAGAGCCACCCCTGCACTGACTACGCAGACTGATTGACTGGGAGAACGTCCATGATTACAGGGTGTTGGGACATTGAAATTCTAGAGCCTATCCTACCTTAGGCTATCAGTTGCTTTGATTGGCATTTCTTGTCCACCCCTGTATCTGCCTAACACCAGTTTACTGTAAGGTTATAGACATAGCAGACTAAAAGCACCCATCTGTATCAACTCAACAGGTAAATATATCACCAGATACTATCCAAAACCTACACCAGAGACCTCCCTGATTGGTGAGACCCATCGATCACATTTGTCCCCTGCAGTGTATTTAGTAAATGCCTTGATTTAAAAATCCTCTTTTCTTCTGAGAATTTTAAAAGCTCACATAACCTCTTGCTTGGTAGGATATGTTATTCAAGGCAACCTGAGTCCATATCCCAGGGCCATGCCATTCATGTGGTTGAGAATAAATTCTTTTTTACTCCTATTGAAACAAAAGCTGTGTTTTTAATTGTCACAAGAAAAGGGGTGTTTGTTCGGAGAAAGTACCTTTTTTTTTTAATTTTAAAAGAAAACACAGCAAGATTTCAGATCAAACATTTCAGAATAAATCCAGATGCCCATAGCCCAGAACAGAAAACAGACTAGACAGTGCATTCAACAACAAGGGCACTCCATGTTCTCGGTGTTCCTGCCATATGGATCTCGAGGACAAATGAGGGAGAGAGAATAAAGATAGAGACAATATGGGAAGAGTTGAACTTTGTATATGCTGGATATATGTTTATATATATATGTGTGTGTGTGTATATATATAGGTATATACACACACATGTATACATAATTGAATATATAATATATATATATATATATGTTTAAGTATATATGTATTTATATATGTATGTATACATACATATACATGCATGACATACATATACATATGCATATGCATATACATGTACACATACCTCAATCGCACAGATGGCTCAGCAGGTAAAGGTGCCTGCAACAAAGGCCTAGGACCTAAGTTAAACTCTGGGCCAATAGAAGAAGAAACTCAACTCCGCACAGGTGTTCTCTGACCTCCATACACAAACACACCTTGGTGCACACAAACACACACACACACACACACACACACACACAAATGTGTACATATAGTTTGTTTTTATTTATAAATAAACAGTGCCAGAGAGTAGAGATGGTTCAGTTGTTAAGACTGGACTCTCCTCTTTCAGAGGACCTCAGCTACAGTTCCTAGTACCCTCACTATGCAACTCACAACTGCCTTTAACTCCACTCAATGCTATTCAAGGTTCTCTTATGGACTCTGTTACAAAGTGTGTGAAGATGAAAAGTGACTGCAGGAAGAATAACGTCCCATTAAGCATAAGTTATGTCACACTCGTATCACCCATCTCAATTTGTCAGAGAGCCAACAAAAAGAAATTAGTATCAACGTAGAAAGGCTGGAGTTTTCGATTTCACCACATTTCTGATCTGCCAGTGCTGGATCCTTTATCACGGTGTGTCATAGCCGTGGCGGATTTTCTAAGTCCACTGGCTGTTTTCCGGCATTCACATCTCTAGCTGCACTAATTTGGAGCTATTGTATAGTGACCTCTTGTCCCTTGTTGCTCTCTTCTGTCTGATTTTCTGTACTCTTCCTCTCTTACCAACTCCTGACCCCACTCTGTGAATCTAGATGCTTACCCAGAGGGCCAATACCTCTAATGCCACCTCTGACTTCTATCTCTCCCTTGGCAGCACTCCGACTACACTGACTGCTAGTCCAACATTTATTTGTCTGGTTTCTAAATCCTTGTACTTAACTCTAATGCACCGATATGTTTTAAGATTTAGTTCTATTATTTTTTACATACATGTATGCATGTGGCTGTATATGAGAATAAGTATTAATGGAACCCAGAAAAGGAGTCAGGCCTCCTGGAACTGAAAATTCAGGATACTGTGAGCCATTTCTAATGGCTTTGGTACCCAGACTCAGATCGTCTCTAAGACTCTTAACCATGAGGAGTCACTCCAGCCCCAAATCAATATTGTTATACACTAGCATTATAGTGTGTATTTATCTATGTAGCTAAGGATGACTAACATAAAACCTGCATTGTTTTTAGTTAAAGTCTTCAATTAGAATCTATTACATAGTAGCAAGCTGATGCCATTCACTGTCATGTATACAGCCCTGGCAGGAAAAGCCCCAGTCCTAAGGCCTTTTTCCTTGGGCTACAGCTGTGGGACATGAATAGAACATTGAATCTGAAATCCTAACATACGTGAAAATAAACATTAGGAGAAACAGGCCTTCTCACCTTTTCTCTCTTGTTAGAAAAAAGTCACTGGTGGCTGATGGGAACTCTTCAAGACATATAAATTTTCCAATAAGTTTACAGTTCCTCATGGTAGTAATTGTGAGTTAAAATCGTAAGTTATTGCTTGCAGGTAGGTTATTCAGTACTTGATTTAGAGTCAAGACTCTAAACTCATGGAGCACTCACCAATTAAGGCTGTGGTACTATCCACTGCTACCTAGTCTTTTTCTACCTCTCTCCCCCTGCACGTGGTCACAGTGATTGATAACTGTGCCCACAACAGAGTATTTTAATAGCTAAATTAAAGAACGTAGAGAAGTACTTACAAAAATCTTAGCAGTACAATATTGTAAATATTCAATGTAAATATTATCATCAAGATTGCAATCCTCGCTTTCTCTCCGAGAAGGCTCAGCTGTTGTGTGTGAGTTATATGTAACCTGTCCCTTCCTCCTCAAAACCACGAGAGTACAATATCTCAGAAAGCACTAACGTGTGTAAATACAGATCCTATTGCACCTTAAAGAAAGGTGGCAATCATTGCTACAATCTTCACTTTTGTAATAAAATATATTTTATCTAGAGAATACTGCAAAAAGGTCATCTGTCCCTGGAGGTGGAGCTAAGTATTAACTAAAGAAATGCTGTAGGGATCCTGTTTTTCTTTCCCCATTTATTTTTATAGATAAATTTATTCACAGATGCGAAAACAAATTTCATCAAAATTCTAAGCAAATGTAGAAAAAGTCAAACCCAAAACACACTCATGAGCCGTTGTAAACCACAGTTTGCTTGGACTAGTGTTCTTCAGGTATCTTCCTTGTTTCTTAGGGCAGCAGCACAACCTGCAGCATATTAAAATCTACCTTAAACTTAAAACTCATCTTATGAAAATTAACATAAAACCACAGGTGCTCCAACTGCAGAGGTCCAGCCTACAGTAAAGATGATTTACTCTGAGGGAAGTGGAACGACCTGTTGATTTTATGGCCAGGACATTACCCATCAGGCAGAGGAAGGTTATGTGATGCAAATGCAAATAGCACGGGGCAAATTACTTTCCTATTTCTGTCTCCCAAGAGCTCCAGATGTGGAGTTGCCACTCCGAAATGTGCTCAGAGCATTCATCATGGTCTCCTAATGCTGCCTCCTGGCGTAGGCTGGCGACCCAGGATCTCATGCAGAAACTCACTTCTATATAATAATCAGATACACAGCTCACCCTGCACCTATCTCCATCTCCCAACAAGTCAATTCCGTGTACTGGTCTCAACACGATTACATTATTGACATTTCTCAGCTGAAAGGCTCCTGCAAATACCATCCAATTTTCCAGCTCTTTCTGAAAAGATCAAAAGATACACCTTGCATAGTAGACAAGAATTTACACTGATGGCTGTCTTTTGTCTTGAATACCAATGCTGTTGGCAGGGTTTGCCTGAAGCTAACAGGTAAGTCTCTATGATAACAAACTGTATTCAGTCAACTAGAGTGACTTTTGCTGGATGGAAAATGTGTTTGTGCTTATGAATGCTTTCGCAGCTTGAACAACCTTGAGGCAATGATCTCTGGGGCTTCCTAATTGGGAAAGCTGGCAGTCAAATAGGAAGTCTTGACCTTGGAAATCAAGCATATGTCATGCCTGAAAAGGAAATGCCGTCCGCCCTCTCCACTGCCTCCTGACTCACATTCATGGGAGTCTTTGCTATTAGAGGCACAAAAATCAATGTTTGCACAGAACCTATGCTACATACTTTGTTCCAGGAAGTTATCATGAACTCTGGCTCTCCAGGAGACAAAGGTAGTGGGCTGCGTTTCTCTATGTGTTATAGTCTGAGGCTTCTTTCAACCAGTTAGAACATTAATTATTCGAATTCATCTGAAAGGGTGATGAATATCCACCTATTTTCATTTATTACTTGCAAAAATTGTGGACTGTCTCGTGTCCATCCACTTTGCTGAGGGGGTTTATCAATTGTAGGAGTTCCCTGGTAGACTTTTTGGGGTCACTTATATGTTTTATAATATCCATCTGTATATAAAGATACTTTGAATTCTTCCTTTCCAATTTGTATCCCCTTGATCTACGTTAGCACTTATTGAACTGGCTAAAACTACAAAACCTAAAACTATATTAAACAGAATGGAGACAGTGGGCACCCCTGTCTCATGACTGACTTTAGTGGAATTGCCGTAAATGTCTCTCCATTTGTAATTTAATGTTGCCTATGAGTTTTGTGGATATTGTCTTTATTGTGTTTAGGTACATGCCACATATTCCTGATCTCATGATTCTCATGAAGTGGGGTTGGATTTCGTCAACAGCTTTCTCCCCATCTAAGGATGCTGATATAATGATCGTAAGGTTTTTCTTTTCAATCAGTTTGTTTATATGGCAGATTCCATTGATGGATTTTCGTATGTTGAACTGTCCTGTTTCTTTGATCATGTGTCCCTCAACCAAAGAATGGATAAATAAAATAAGGTTCACAATGGAGTATTACTCCACCATTAAAAAACGACAACATGGAATTGGCAGGCAAATAAATGAAACTAGAAAAGATCATCCTGAGTGAGGTAACCAGACTCAGAAAGACAAACATGGTATGCACTCACTTACAGGTAGATAATAGTGATAACAGTGCTACAAACCACACACCCAAAGAAGCCAAGTAACATAGAGAGCCCAAGGTGGAACGCTTGAATCTCACCGAGAAGGGGGAACGGATTAGCCATCATGGTGGGTGTGGATGGAAGGAGGGGACTGGGTTGGAGAGAGGGTAGGCAGAAGAACATGAGGAATGAGGTGGGAGAGGATGCAAAAAGAGAGTTCTCAGACACACAATGGGAACCAAGCAGGGGCATATTTGGGAGAAGCTAAAAACCTAGGACAATGGAAAGGACTAGGAGTCTATGAGGCTGACCCTAACCAAGACTCCTAGCAATGGGGAATATGAAGGTTGAAGCAATCATCTCCTGTAACCATGCAAGATTTCCAACAGAGGGATGGGGACACCAATCCAGCCACAAAACCTTAGACCCACAATTTGTCCTGCCTATATGATGTGCAGGAGTTAAAGATGGAGCAGAAGGAAAGAATGGCCAACCAACCAATGACCCATGCTCTGAGAGTGAGTTCATCCCTGACACTGTTCTGTTACACTTGCAGACAGCAGTCTACCAGAACTGTCATCTGAGAGGCTTTATGCAGTAACTAATGGAAACTGAGGCACAGATCCACAACCAATCATTACCTGGATCTTGGGGGATCCTCTGAAAGAGGGTGAGGAAGGATTTACAGAGCCAGCAGGAAAACCTATAGAATCAACTAATGTGGACCCACATGGGGTCAAAGAGACTGAACTGACAATAAGCCTGTGTGGTTACAACCCAGGCCCTCTGCATATATGTTATAGCCCTGTAGCTTTGCTTCATAAAGCGAGGATGTAATTGAACTCCTGCCAGAATTCAAGGTGTGAAAAAGTTTGGTACCTTGGAAATTGAAAAGCTATTTTAAATATTATCTACTGTTTATTTCCTTGTAGCCAAAGATCCATTCTGCAGGCAGGTATAGCCACATCATTCCTGGACGCCAAAAGTGGTTTCTAACCAAATTTCTGCTTTCCAAATTATCTATAAAATCCATCACTTTTCATTTTTGAAATAAAAAGCACTCCATTTATCATCTTCAATCCTCTTACAATCAATACCTTAACAAAGCATCATACAAATTGTAGCCAGGATTCCCATCATTTATTTTCATGTTTGCCTCAATGTTCTTAGCTCAAGGTGTTTTTATCTTTCTGGAGCAATGCTTCTAAAACCTCGGCTAGGAAATAGTTTCTCTAGGTAGTTCTCAAACATGTTCAGCCACCACACCTGGAGTAACAGGGAACTAGCCACGAATAGGAAAGCCTACTCCTTGTTCTAGATTCCTATCTGCCCAATTCCTGACAGATATTCAATCACACCTTCTTAGAGTTGTATCTGGTTAACACCTTTCCCTGCTGGGACACTCCAGAGATGGACTACCTCATGTACATTTATAACAAATGACCCCCTTGCTCTCTTTTCTACATGTTGCGCTGCACAAGCAAGTGCATTCGTTGACATAACTGCATATGCTACTGGCTAGGTTACATATTAGACGCTAAGGAAGAATAGAATACAGGTAATGAACACAAGTCATGAAGAGGATACAAAGCAAATTGTTTTTCTAGTTCTAGCTCTTTCACATGTTTTTCATCTTAGTAGTGGATAAGAGCATACAAATACGTTTGATAGAGAAGTAGAAAGTTTAGCGTGAAGCCCCACATCTTCCATTATAAACGGCTATTCTTAACGGGATAGCAATGTGTTGTGTTGTATTGCCTTTGGCTCTGGTCATTTTTTTCTTTAAGTGTAATTTTTATGATAAAGTTTAAAATAAAAAATTAAAGATCTTTCAAGACCTTCAGGAATATTCTTACAAATTGAGCCTCTCCTGCTCTTTCAATACAATCCAGGTGTATAGACCACTTTATTGCTTTTAAAAATGTCATCAAGAGCTCTCTACCCATGATGCTATCTATAGCTATATTGCTTGCCTCAGATATCTGCATGGAGTGGTCTGCAATCCTATGAGCATGGTCACACTTCTAGTAAGGTACGCTACCTACATATGCACACACACAAACGCTCTCTAAGGTTTCCTTGCTATAGCTGTCTCACTAACACCCACTTGCTAATGTGCCATTAAATATGTATTTGTTTATTCTTTGTCTACCATTAATCACAGACTCTTATACAAGCAGCAGCCATGGTTTTCCCTACATAAGAACTTAGACATGTTTATAAACTCTAGCATTCAGTGAACTTAATAATGTTAAAATTGAGGCTAGAAGATAATGACAGAGAAATGCTATAGCCTACACCTGTGTCAAGCTGTCATGTCTGTTTATGGTCTTAATTACACAATGGGTCTCCACCATTCAAACTGGGATGCTCAAAGCTTCCAGGAAATTGTGGCACTGTGAGACAACCTAGGGCCAGCAAAGCCACCATCACCGAAGCCACCATCACCAAAGCCACCATCACTAGCTAAACAAATGCACTGTATTTCTCCACGTTGCTTTGTTTGGTGCTGACTTGGCAATTGTGACACAACTAAGACTCTTCCTGACATTGTGGCATGGATCCAGTGACAGAATGACTACCGTACATACCCCTCAGTGGTCTGATTACAGAACTTGCTTTCTGATCACCCTGAGATCAGCACAAGGGGTTTGGCATTGAGTAGAAAATCCCAGCATTCTCAGTGTTAAATAAGTAAAATAGCAAGGCTTTGCAAAGCTGCTCTCAGGAGTGGATTGGATGATGTGTATAACGTGACTCAATACACTGAGAGTTAGTGTATGCCACTGAGCATACTGCCACTCTCAGTATGCTTCCTGTTCCGACTCCATGTGAAACGAGTCAGGTGGCTCAATTTACGATGGAAAGTTCCTGAGTTTTAATTGATTCCTGTGATAATTCAATTGTTTGAAAACAGTTTGGTACATCACGTAAGAAACTGAAAAACCATATTCTAAATATTTTCCTTTATTTTATTGTCATTTTTTTTCTCTGAAAAACAGGTTTCTCTGTATAAGAGCCTTGGCTGTCCTGGAACTCACCTTGTAGACTGGAACTCACAGAGATCTGACTGTCTCTGACTCCTGAATGCTGGGATAAACAGCATGCACAACCACACTTGGCTTCCTAAACATTATATTAGCAATACTTATTGCTTTACCAACAATAATTCACCAAGTGCGCAGTGTTTAAGGTTAAAAAGGGATGAAAATCTGAGCCCTGATCTACTTATCCTCTTGAGAAAGTAGTCTACAAGGTACACATCACACAGAAGGAGCCACCTTACAGAGCGTGGTAAAGAGTTGGTATGTTCACAGTGTTGTGCAGTTCCAAATAATTGCAAAATAATTTCATGAATCTTCCCAACACCATCCGAGGAGTTGGGAATGGGATGAACAGGAAACTGAAAAAGCATTAAGTGATTAATCTCATTTATCTGCCCACTGTCACTCATGCTTTTGTCTCCATGGATTTATTTATTTCGTATGTTCCAAGTAACTTGAGTAATATAGTATGGAATATTTAGATATTATTTATCTTACCCTTACCAAGATATTCTCAAGGCTCAGACATTTTTGTCTAGCCAATAACCTTTTCAATTTTTTTTTTGCTTGCTCATTAATACTGCACCATAACATCACGATTTGTTGTTCACTTATATGCCAATGGATATTTGGGGGTTTTCACCTTTCCATTGCTATAAAACATATGCTAGGAATATGAATGTATGTAAGAATTGCTAGAGTATATTCTGTGCATATATCAAGAAGGGATGACGCATGCATGGATGTTGTATGAATTAATTTTAAAGGAATTTCCAGTAATGAATTTTTCAGATGCAATACATTTTTTCAGATGCAAATGTGTACCTATAAATATCAATCAAAATTATCTAGCAGACTTGGTTCTTAACTCCATAAAATCGAGTTGGGGAGATGGCTCAGTCTGTAAAGTATTTGTCACACAAGCATGAAGATCTGATATGGAGCCCCACTATCCATGTAAAAAAGGCAGACTCAGTAATTCCAGCCCTGAGGAGGCAGAAATGGGAGGTCCCCTGGGCTTTTCTGGCCAGCTAACTTAGCCCAGCTGGCAAGTGTCAGGCCCAGTAAGAGACTCTGCAGCAAAATATAAAGTGGGTTTCTGAAGAGCAATACCCTTGGTTGAAATTGCACACACACACACACACACACACACACACACACACACACACAAAATTAAAACGTAAATTTTATATGGCACTGAAGCAAAACACAATGGCAAACATAAATCTATCTCTTTGCAAAGGGACATACAAAATAAGTTGGATCTGCACAAGCTTAAATTTTGTATGTTTGTGTGTGTGAGTGTGTGTGTGTGTGTGAGAGAGAGAGAGACACAGAGAGAGAGACAGAGAGAGACAGAGAGAGAAAGAGACAGAAAAAGAAGACAAAGGCAGAGAGATAGAGGGAGACAGTCTATAATTATACTTAGTTTAGATGAGCTTTTAGTCCAGTGTTTTGCAACCTTTGGGCAGCCACTTTGGTTTCCACATATCAGATATCCTGCATATCAAATATTTACACTATGATTCATCACAGTAGCAAAATTTTAGTTATGAAGTAGCAGTGAAATACTTTTATGGTGGGGAGTCTCCACAATATGGGGAACTATATTACAGGGTAACAGCACATCAAAGGTTGAGCACGGTTTCTAGACAAATGGTTTGAAGTGTAAACGGATTGTCATCAAACCATGCAGACACATCCTGTGTGAAAATGGATGAATGCCAACAGCATTGGGATGCTGGAGCTAAGAAAGCACATGAGAGCGGGCCTCTTTATCACTGCATCTTTACACAGTCACAAAAGATCGCCCAAATACTGACCTTTACATAGTATTAATTGAATTGTACAGTGCATCATGCATAATCGTATACCTTATAGAAAGTATCAGCAATATTAATCACTGAGAACATGATAATGTTAGTTCATTTTGTTCAGCTTGCAATAAATTACTACTCTGAATGAGACAATTAATATCTGCCTCCTGGGAATTGTGGTGGCTGCCTATCAAACTAGTTCAGTAGGTAGCATTTGGATATCTTTTAAGCATAATTATAATGTTTTATTATAGAAAATATCTTATTTTCTGCATCTAATTATGCTCTTCACAAATGTCCCAATAGGGTATTTTTCTTGGTGATATATTATAATAAAGAGGCTCTCAACTGAAACCCCCAGGTTGCATACACTCTTCCTAAATTCTACACATTTATTAATTTCTGGCTCTGCATCTATAAATGTGTTAATGTTTCTAACTTTGTGACTTCCTTTAGAAATGGAATCAATAGAATTCATTAAGTGTGATTCATAAATAAATAGTTATCTTTAACATAATGGGTTTGCTCAAAGTCAGCTTGATAGGAAAGGAAAAGTGAATTACTATATTCTTAATATATCATAAACCTATTCCCCAAAGAGCAATAGTCTAAAAATAGTGAAAATTCTGTGGATTATTTTTTATATTTATTTTTAGTGCTCTCTCTCTCCATCCCTCTCTCTCTCTCTCTCTCTCTCTCTCTCTCTCTCTCTCTCTCTCTGTGCGTGTGTGTGTGGTGTGTGTGTGTGTGTGTGTGTGTGTGTGTGTGTGTGTATGTGTAAGCCATGGCATTCCCATGAGAGATCTTAGGACTTTGCAGATATGGGGATCTTTTGTCTTTGGAGATCATTTTGAGTTTGCTTTCACTCTTGTTTTGAGTCAATGTCTCTCCTGTAATTTCTGTTGCTTCACTGTGTACTCTGGGCCAATTGTGCCAAGAGTTTCTTGGACATACCTCGCCTCTACTATCCACTGCACTCTAAAAGTGCTGGGGATACAGATACATGCCACCACACCTAGACATTGACATGGATTCCAGGGACTGAACACGGGCCATCATCTCCTTGACCCCTCCCTGGGTTTTATTACAATCTATTCTAGTTAGAGTGAGAAAATAAAGGTTAAAATTCTTAATATCATTAAATAAGTTAAATACTATGGTCATTGATTTGGGATGGCCTGTCCAAGCAAATCACTATGTGCTCTTAATAATATGGTTCAGAACTTTAAACAAAATATTTGAGTTGTTATTAATTTAGTTGAAGGTTGTATTCTTTGAAGATACAACAATTAATTGATAATATTGTATACTAATATTTCTAATTTCCAGGCTCAGCCTATTTCAAATAGAAAACTAGGAAAAGCTACTTCCAAGGTTTTAGAGAAAACTAAAGGAAAATAAAACTTCATATAGAGAACCAAAAATTTCACAAAAGAATTAGCTAATATGTTTATTCAATAACATTAAGCCCAATACTAGACAAATGTCTATGCTTACATAATAACCATTGAGTATGAGTCATTAATTAGCTCTTATGTTAAACTAGTTTCAAATTAAATCACCTTTAGATTTTGGCAGGAAATAGTAGCGATATGTCCTACTTAGGGTTTTACTGCTGTGAACAGACACCATGACAAAGGCAACTCTAACAAGAACAACATTTAATTGGGACTGGCTTATAGGTTCAGAGGTTCAGTCTGCTATCATCAAGGCAGGAAGCATGGCAGCATCCAGGCAGATGTGAGCAGGACAGCCTGAGAGTCTTCCCTGAAGGCTGCCGGTGGAAGACTGGGTTGCAGGCAGCTAGGGTGAGGGGCTTAAAGCCCACACCCACAGTGATACAGCTACTCCAACAAGGCCACAACTTCTAAAAGTTCCATTGCCTGGGCCAAGCATATACAAACCATCACAAAATATATTGGGATTTGCAAAATATTGGAAATTATAAGGAAGGAAAATTTAAAATGTATATTTCTTATAAGGAATAAGAATATATAATAAAAAGTGATTAATGAACACTTGTTTTTCTGATTAGCAATTCTCTTTTGAAACTAAGGTACATAGCTTTTAAAAATCCTGATATACGTGGGTAGAGAGATAGCTCTGTAGTGACGAGCACTGACTGCTTTTCCAAAGGTCCCGAGTTCAATTCCCAGAAACCATATGGTGGCTCACAACCATCTGTCATGGGATCCAATTTTCTCTTCTGGTGTGTCTGAAGAGAAAGACAGTGTTCTTACATATATAAAATAAATAAATAAGTAAATCTTTTTTAAAAAAAGAAATAATCTGATATACTATAAGCTATTTCACTGAAATTCTACAAGTATTTCCTTAAGAGTTAACTTAAGGCATTTCTTCAGAACCCAAGCATCTGCATAGCGGTTGGTCTGGCAAATTAATCACGCGCAGAATTTACACTGGAATCATCATCAGGTGCATTTTCTAGGGCATCTCACACTCAGCATTCAGAATTGCCCGCAGAGAAAAGATGCTGCCTAATGAACAAGGCTCATTAGAGTTTGTATACGAAGCAAGATCATTTTTTCTGAAACTAATTAATATTTGAACAAGAGTCTTGAAATTTACCCTCATAGCATTCTTATCAATGGTATAATTCAGCAACTTCTACATGAAAAAAAAAAAAAAAAATCCAGGCACGGTCTGGGAGAGCCCAAAATCAACAGTTTCCTTAACTTCTGATTGACAGATTTGCAAATAAACACTTCCTTTCAAGTACCTATCAAAGAAAGTGGGGGAAAAAAGACTCTATTTATGCTTCTTGTGAACTAGTAAAGACACAAATTAGATTGTTAGTAAGAGTCTAATATATGGAACAGAGGTAGCAAAACACCACAGTACATCACTCCTCTGAGGATTCCCTTGACAAAATTGGATCCTGTGTGTTAACAGTGACTGAGCAGAGGCAAATAGAAGCAGAATGTAACTTCACACACACAATGGTGACACTAGCAACCTATATATTCTCCACAGAACCAAAAGCAATCCCCCGTGTTTGCAACTACTCATTTGCTCTAAGCCTACGGGAGAGAATAATGGGCCAAAACAGGAACAAATGTGATTCCAGCTTCTATTCATTAAATTTGTATGGGTTTTCCTCACTGCTAGTGGGCAAAATAGTTAGTGTGACAGAATTTTTTGCCCGACTGAGATCTGCTTAACTTTATGCATGTGTAGTCTATCACAAATAACACCGTAATATAAAATCTTTTTCAAGGTGTTTCGATCAGACATGGAAAGAACAGCCCAGTTCATTGTTTCCAAATGTTTCTGTTTCTGCTTGTAACTGAGTAAATGTATCAAGTCACACGAATGCCAGGGAGGGTTATGGTTGCCTCCTGCATCTGTGAGCCTTTGCATACAAGTAAGGGGGGTGAGGGGGAGGACAGAGTAATTTCATAGGCTTGAAAGTTAAAAGATGAATGTTAAATCTGCATTGATCGCCTAAACAAAAAAGGTGTTTGTTCCCCCACCACCACCACCACCAAATTAGCAAGGGTTGGAAGGAAGTTACCAGTGGCTTTCCAATCATGGCTTCTCCTGTCATGAATGGATGGGTTACTGTAAATAGTTTCAGCTCAAATTCTGCTCAGTCTATCTCCTCACTGAAACTAGGAAGACTCTTACTTAAGCCAACAAGTTTAGGCTCTGCATCTTTGAGATGTAAAATTTTCTATTCTGCTTCTATAGTGAATCCTCTCTTTAGAAGTACAATTTTGTTTTTGTTTTTAATTTGAGGTCCATTAAATGTTATTTTTAAAATTTATTTAATAGACCAATCTAAAAACTGCCTAATGATAAGTCTAAATAAAAGTTACAAGTTTTTTATTTTCTTAAAGTTATCCTTATATGTGGCTAACTCCGGTATACGCTGTTCACATGTAATTGTGATTTTTTTTATTGTTTACTAATACTGAGCTGGCTTTGCAATAAGAGAGTGCTCATGTATATTAAAACTGATAAATTAGTGCGTCATGCCACTGCAGTTTTATGACATATGTTCTGATTTTGATAGGCCCCACAGGCTACGTTCACCCACCACTCCCAATACTCTACTTGAAAAGCAAGCAGGACAAGAAAACCTTTCTTTAATTAGCTAAAAACTGTGTTACATCCTTGTAATCCCCAAGCAAAGGAGACAAAGGCAGAGGATCACAGGTTCACTGGCCTGGGGCTCACAGCAGGATCTTTCCATCCTGTGTTTATTTGCAGTTTACTTGCAAGTAGATGGCTCCTGTTTGTCAACCAGTACTTAAAAGATATAGACTATATCACAAAGACCTTCGGTTTACATTCACAATCTCCTAATGCAAACTGTTTATTCAATATAGTTCAAGTTACTGTGAATCCATAAGTTATGGATATTAAAGGGCATTACTTGAGGGGAAATAACAACAAAACTCCATGCATAAAAGAACAGAACCTGCAAACTTTGAAATGCACAGTCCTGTTTCTACAGCTGTAGAGTATTTCAGAGCCTTCAGTCCATGTATATCCTCCAGGTTTGCTCATACTGGTTCAAGCATGGCTCCTGGTTCTTGCATGGTGAATCTCATGAAGGCTCTAATTCTATTTTTAAAAAATCAACCTAGTGTTTGCTGTTCTCCTGTCCTCCCTAGGCAGTTACTGGCGGGCCTAGGTAGCTCAACGCATCCTTTACTTCCATGGAATCCCCCTCGGCTGGATGAGCTTTGAGAGCATCAGAGGTCTTAAAGTAGGATACGGAAAATGAAGCATGAAGATGAAAGGCTCCTGGCTGCAGGATTGCGTGAGCAAGAATTCTACAGTGGAAGTGTACTCGCCCTAAAGAACAAAGGATCGTCCAGATTGCTCACACTTTGACAGGTAGAGGGTGCTGTGCGGGCAGCATCTGACTGGTTTTGGACACCACCAGTATTCACTAAGCAGAGTTTCTCACTGAAGGAACATTTCCTTGATGGCTTGCATTGAAGTCAGTGCCATCTCATGTGTATTACAAGTGCACAGTAGGAAGTTTTGCTAATCCACAGCAGTGTCTTAACCCACCAGGAAGCCATTAAAGTTAAAAACAATGTCACCACAAAAACTTGAGGATGGTCAGGGACCATGGTATTCCTGCGGACCCAGCTGTGTCAGCACAAATATACCCAGGCTTGGGTCAGTTGCTGCATCTAATGCAATATAAGGCCATCTCCTAAATTAGTTTGCTGACCAAGAATTTATTTTGCTCACACATACTTCCATAAAAGCTTGATGAAGTCTTTTATTTTGATTTAATTTGAAGCCCCATAGATCTTCTTTACCTGTCCCCAAAGACATCATCAGATGAATGTCACCATCATGCAATTCTGTCCCATTTTTGATCAGCGTCTTTATTACCCATGAAATTTTTAACATAATATATTAATTTTAATTTGTCACTGATCTGTAATTCAACCAAATGAATCAAATAAAAAAGTTATTACTAAAAGAGTTGGGGAAGTGGCTCAGGATGTTAAGATCCCACTGTACAAACGTGAAGGCCCGAGTTCAGCTCCCAAGCACACCTCTAAATGCCAGGAGCTGCTCCCTGTACACTGCAGCATCTGTGACTCCAAGCTAAAGTGCTGAGCTCTAGGTGCAATGAAAAAGAAATACATCAAGGAAGGAAGGAAGGGAGGAAGGAACGAAGGAAGGAAGGAACGAAGGAAGGAAGGAAGGAACGAAGGAAGGAAGGAAGGAAGATGGCATAGCAGAGAGTGACAGGGACAGTCTCTGGATGTCAACCTCCAGCCCTTGAATGTGAGTGTACAGAGGAGATGTGTGTGCATAGTGAAACATGCTAAACTGAGGTTATGTGCCAGATTTAAAGAAATGGCTCCATTTTCAGCATTTACTTAGGATAACATCACAGAGTACACAAACTAAGTTTTTACATCATTCTGAAACAAATTTCTTGAAGTGCCCCAATTTTCACAAGTCAGCCCAACCGACACTGTTGAAACCCATGTGGGATTTTAAAGTAGATTCCATTTCTGTTCTGTGTGTTTTTACAATCCTTTATACATTTTCTCTCTAGCATACTAATCTGTAAGAGTGCAATTGCATGCATCCATTTCTTCCATCCAACCTTTTGAGTACACTACTTTAATCTGTTGGACAGCACACAAGAGGATACAAGTTTTATATTTCTATGGTGAAAAAAAAAGTCAAAGTATCACATTTTGTAACCAAATGTAACCAAACTTTGCAGTTGCATACCCAAAGCCACATGGTTGGAAAGAGCCAAGCACCTCCTGCTAAGGAGAATGCTAGCTGAGGACAGAGGTTTTACAGGGGAGAGGGTAGCAGATGTAGCTTGAGTTTCTTAGAGAGCTCTGGAACTTTTCCCCAAAGGCCTAATGATTTCTTAATGGCTACGACGAACCCAGCAATTACAAAGTAGGAAGTAAGTATTAATTGATCTGCCTTTGCTTGTGGCCTTCTCTGCTTTGCCTCACTCCTTCCCAGACACTCACATCAGAAGCTCAAAGAAGCACACAGATGTAAATGGGCATCATAGATGTCAAATTTGGTGTGTTTCATTCCTCAACCCTTCACCTTCTCTTTAAAACTTAATGAAAAAAAAAAAATTCACTGCAGTGCTCTGACTACAAAGCACTTTGATCTATAGTGATTTACTTAGCAACAATTCAGCTTCATTTGTATGACACTAAAAGCAGCCATCCCATAAGGCCTCCTTAATCAACTAGCCCAGCAGCTTTCAATAAAGAGATTAACGAAGGAATTTTAAAAGGGCAGGCTGGTCAGTCCATTCTTATAAATTCCACATGAACCAGTCTTGCAAAGTGGGGTGAACTTTTCTTTACCTCAGTAAAGAATTCTCTTACACAGTCAGATCTCAGCCATTACATGAGATAAATACAAAGCAAGGCTCGTCTTTATTTTCTAAGATATCTTGTTTTGGGGAAGCCCTTTAAAGCCATAGAAGGTGTGGCCATAGTTAATAAAGAGGTACACATAGTGTAATGGTTTCTGAGAAAATCTTAATTTCTAAATTAAACAAAGTCCATCTTAAATCGCCCTACTAAGTAGATTTTGGATTCATTCCTCTGGTAAGACTACAATGAATGTTTCCTTTCTTTGGAGAGTTATGCTGTAGATTACAAAACCCGTTTGCAGACTTAGTCATGAGGGGATGTATAAATGCCATCTCAAAATTAGAATGCTTGTTCTGTTTCTTCCTTGGTGAAATGGTGGCACCCAGTTTTACTTGGCAGACAGAACAGGTTCAGTCCATGTGATAATTGTAAGCATACCAAGGTCACGGGCCAATATGAAAACAGTACAACAGCAGCAATGACATCAACAGCAGTGTCTCACCCTAGGGGCAAATGCTAACTTTTTAATAGAGAATGCTAACTCCTCCACACGTGTCTCTACACTGGACAGTCTATACCTGAAGAACCTGTCTTGCTTTGAATTTGGAGGTAACAATCATGAACCCCAGGGAGACTAAAGTGCTTGGGCAATGTCATACACTAGTGATAGGAGAGGCAAAAACGTTCACACCACACTTCATAGGGTTGAAACCACTTGAAGTATATGATGTTAATGAATGAGGTTGTCCAAATCATGCTGGTGATAATGGTGTTGATACATCACCTACACCATTTAAATGCCCCAGAAACTATGATAGAAACAATTTGTTCTATCATTAACATTTGCAAAAGGAAACGTGACAAAAATAATTCTTAGTGATCTTGATGGCCAGTGGGCACTAAGGTGAGCATCAGAGGGCGATGAGGTGAAAGAGCATAGAAAAGGCTCAGAGATTGTCTGGCTTTTACAGCACAAGCCATTATTCAATCAAATGGTCCCATTGAAGACTAGGAATAGGATGTGGGAAACTGGCCAACGGGGGGTGGGCCTGGATGCATTAAAGAAAAAGCCACAATAAGGATCAAGGTTATGGAAGGAGTAATGAAGCTCAAAAAGATGGAACCTCCTTTATTGACAAAACCAGAGACCTGGAAAATAGGGGCTGTCGGGCTAATCTTAGATTAACTGGCAGTTCTCAGGGGAGATAAGGAAGAAAACACCTGACAGGTTTTGGATAATTCAAAAGGAAACAATATGTGCAAGAAAAAACCCTATCCTAGGGTGTGTCAAGTCTCCTGGAACATGCACCAGGAAAGATCCATTGTCTATCACAGGCCTTCCTCTCTGCAGAACAATGACCTTCTTCCTTGTGACTTCCCACACAGAAATCAAAGAGGCTGGACCATGGGATGATAGAAGAGCAAAGACTGAAGTGTCAGTATGGTGGTGGGACGTGGGAAGGAGGGGGGCATCTGCCAGCTGGGGATGTCCACACCTTAACCCTGGAATGATTTATCTGTGCTGCTAATGTTTATGCCTTAGTAAGATATCAAGAAATTTAATGAAAGCCACCAAATCCTAATTGGCCACATGCTCTGTGTAAGGCACACCACAGATGTCAGAAGGAAATTGAAGAGCTTACATAGACGAAGCAATAAAGTGCTTAAGATGGATAGCTAGGCCAGGAGGGAAGAAGTCACATATCAAAAGAGAGGAACAAAGTAAGTATGGAGGATCAAAGACTGAAACGCTAGGCAGCCATTTGAAATGAGACTAATTTGTGACAGGTGGGGATTAATGGAGTTGAAAAGGCAATTCCAAACAGAAACAACCCAAAGAGAGAAGGTATCCTATAGAAAGCAGAAAGCAGAAAGCAGGGTGTATTTTGTTTGTTTGTTTGTCTTTTGTTTTTAAAGTCAACTGGCATACAGAGGACTTCTCAGTTTGTTCTACAAGAGACCCTGGAAAGGCACTGAAAAATCTTCAGATGCTGAACTAGCAAAGGCATCTTTGACACGGATAGACATGTGGGAAGAAGGGAGAAATGTCAAGCAAGTGTGTTGGCTTCTGGAATGAGCTGGGTCCACTCACAGTAGGCAGGTATCATAGTGGTAGAATAATTGCCACATATATTGGTGCTAATTAGCAATGTTACTGGTGAGTATCTGGGGTACCATAAACCAATTATGAATCACTGGGTGTTTGCAATAAGAAATTGCATGCTCACAGGCTCGATAGTCTCTGGCCAAGAGCTGAACAGATGGGACCCTCTGCAAGCACAAGAGACACATGGGAGTCAGCCAATCTAAATGAATGTGTTAAACTTGATCCACACACAGTATCTCCTTGAGTTTACCAGCCAAATTATTCTGGGTTATGTAAATGAATTGCTTTATCTTTCTGAAGACTTGCACTGTTTTGGAAAGCTAAGCAAATTTCCAGATGTGTAGGTCAAATGCTGGCCAGTAGTAGAAAAGGGTTACCACTAGTTCACATGCCTGGCCAATAACATATATTGAATGCACCTATATTTTATGTTAATATGAGGGAAAGTTGTAAAAGAGCAAACAAGATAGAATATGCGTCATGATTGATTGGTATCTACATCATTCCCTTCACCCTACTAGAACAACAAAGAGTAGTTAAGAAATCAGAAAAATCAGAAAAATAATGAGACTTTTTAAGACTATCTTCATTCTTCCAAATTGCTTACATCCACAGGTTGAGGAAGTTGGAACTACCGTACTATGAGTCCCAGTGCCTATGTCTATGGCACAATGACACTGACACTCCAACAGAACCGATAAGATTTCTCCTGGACATCTTAGCAACATACTCAATGATATACCTTATTTACCTCTCCTTCTACACCCCATTCTTCAGAAAGAAGTGTCACTACAAGCTAAAATACAAACCTCAAACCCATGGACTTCTCTTCACGGCTGTTGGCATTGTGCAAATCCACACCATCATATTTTCTTTTCTGCTTCTTCTAAGACTTCTTCTGGCTTCTCCAAATTCACCATTGCTTCCCTAAGAACCAACTCTCCTCCATTCAGAAGTTTTATGTTTCTTATTTTGAAATTTAATGCTTTTTTTTTTATCAGTAGAAGGAAGAGTTTTCAATATATCCTTCCAAAACGTAATGGACTCTTCCCCGAAGATACAGATATTTAACACTAGGAAGATTGAGACTGAACCACTGGGTGTCATTTTGGGTAACACTTTGAACATGTGGACATTTTAAACTACAAAGTAGTACAAGATTAGAAAGTGCTAGCTCCTCCCCCAGTTGCTGGCTGCCCAATGGCAAGCTCGAGAAGCACCGAGACTTGCAGGGAAAAAAGAGGTGAAATATTCCAATAACTCATCTTAGTTGTTTAAAATGTAAAATGCTGCTACCCAATCCCTAATGGAAAATGCATTAAATAAGAGCATGCTTGTAAAATTCAGAGAGAGAATATCATTTATGGACAGCTACTAATGACAGTGATTAAGGAAAATGACTTTAGTTCAAATACGCAAATGATTAAACTTGAGAATACAAAATGTTAAAGGGCCCTAATTAACAAAGCAGCAAGTTTTTCTTCCTAATCTACTTTACAGAACACAAATACGTGAATCATCTCTAAGGATACAGATGAGTGGCCTTCCCGCTCTAAAATCTGTCTAGGGCAAAAATCACTGTCTGGAACACAGAGGCGGTTTTCAAAGGGCTCCTGGAAGCATGTCAGACATCCAGGCAACAAGACTCAGTCTCAGAGAGGGTGCTTATCAGGAAACGAAGAAGCCGTTCCCTGCTTTTCTAGCCTGGCTACCCGTAATAAACTTCAATTTCACACCTATTTTATTGATGAATGATTACAGCAGTAATATATCTTTAAAAATCCACATTTTTACTCTTCATTCAGATTCATTCAGCCATAAGGGATTAGTGAATTATAATGCCCATATTCCACTCCTTGGAGTAAATGACCTTGCCTTTGGGATGACTTTCTGTGTTATATATTGTTTTGTATTTATAGGCAGGAAAAGAATATGTGTATCCCAGATCTTGAAGTCAGTAGCTTCTTTACAGTATTATAAAATACTAAATTTTAATCTGGCAAGAAAAGAACAAACAAACAAACAAACAAACAAGGCTCCTGTTAAGTATATTCCATTGGGTACACTATAGTTACTAAGGGGAGAAATGGAAATTTCTTTTTTTTTTTTTTTAATTTAGAACTATCTGAGTTCTGAGCAGTACAGGCTACAGTAGTGCTTTGGGAGAGGAAAAAATGAAAAAAAAAAGGAAAATATCTGTATTCCTATTTTTCTGCTTTAGAAAACATGATCTAATGGGTCGTCTAACATCTATGATCCTAAACAGCTTCCATAAAATAATCCGTTCTCTTTGTTAATTGCAGAGTATCTCTATCAAATACATAGACATTCCATTTTATGCCTGTGCCCTGTAAAGGCATACTGTGTTGATATTCAGTGACTTATCATTGTCATTGCTAGCACAAACACTGAAAACAGAACATCTGGGCTTGTAGGGGAATGTAAATCCAGCAGCATGGCTGTTTTGGCAAAGTATCACATCCAAAGACCTTCTAGGTCTATATGATCAGGCTGAAATCAGACATGCCTTGGATATGATCTGTATAGAATACTGACAGGCCCTTAGTGCACACATTGAACCCCTAATAATGAAGGTAAGGATAGCTCATAGAAGGAAGAAGCCATGTTTGAAAGTGACTTCTAAATGAGGTGCAGACAAAGTGATGAATCGGAGAAAGACTTGACAGAATGAGTCAGAGACAGAATATGATCAACTCTAAGGAGAACATCACAGGCAAGAGAGGCTACTTAGAGAGGGAGACAGAGATAGAGAGAGATGGGGTTAGGGTTATCAAGACAGTTTGACAGAGACAGGTTGCAGAGAGAACAAGCTAGACACAGGTAAAGACAGAAGTACGAACCAGAGAATGAGAAGGAGCCTGGCTTGAACAGATTGCCAGAGTTAGTTTGAGGCTAAGGAGAGCAAAGCATGCAGGGGAGTTTGAGCCAAATAGCTGAGTTGAACTAATCAGAGTTTAGGAAAAACTAGAAAGAGTAAGCTTATTCAGCAGTAAGCCTCTGACATGACAATTATATCTGGTGAATAAGATACTTTTACATGAACTGTTATATAAGCTCTTCATATGCTGTCTATACATGGCCACATACCTTGAATCTTTTGTGTCTGTATTTTGATTGCTTTTAAAAAACATATAGCGAAGACAATAACACCTAAACCTTGTGAAAATTATAGAATAAATTCAGTTGCTTCCCTTCCATTTCTTTTCAAAGAGTCTTTCATTTGTTGCCTAACTATGTCATAATTATCTTAGGCTGTCAACTATTCTCTGAATTAAATGTAGGTTAGCCCATCAACTTGAAACAACCCAGAGTCACTCGGGAACAGGGAATCTCAGTTGAGAAATTGCCAAGATCAGAGAGGCTTGTGGGCTGTGTGTAGCTGAACAAACCAGAGAGAACAACCCAGGAAGCAGTTTTACTCACTGGTCTTTGTTTCTATTCCTACCTCCATGTTTTTGCCTTAAGGTCATACTGTGGCTTTCCTGGATGGTAGATAGTATGTGTAAGTCAAATAAACAATATTCTATCCCCACATTGTCTTTGAGCCTAGAATTTACTGCAGTTACAGGGAAACAAATTAGGACAGAAATTGGTTTAAAATAACTAAAGGGTGTGCATACATTTTGCATTATATGCCAATGTGAGAATCTTGAACATATTCAATGTATCTTGGAAAATTTTAACCATGAATAGAGACAAGTGTGTAGACAAAACATTCACGGTATACACAGTGCATGTGCTATTAGTACTACACATGAAAATCTCCTAAAAACTAAGTAGTCATCACACTTATCTTATGTGTGGATAATAAATTCATATTCAATATAATACACTGGAGTTCAAACTACACAAACTTATAAGTTTCCTATCGGGTAAGTATGCTTAGTTTGCTTTAAGGATTAATGAAATTAAGAGTCAACAGGACTCTACAGCTTTTAATTGAAGACTTTTGCTCTTTGTGGTCATTGGAATGGGACACAGACTGTATTTTGTATCTAAGAGAATAACTCCAGAGACCACACTCTGTGTTGAACAATCAACAACTGATGTGTGTTTTGGAATCATTAAAATAAAAGTTAACATGTTTAATACAGGAGAAAATCTTTGCACTGAGGGAGCCCTGACAACATTTGTCAGTTTGGACATCTTGTCGCTCCAGTGCAGCTTGTTAGTGGGCAGTGAAAGACTGCTCTATTAAGCTAAGGGTGGTGCTGATGTCCTTTCAGAGAGCCCATATGCGTTTCCCCTACCACCAAGGGTGGATGTCCATCAAGAAAGGGCATCTGTGCAGGAGGTCTCTGCAACTCACAGGTACAGACTATAATGAGGAAGCTATTTCATTGCCACCTGGAGTTACGGCATGCCTTATAACTATGCAGCTGCTTTGATTAATGCATCCACTTACCAGAAAAAGGACTTGTTCTTCACTTTTACCTAACACAGCTTCCTTTTCAAATCCCAGACAAAACAGAGCTTCCTCCAAAGTGAGAAAGGAGACTGGAATTCCACTGCCCAGAGTTCAAAAGGAAACTTGAGGAAGTGAAAGAAATTGAAAGCAGCCTACAGTATTACAGAGTTAAATACCACAGTATTTTCTCCAATTATTATCCCTCTTAGCTGAGCTGCAATTAATTTCTGGTGCTAAGTGAAACTCTGAAGTTCACCCAGATACAGGAACGACTATTGTTCTGTTAAAGATTATGAAGGGACTCCCATGGGAGAGAAGAAAAACATATTGGTCATTAGATCAAGGCAGCAGTAAATATTATAAAAAGGTGTTTCAAACAGATTGTGCTAAGGACTTTTTAACATACCCCTTAGTTGTAACTCTTTTATTCTATAATCCAGCCTTTCCCAGAAGTAACTTAATAAAAATCTATGGCACTCAGTATAAAGCAAGTTACATTTTATAAGCTGATAATATTTTGTCTATTGAGTCTAGCCACTTTTACTTACAACGAGATAAAGTGAGTTCAATAAAATTAGATTTTGACAGATAACTACAAAACGTATTAATGAGAGAAATATTTCAATCTTTTGCATCATCAATTAACACAGAGTAAAAATACACTGAACAAAGATACCATGTTATGTCTTCTGTGTTTTTCTTGAGTGAATAATAATTTATCTCTCTTTTCATAATAGAATTACAAAGCACTCTAGTGTTAAATAATCAGAACAAGCATAAAGTAGTCATCAGGGAACAGAAGAATATGTAATTACAAGAAAGAATTTCTCCTTTGTTCCAGGACAAAGGACACGAGTTCAGAAGTCCACAGGGATCAGGAAGGTAAGCAGGGTGAATTGAGCTGGGTATAATACTGGCAGATGCAGGAAGTCTCTAAAGAGCTTTCTACCTAAGGCTTCATGTAATCTAAGCAACAATTTGAACATCTGTCAGATGGCCTAGATAGTCTATAGTGTCAGATAGGTCATCCCCACCCCTGTTAGTTTAAAAATACCCACTTCTACTGAATACTGAAAATAGGAGATTGAAGTTCCTACCTACTATGCACTGCCTAAATGAACCTTAAGGAATTACCAGCCTTTACACATCTTATAGTTTTCTTCAAAAATGAGGACATTACCAAATCCCTGCCTTGAAAATGTTATGAGAACATCCAAACAGATCACTGTGAATAAAAACAATAGACTGTATCATGTCAGGATAATAAGCCAGAGAACTGTGCAGTGGCTAAAACACTGTATTAGATATTGGTTCTTTTCTAACCAGTATTTGTGTGCATATCATACAAATTTCAGAAATAATAACGTGGCAAACTATTATTTCAAGAAAACACATCTGAATTCTAAACAATTAAATATAATATTGATTTCTTACTATAAATGACACTGAGCTTCAAAATGAGTACCAAGTATATTGATGGAGGAAATATTTACCTGATAGAAGGTGTGGGGAAGTCTATGGTAAATTGTAAGTTTATACTGGGAACTATATTTTATTTTAGGGGTTGAACAGCTTTAAAGTATGCAATATATCAAGGTGAGAATCTGAAAGCACTTAGTAAAACATTAAACAGTTAAAAGCCACAATTTTTGTGCAAGGCTTTTATAAGGGATTTTATAAAGTTTTATTAAGAGATATTAAAGATAACTTGAATTGATGATAAGTCATACGTATCGTTATGTTGGAAGAAGCCCCATAAGACAGATGTCAGCTTTCACCCACTTGATATACAGAGACATTGTGATTACAACTCAAATGTCAACAGAAACTTTTTAGATTGCAATTGCTGATTCTATATGACAAACTTAAAAGTAAAAGGCCATAAAAAAGAGGATATACAAGAAGCAAAAGTATCCATAAAAACTATAGAAGTCAAAATAAATCATATTTGATACACCTTCAGACAATGGACTGATACCGCAGGATCGGCTCAGAAATCAGTACATGTAAAACACAGCATGGCAGCATAACATACAGAGGAGAAAAAGACAGATAACGTGTCCAATGAGGTTGACAGGAACTGGTAATCTGAACATAAATAACTAAAACCTCAAAGAGGCTCATAATAATATATTTATGAAGATATAAGAGGGAAATTATTAGTCACTATACAGAAATTATTATAAAAGAAATAGGCTGGCAAACAAGAATATGATTACATTTTCTGCCCTGTGTATTAAAAACACCACAACAGAGGAAGAAATGACAAAAGCCACAGCTGAGAGAATTGAAAAAAACAAACAGAAAAACTAAAGATTAACATCCAGAATCCATAAATAACAATAACAGATATAGACTACCTGAGGAGGAACATATTTGGAGGAAGTTTAACAGGAGTGTGCACACAATCACTCTTGAATACCCTAAGCCCAAAGCACTGGTTAAAAATAAAACTATGGTATCCATAACTATTACTAACTGATTGGCACAGCCTTTCCAGATAACAGTCCAGTAATTTTGCTATATCCAAGCCAATGCAAGTACTATGATTCAGCAATTCTAATGTAACATACAATGCCTTAAAGTAATTCTTGCATGAGTTTTCTAATAGTTATTGATGAGAGTACTATGTAAGGGCTTCATCACTCTAATGACATATATCAGATTATTTACTCTACAGCTTCTTTCAGGCATATTTTGACTCATAGGTTTCAATGCTCATAGGTGCCAATATATATCAGAAAAATGTGTTGGATCCCATAGATCTGAACCTATCAAAAGTTGTGAACTACCCCAAAGAGGTGCTAGGAAAGTAACTGGGGCTATGGAAGAGAACAAGCACTCTTAACTGCTAAGCCATCTTTCTAGTTCCATGATTGATTTTTATTTTTGGAAAGTATCTTATTCAAACAGGTCTTCCAAGTGTTAAATCCTTACATTAGATTTTTTTAAATGCTCCGAAGGTGATAAAATCTACTGACATTTATCTTGGAAGTTTTATTCCACAGAAAGTCTTTTTCAATTTCATGATGACTGTCTTTCATCAATCTTCTTAACAAAGAGAGTAGAAGGCATAACTTAAGAAAAAATAACAGGATAAAGGAATGTTCAATTTGAGGGATGCCACTGAGAATGGAGAATTTTCATTTACACACACACACAAATAAGTAAAATTCTTCCTAATAGACAGGAATAATGGATATGCCATTAAACTTAGACTCTTGGGGACTTGAACAACATCTAATAATAAAGTACTTTCAGAAAATATGAAAACACAGAAGGATGGAAAAACTAATTTTAAAGTACAATGCTTCTCATGGACTGTACACAGCAACCTTGAAAACAAAATAATATTAATTCGAAGATCCACAACTCTGTCACCTTAAGATCACCTCTAGCACCTAAAAATATAACTAGTGTTGAAGTCATAGTAGTTACTGGTACAACATTTGCATGCTTGTCATGCAAGGTGTGATTTCTTCTTCACAATTCTTTACAAGGCATGCAAGACTAACTCTTGGTGGCTGCACCTCCTAAAGAACAAATTGTGTAAGAAGAAACAGCGTCCACACACAGGCTTTTACCATTCTTTTCTAGTGTTTAGATTCGTGCGCAATCATAGATGCTTTATGCTCACTTTAGAAAACAAAAGAAGACAGCCAGAAAAGAAAAGCATAAATGATCGGAGTGAATCTTTGGTAGGTGGAGAGCTCTACGGTGAGGAAAAGAGGGAGGGATGAGCTGACAATCACATGTGGGTAGAAAGTAGAGGCTAATTGAAAATATGGTAGGTGAATCTAAGCAACGTGAGGAAATCACTGTGAGAAAGCAATGATTTTGGGTGGATGAATTTTCAGCACCCTCAGAAACTTCTAGAAATCTCTGAGAGTGTTATTGGTTACCAAGTGCTGTGAACGGGGATGAGACACCCAGATCATTCTATGAGATGCAAGACATCCTCTCATAAGAAAGAGCTCCTCATACAGACAACAAAAGCTGTCCCTGGGTACAGGCCCTACAAGCCCAGTCTTCTTTATGCTGATGCTGACTCTGACCCTAATTATTCTGCAGTAATTGACCTGGGACTTCCAAGACTCATAAAACTCCTACCTGGAAAGTGAAGGGCAACAATAGTCATGAAAACAGGACCTGAGCCTCCCTGGATTTTTTTAAATAATAGAAGTAGTTATAATTTAAATCTCCGACATTTAAATGCTCAACAACCTTCACAAAGGCATTGTTTGCTGCTTGCTCTTTCATTTGAAGGGCTTTATGCAGCCAGGAAAAAAAAAAAAAAAAAAAAAAAAAAAAAAAAAAAAAAGACCAGGAACGCTGGGTGTTTGATGTACATGACAGTGCAGAGAATTTATTTCCACTGAAACGTCTGGTATCCAATATTCAGGAAAATTTTGTGGGAAATAGAGTGAGACCACTCTACACATCTCAACGAAATGTCCTATCCCTGTGTGCAGGGTAATGATAAAAGCTTTCCACATTTTAACCCAGTTTTTTCCATTAAATTCACAAATGGTTATTTGCTGATAAATTTCCTATTTTGACATTTAGAAAATAACGTAAATTCCTATGACTGATCAACCTGGATTCAAATACACAACATAATTTTTTTTATATAGTAATTGCTTACAGAGCCAGAAAGAGGAAGAAAGTTTGTAGAGAACAGACAACCTTGCTTTTAATAGATTTAATAGCAAATTAAACTGGATTAATTTACCTGAAATAAAGAAAATCCTAAAGCGTTTTGTAACATAGTTATTACCATTTTAATCAACTCATGACATAAATGTCTTGCCAACAATGGCCAGTTAGCTAGCTTTTACTTTATTACACTAGTACCAAAAGGCTGTCTACATGCCATAAATTATCATGCTTAAAATTAGGATTAGAATCCGAAGGAAAAGTAAAAACATTTTCCTGTGGATTGTTAGGTATACCATAAAACCTGGAGAATCTTGGTGCCTGAGTTTCCCTGGGACTGGGATATTAAGCAGAATAAACAATTCTTTAAGACTTTTAGATAAAAGGTCTCAAGGTCCAAATCTTAATATAGTTCGACAAGAGAGAAGATGTTGAGGAACTTGTCATGTACAGGTTTTCCTGAAGCTCAGGACCACAGAGATACATTGTCCCTTTGATCACTGTTCTTATACAGCCTGAGCGGTTACAGCTCTGAGACCTAACTAATATATGGAAATCTTCCCATAGTCCTAGAATTTACAGTTTATACAAACACAAATTGTACATATGTGGCTAAGTCATGAGGAAAATTCTGTACACGATCAAATGATTATGCAATAATAATCTTCACTTAGTAAATACACAGTAATCAATATGTATCCGTTTTGAATAGCCTAAAAATTCTGACTATTGACTGGGTTAATTTCAAAATATATAAATCTCTCACCCTGAGCCATATTTACATATTTCTTTAGCAAACAGAATCCAGTAGAATAATTGATGACTAATGCAAATTAGCTTGTTTTCAATATGAAAGAATACACAAACATATTACAGAGAAGTGTGATATAGCGTTCTGCTGTAGTATATAAAACAATAAATCATGTCACAGTTGAGTTGCTTTGAACTTTGTGCACTTATGTGTCTCCTGGAATCTGATTTATGTCTCTATATATTTAGTGAAAATGTTAACCTAAACAAGAAACAAATATTTCTGCTATCACAGTAGTACAGAAAAGTACATTTTACAGTAATTGTACTAGAAAAAAAAGTGTCTAATAGTTTGGGTGGGTTGTAAATATTAATGTAAAAATTAATGTAAAATATTATTTCCAAAATTATCATTTTTCACTAAAAGAAACCTATTCAATTATGTATACGAGCACTCTGATTCCATGTATATATGTGCGCCATGCATGTGCCTAGTTCCCTTGGAGACCAGAAAAAGTGGTGAGATTCCTTAGATCTGAATTTATCAGTTATAGATGATTGCGAGCCACCATGTGAGTTCTGGGAATCAAAACCTTGCTCTCTGCAATGAACGCATGCTCCTAACCATTGAGCCATCTTCCCAGACCCCCAAAAGCATCACTGTTCAAGAGCTACTTGGTATTATTCTACATTTTCCAAAGCTTTGTACTCCTTTGGGTCCACACTTCCTGACAGAATATGTTTCTTTTCTCTTGAAAGTAGCAGAAATCTTTTGCTACTCATTTCAAGTCCGAATGTTTAGACATTTTAAAGGGAAGTCAATGTTTCTTGATAATGTGTACCTCACGTGATGAGCTATGCTAGCTAAGCACTTAGCATTCATGGCATTCCTTATGCATCTTAAAGTCTGAGGCATTTCACAGGAATGGCTGTGTACCCGAGCCCGTTTAGTCCACTGTGAATGTGCAGTGCCTCCAATCTATTCCCAGCTGACGACACAGAGGCTCTGAGACGATTACTAAGCCGGCCAGGAGCAGAGCCAAGATTTTAATCCAGGTATTTTGACATTAAGCACCTTTCTTTACATAATCGTTGTCTCTCTAATTAGGTTGTGGTCTATTAATGAGGCTGAAACATCTCTATCTTCCTCTATGGAATTGATTTCTTGTTCTTGTTAAGTGACAGTAGCATCAATGAACAAGTGTGAGACCATGTAAATGTACAAAGCCCTGTGTGAAGAGGAAAGTCTTCCTTCTTGAATATTCTCGCTGTCACACGGAATACATTATGCTAGCACCGCCCAGCAGTCACAGCCAGCAGTCACAGGACATAGTACTCCAGTGAAAACCACGCCCAGGAAGGGAGCATCACTTGCTTCAGTCCCATAGTATCTGGATAATGGTCAAAAGGAAGATGTGATGCAATGGGGTACCATGAGAGCAAGATGGGAAACCATGAGAGCATGGGATTCTAGACCAGCTTGAACAGCAGCAAACTTAACAGGAAGAAAGAATCCTTCGGCCCAGTGGGCAGCAGTACCGGCTGCCAGATCTGAGAGCCTGGGTTCAGTCTCTTGAGTCCCACATGCCAGAGGGGACAGACACCTTTTGCAGGCATTAATATGACCTTCACATGTGCACTCTGAAACACACACAAACAGACACACACACACACACACACACACACACACACACGGAGGCGTTTGGGGGAGAGAAAATGAAAAGCAGAGAAAAATAGAGTAAGATATTACTCATTACATTAATCAGATATGAAAGTTAGAAACTCTTTGTGATCTGTGATAACTGTGGATATATTTCCTTTTCTTCTCTTTTTATTTTGTGTGTATGGTTTTCGTTTTTGTTTTTGTCTGCATGGGTGTATACACACCATGTACATGCAGGAGTCATGGTGGCCCGAGAAGGCACCACATGCCCTAGGACTGGAGGTGTGATTGGCTGTGAGCTCCCATATGACTCCTAGGGATAAAACCAGTGTCCTCTTATATTTTTGGTTGTGATCCTAGCTTTAATGGCTAAACCATCTCTCTGCACCTCCAGAGCTCTCTGGGACTAAACCACCAACCAAAGAAAACACATGGTGGGACTCATAGCTCTAGCTGTACATGTAGCGGAGGATGGGCTTAGTCGGTCATCAATGGGAGGAGATGCCTTTGGCCCTGTGAAGGCTCTATGCCCCAGTATAAGGGAATGCCAGGGCCAGGAAATGGGAGTGGGTGGGTTGGGGAGCAGGGAGATGGGGGAAGGAATAGGGGGTTTTCAAATGGGAAACCAGGAAAGGGGATAACATTTGAAATGTAAATAAAGAAAATATCTAATAAACAAAAAAGAAGAGATAAGGTTGCTGTTTTCTTCTTTATGATCTTAGAAAACAACCAAACAGGGTCTCATAAAGAACAGACAGTGCCCGTAATGCTGACCCATGCCGTCAGCTGCTGACATGTTTACATTTACTCATATCAACTGTTCAAAGTTCATGGAGCTTTCTCCATGATGTTTCCATGTGTGCGTCCACCTGAGTATCATGCTCACGCAGAAAAAGCGGGGGGGGGGGGGGGAACGATTCAAAGGAATCTCACCTGTTGTTCTGCAACTTGGAAAATATCTTTTCCAGTCTCATCTTTTTTTTCTTTGTTCTTTTCATTCTTATCTGAGATGCCGAGAACTGCTTCTCAAGTGTTTTGTCTGGTGAGACAAAGGGTTGTGAAAGCTAACAGCAGCTTCCACTTTTGCAGAGCAGCTTGAAACCTGACACACAACTGTATTTATTCCACAAGTGGCATATGCTATCTCCTTCCCAGAGGCAACTGATACTACCAAGCACAGCCATCTCAGAAACCCATTGCCCAGTGCTGTGTGGGGGATGCTCTGCTGCCCAGCCCTGTGTGGTGGATGCTCTGAATTTTCTGTTTCACTGCCTTTCAGACACTATGCATTGGAGTGAAAAGTCAGAACGTAAAAATAACATATGGTTTTGAAATGGTTATCTGTAAAGATGGGTTCATTATTCCCAATTGACAACTGTATGAAAAATCAACAAAATATGCTCTGTCCATAGTGGATGGAATGAAATGCCTTCCAGATAACCAGCTCTGTGAAGGAAAGGCCAAGCAGGAGGTGGGGATATGGAAACACCTTTCGGTGTATACAGAAAGGATGGTAGAAAAGCAGAGGGGAGGAAGAGGGAAAGAGAGGGAAGAACGGAATGAAGGGAGGGAGGGAAGGGATAGAAGAGAGGAGGGATTGGGGAGGGGCAGAGGGAGCAGGATGGGAAGGAGACAGGAGAAAGAGGGGATAGGGATGGCACAGGGGTCCCTAACAGAAACTCTCTACACTCCCAAGGTTGCAGGTGTGGCTGACAGTCCAGCTTACAATATGTCACCTGTAAACCTATGCAGAGCGAAGGTTTGCTGAGACGCTGCATCAGGTGTCCGTATTGTCAGGATGCTGAGAGACCAGGGCCACAGTGAGGTATAGGATGCATGAGTGTGTATTAAACACATTTCTTCTAGCTAATACTATAGAAATGTTATTGCTGGTTCTAGCAGAGTCTTTCAAGGTTGGACACTATTACTGAGGCTATGGAGAGCTCACAAAAATGGGCCTATCATGACTGCCCTCCAAAAGACCAAACAAGCAGCTGAAAGAGTCAGATGCAGATATTTGCACCCAGCCAAAGGACAGAAGCAGCTGACCTCTGTTGTTGAATTAGGAAAGGCTGAAAGAAGCTGAGGAGAAGGGTGATCCTGTAGAAGGACCAGCAGTCTCAATTAATCTGGACCCCCGAGATCTCTAAAACACTGGACCACCAAACAGGCAGCATACACCGGCTGATATAAGGCTCCCAACACATATACAGTAGAGGACTTCCAGGTCTGTGTTCATTCAGAGATGATGCACCTAACCCTCAAGAGACCGGAGGCCCCAGGGAGTTTGGAGGTCAGGTGGGGTGGGGGTGGGGGCATCCATTAGGAGACAGGGTAGGGTGAGGAGAAGGTATAGGATGTAGAACAGTCAGAAGGTGGATGGGAGGGGCAGGAAATGGAATATGGAATATAAAAAATAAATTAAAAATAAAATAAAAATTTTTTAAAGTTATGAATCATCCACACAAAAAAGAGTCACTTTTGAGTCCTGGTGCAGGAATCCAAAAATGGCATAAAATACAGAGCAACAATTCAAGCTATACAGGTGGTGGGTGCCTACATGTTTAGTTCTAAAACCGGCATCTCAAATGCATGCATTTTAATATCTTTTCTCATCTGCCCTACACTACACTATTACACAGAACCCCTACATTCTCCAACACTGAATCTAAACACAAACTCTTTGTACCCACAACACTTCATAATGTTCAATAGCAGTTAGCAGCAAACCATCCATCCACACGTTTATCTACTCGACCATCTAGGGATCTATGTTGGCTGTATATTTTCCTCTCAGACACCTGAAACGGACAAAGAAATCCCTACTCACTGAAGAGGCCCCACCGTGAGCCTTGAACTACAGTACTGATGAGGAAGTCTCACTCCGTGTGAGAACAGAAGTCTCTGGGATGTGAGATAAAGATCTTGGGGTCAGTGTCTGGACAGAAGAAGGGAGACCTAGACTTGTATGACAGTTTCAGACAGGCCACCGTGGCAAAGCTATGGACTAGGACAATCTCAAAAAGGAATGAGCTATGAAAGTGAATGTCAGAGAAGAAAGGGAAGAAACAAAGGAAAATGGTACCCAAAAGCCTTGGGAATATCCTGTCCGCTCTGGAGAAGTGCATCTGTCCTCTTACACAGTTAACATCAACGTGCTCTCAATGGGGCTACTATGGATCTCTGCATGGTCAGCAGAACAAAAGTGTTAACTATGAAACTCTTGATGAGATATATTTCAAAGTAAATGTGCTTTCTGCAACCTGACAAAAGAGTCAGAAAAAGGATATGATATGTATATCAGTCATTTGTATTTCAAGTAATTATTGTGGATGTTTTAACTTGAGTAAAAAGAGAGGGGAAATCTCATTTTTATTACTACCCACCAAGTTGACTGAAGTTTGTGGCACAAACTGAAATGCCCTTGACTAACAGAAATTTAATAAAGATAGAACAAGGAATCTTTTTTCCATTTTTTTTTTTATTGTTGTTGTTGTTGCAAGTTCAGGTTTTCATTTCTATTCAATCTGATATTTAAAATCTAGGACTCATGTTTGCCATCCTATGAAGAACATGCATCAACCACACCGTATGTTGTCAAAGAATCTCATCACCCCAGATTAAATGGAGGAAGAGAAGGGAGATTAAGAAGAGGAAAGAGAAGCAGAGGAGAGTGGAGAAGAGTTTGAGAAAAGTGATGCTATTTGATGTGCCCCTGCAGAAAGTGCCCATGAGGCCTGCTCTCACTAGGAGCTGAACTGGGCTAACATCCAGGGAGAGATCCATGGGAGGTGGTATTTGATTGTCTAGCCTGCTTGCAGGGAATCCCACCTAGGTGGACAAATGGTTTTATATATGAAAGAGCATATTCAACACAATTGTCTACAAGGAAAATGTCCCATTATGGAAAACATTATTGAATATAATGTATAGAAAGAAAATGCCTTCCAAAGGGCCATGTTGTGTCCCCAGTTCCAATTCTTTGATTCTGTGGTTCATTTAACAATAAAAATGTGCTAAACTCCATGACTTGTTCAAGTTTTGAAAGTACTTTATATGAATCTGGAATCAAGGAGTTGTTTTCAGCCATAGTTACACTAAATACAGAACAGTATAGGAACCTCTGAACCCGAGAATGAAAGAAGACATTATCTGAGAAAAAAAATTGATACCATAATAGTGGAAGGATATTGAATGGAAGGAAGGAAGCAAGCAAGGAAAGAAAGGAGTCAGGGGAGGAAGAGAGGGAGACAGGGAGACAGGGAGGGAGGGAGGGAGGGAAGGAGGGACGGAGAGAGGGAAGGAGGCAGGGAGGGAGAGGCCGCCAAGAAGAGGAAAATTTTGCACAATTTGTCTGACAAATGAATAGAATGAAATCTGCTTTTGATAGATTGGACTGTGGAAAGCTGAAAATTTCATTTGAACCAACCCTGGTCACTGAAGATGGGAAATTAGCAAGCCCTATCTTGATGTGATTGGAAGAACATGGAATGATGGGATACAATACTTCAAGTGCTTTAGACAGGTGACCTCATCATAGTTTAAATAGAATGTCCATTATAAGCATAAATTATCACCCCATGAAACCTTAGCAGACTAGATGCTGACCTGGAAATTAACAATCAAGCATATTACAGACCAAAAAATATGTAAATGAACCTTTCACTTATAGCCAGCATGGTGCTGATTAGAGAAAAAGGCAAAACCACTGTAATTTTTGAAATTGCTATTGTTAAAATAGGAATTAGCTGAGCTGGCAATAAGAAATGCATATTCCACCTGTCTTTAAAAATCACTTATTTGCCTGATGTGAAGATTTGCTGATTAATAGCAATTCTTATCTGTAAAGCTATATAAGATATTAGGAGATTTTGTTTGGCGGTTTAATAAACAGATAGAGAGTGAATTGTTTTAGATTATGACAGCAGTTCTAAAATGACCCAAAATATGTCATGAAAACTGTGTCATTTTCAATATGAAGAAAAAACTAATTTTTATAAATATATTATTTGTCCCCTAATAGGAAATACTGAGTTCGTTGCAAACAAATCATGCTATTTCTTAACTTACTAGGGTTGTTTCATGCTGGGCATAGTTTTGCCTATGAGCCAAATTCTACACTGTGATCCATCTGTTTTTATACAACTTTATATTTTTCCTGAATTTGTGTATTGCCTCCCTTTTTTGCATTGTTTAGACTCTCCTACTTTTCTCAAGCATTAAAAAAGCATCTTGTGTTCAAATTTCATATGACAAAAAAATTTCAAGTCATACATACTCCTTGAGCCTCTAATTATTCTTCGGTCTTTGAATGGCTGTTCTCTGGTCCCGTCAAATTGAGCTAGTGGTTATGTAAATTTTCTATATGACTATTAAGGCATCGCATGTCATTTGTATCCTTAATGTTTGCATAAAAGACATTTATTATTCTCATTTAAAACATGAGGATATGACACTGACTGATAGGGCTTTGAAATTTCATGATAATGGTCTTCCTGTAATTTGTCTGTGAGCTGGGCATCTGCATGATTCTGTCCTGTGGTTGTGTTTATTTGTTTTAATTATCTTAAGAAGTTTGTTCATTCACTTTGTTCTTTGCTAAGAGAACTATCAACTGGACATTTTATGGCCCACTTATATTTCATAAACCATTCTCTCAGTATTCAAACCCTGGGGCAGCTTCCTTTCAATGTTTTAGTTGCTATAAGGCCTCTCTTGTTCCCTAAATGTTCTGATTTTAATACCATCACATTCTTTAAGTACAATTTCTTCTATTTCTTTAAGTTAATTTTCTTTATTGCTTATTTAGATGTTTTCTCTTGTGCAGTCATTTCTTTTTAGATTTTGCCAGCTCCTTTGGTAGGCCGTTTTCCCTTGTTATTGTGGCCTATTTATTTCTTGCCAGTGCATTCTACAACTGCCTGCATATACTTAAAAGTGGGAAAATGAATGAAGTTTGAGAACTCTGTAGGAATGCAGATTGTCAACCACCAGTTTCACGACAAAGTAAGAGGTCTTCAACAGGGAACGGATCTAGAATAGAGACTTCTGCTACTCTGTTTGGATAGGAAAGGAACCACAGGTCTGTTGCTACAGTTGAGGAGAGCCCTTCCTACAAGGACTCCACTTTGAGCTACTCACAGCATATGCCTGTCTGAGGTCACTTTAGCTCAGGGTGTCCATAAACTAAATCTCATCTTAGGACAGCTGAGCTAAGCAATCGTGAGATATGTCATGTGGGGGGAGGGGGACCCACAGAGAGAATGTACCCTATTTTAGACACCCAACCAGATCCCTGTCTTTCCTCGTGTTTCACTCTTAGCTTCTACAATACGTGACTCTGCCAATTCCTGCCCTTCGAATGGCTCAGAAGCATAAACCTGCTTCCTGCTTATGGACATTTCCGTCTGAAATTACATTACAAAGTTCTCTGTTCGCATCACTCCTCCTACAATTTAGACTTTCCAGAAATCTGTGGCGCTGTAACTCAATATTATATTCTCACTAAATATTTGTTTTATCCCTCTCTTTAATGAGCTGCTGACAAAAACCATTTACAGTGTTGTTATTTTGAACTGAAATCTTTATTTATTTTAATCTTTCTTACTTGTCTTCAACTTATTACTTGATCATGTAGCAACAATCTTCCAAAGAGTGCTACTTCCAGTGAAAATAATGTTTAAATTTTATTAAAGAAAGGAATTGTGTTTCTTATTCTCTTAATTTAAAATGAAAGTTTGTTCCTGTGGCATTATTTTTGACTGTTGCTAATATTGATTAATCCAGCATTATCAAACTACAAAAGCCAACCAACAACCAGGAGCAGCACAAATCCTTATCACGTAACTAACCTATTGGTGAACAATTCAGCAACCCAGGAAGGTAACTGTGCTGCCTTTGGTTATATGGGGAGATTGAGGAGTCTCGAATAGGAGTCTCTATTGTGTCCACTTTATAGTGTTTCCTTCTAACAATAAAGCCATCCATCAGCTACAAATGCACACTCCCACTCAATCTAAAGTCATCCAACTGAAATGATCTTGCTAATTTCCCCTCGCAAAGTGGCAACACCACCTAGTGATGGCCAAACTTATTGAGGAACAAGTATGTTGGATGGAATAAGAGGCCATGACCAATGATGAAAAGCACCAAGACCCCACGGTTTTCCTAGTTGTGTCATTCTTCCTGCATCCTCCAAAGCTTCATTGAAACTCCCTTGCAGTGTACCGAGATCGCAGGTGAGCTTAGCACAGGGCAGCATTAGCCACAGTTGTGCACACAGAACAGGATGCAAAGTGTGTAACAAGGAGAAGCATTTCACAAGGAACTCTACAGAGTCCCAGCCCACTCCAGGAGGTTCACTCTTCATTGACAATCCTAATAAAGTCAACTGAGATTTCACCATGATCCAGTCAGTTTTCTGTTGAAATCAATAAGAAGTAAATGCAGGGGTCATGGTAAGTCAGAATTGCTTGGAGAGAGAGAGAGAGAGAGAGAGAGAGATTCCTTCCTTAAGATTAAAAGCTTCATAAGCTCAACTCGGAAAAAGAGAGGAAGAAACAGAAAACAAAGTAAAATAGAAAAAGCATCTCATAAAAATGTTGGGTCCTGGGTGATGAAGGAAGTTAGGCAAGTGTTCGTTGGTGTGAAGCATACTATGACTTTAAACTATAGATTCCTTACCAAAAAAAGCTCTCAGAGCCCTAAGTACTGTGCACAGAAGCAAGAAGGCATCCATACAAGCATAAAAGCATAACTTTCCTAAATTGTCTGGTCGAAAGAAGCCATTCCTTTTCTGCTCAGAGAAAGATTGCAATGATCAATGAGTCGATCAAATATTGTCAATTACAATGGCCGATCATGTGGGGCTATGTGGCCTGGTATGTGCACTTTGCAATTACAGTGGGGAAATGCTAAGAATTTTTTTTTACATTATAATTTGATCTCCAAGGGCTGGACTATGTACCAAGGAGCCTTTGAATGTTTTGTAAGACAATTTTTAGTGATGCAAAGGATGAGAGCAGGAAGCACCCTCTCATTACATTCCCAAACCTTCCCTAGCATTTATAGCACAGGGCTTCACTCTTGGAAGCACTGCCATGATTATTGACTTGCTAATGAGAATGGCTCAAAGCATTAACATAGCTTGCCCCTCACATGCTGATCAAATAGTGACAACTTCCACACTAAGTGTATCCACTGTAGAAATTAAATGAAAACAAGGTATGACACCTTCTCCAGAAAGCTAAATACACAGAAGGAGATGCTGAGCAATGAAATGCGAATGTGTGCTATCCACTGTTGATAAGCATCTAAGGCTCCTATTTGTTACAATAGAGGCGTCTTTGGCCCTGTTATTCAACAACGCCAAATACTATAATGCCAGGCTTCCAGGAATACATGGCCAACACTTGCAACTGCCTACCTTGTCCTTGGCTCTAAGGAAATGCTTCATTCACTTAGCTATTATTAAGTTAGTAGTGAAGAAAGAGTTCTGTTTGGAAGTTTCTGCTTTGGAAGGCAGATAGTATTGCACCTTGTCGATGTGCCAACGCTGAATCTGGCTCTCTGCTTCTGTCCCCACCAGCATGTTCATGCGTCACGCCTACCAACACTTTTCCAAATGCAGACTGGGGACTTTTTTCATGGGTCTCTCTCCAACATCTGACAGCGAATTACTAGAAATCTAGGAAATATGAGCTATGAGGCATCTTTTGTGGCTCGCACATCTGGCTTGGCCTATGAGACAAATGCCACACGTGGATACTGGCCCGCACCCAGATGTTAGGATATCCAGAAAGGAATACTGATTTTTATTTCTACATCTGCATGATGGGCTGTTCTGAACCTTTTGCCTTTAAAACAGAAGAGAAAATGAATATGAAATAGTTGTCACTCAAAGAACATGTCTAATCAACTAGACATTGCCTAGAGCACTAAAGAGGATCCAAATAAAATGACGACTTTGGGTAGAATTTAGATGTGATGCCCTGTGCATTCAGTTGTAGGTAAAGCAAGTACATTGCTAAACCAACCTCAGGCCTAAACACTGACAGCCTCAGCTGTCATAACTAAAGAAGATTCCATGGTTGACAACATCACCAGAACAGACTAATTAAACAAAAAGCAGTACGCATACTAAAAACATCCAAGCACTTTTTTTTTCCTTTCTGTATATGAACACACACTAGCTGTAGGACCAGGCAATCCATTTTTGCCCAAATAGCACATGTACGTGAGACATCAACAAAGTCTTTTAAAATATAATGATAAGCAGAAGCAGAAGGAAAAAGAACCCTTATTTTCTTTAGTAATACTTGATCAATATGAGGCAATAATAAAAACAAGGAAACTTAATTTTCCAAATAATAATCTAAAGCTTTCTTATGAAACAGGATTTTGCAGAACTCCCTAACTGCTGGTGATATATACAGTTTTGGTCATTTGTTTGTAAAATAATGTAAAAACATATTAAGGATGTTAATTATTAATGTTTGATTTAAGACTCTAAAGATGCATAGTCAAAAGCTTCTTTAAAATATAGTTTAGTTAAGCATAAAATAATTGAATGTAAAGTCTTGTCTATTACTTGAATGTCTAAATATAAGTTTAAATAACCAACAACTTACTAAGTTTAAAAGCACAATACCTAAAGAGTGTAATCATATCATACATATATGATTATATATATATATATATATATATATATATATATATATATATAATGAGAAATAGAAAACATAGGATCTATAAGCTAAGAACACTAATAAATCAAATGGGAATTGTGGCCAATTACATCACATTACTTTCAGGGGATCTGTTGAATGCATAGACCAACATGGCTGCTCCTCACATGGGAGAATGAAGCATGTGTGTCTGTGTAAGATGCAAGCATGTTAGTTTCTTACAGCAGTGTATCCACTTTCCTACATTTGAAACTATATTAGAACATATTAATGTATACTGTAAGCTCTATATCAAGAAAATCAACATCCAAGGAAGAAGAGCAACATACTCTGCTAAAAACCTCATCAAAGATGCAGAGCATGGTGCCACACATCTTTGATCCCAGCAGTCAGCAGACAGAGGCAGGTTGATCTCTATGAGTTTGAGGCCAGCCTGATCTACAAAGTGAATTCCTGGACAACCAGGGCCATAGCTACACAAAGAAACCCTGTCTCTAAACACCAAAGGAAGAAAAAGAAAGAAAGAAAGAAAGAAAGAAAGAAAGAAAGAAAGAAAGAAAGAAAGAAAGAAAGAAAGAAAGAAAGAAAGGGAAGGAAGGAGGAAGGAAGGAAGGAAGGAAGGAGGAAGGAAGGAAGGAAGGAAGGAAGCTTATCAAAGACAAGTCAGGAGGTCAGTTTACTGGGGGCCACAAGAAAACTGTTAATGATAGATATGTATCACATATATCAGCATTATGGCAATGGCACCACAGATGCATGCACAGTCAAGCCGTGGCTAATTGCCCATTTTAAAGTAGTTTCATTACACAACGATTGTTTTTGAGCTGCTAGGACAGGCCCCAGAAAAGTATGTCCTTATTTAAAATAGATATTTTTGGTCTGGTCCACCTCCAAGATAACCAAAATAAGAAGCCACCTTAATCATCCTTTAAACTAGCATGTTCGACCTTCAATTTTGGGTACTAATACTTTTAACATCTTATTGCTCTATTTCGTCTACTATCACAAGAGCTGAGTTTCTTATCAGATTCAGGCCTAAGCAAATGAAAGATCCATTTATTCACATAGTCCCGAGGCTTTGCCTTCTACTTGCAGGTTAATCCTTCTCTGAGATGACTTGCTGTGCAGCATGAGAACCAGTCTCTTCACCTCTCAAGACAGGACTCAAGTCGGGTTCAAGTGTCTTCCGGGATTCCACATTCGCCAATACCAGGTGTAGTCAAGCCCATTCTCTTGCTCTTTCTTGTAGCTATGATCTATAGAGAGCTGTTGTCTCCAGCATACTACTCCAATACTTACCAGCAACAATACTTACCATCCAGTCACTGGATGGCCTTTCCTTTAGTTTCTGTTCCAAACTTTGTCTCTGTGTCTCCTCAAATGGGTATCCCCATTTCTAAGAAGGATCGAAGTATCCACACTGTGGTCTTCCTTCTTCTTGAGCTTCATGTGGTCTATGAAATGTGTCTTGGGTATTCCAAACTTCTTGGCTAATATCCACTTATCACTAAGTACATACCATGTGTGTTCTTTTGTGATTGGGTCACCTCACTCAGGATGATATTTTCTAGTTGCATCCATTTGCCTAAGAATTTAATGAAGTCATTGTTTTTAATAGCTGAATAGTACTCCATTGTGTAAATGTAGCACATTTTCTGTGTCCACTCTTCTGTTGTCTGGGTTCTTTCCAGCTTCTGGCTATTATAAATATGGCTGCTATGAACATAGTAGAGCAGGTGTCCTTATCACACGTTGGAGCATCTTCTGGGTATATGCCCAGGAGAGGTATTGCTGGGTCCTCAGATAGTACTATGTTCAATTTTCTGAGGAACTGCTGACAGGAGCCTGACATAGCTGTCTCCTGAAAGACTCTGCCAGTGCATGACAAATACAGAAGTGGATGCTCACAGCCAACCATTATACTGAGCTCTCAGGGACTAAACCACCAACCAAATAGTACACATGGAGGGACTCAAAGCTCCAGCTGCATATGTAGCAGCCTTGTGGGAAATCAACGAATGGAAAGGCCCTTGGTCTCTGGAAGGCTTGATGCCCCAGTGTAGTGGAATGGCAGGACAGGGAAGAGGGAGTGGGTGGGTTAGTGAGCAGGAGGAGGGGGGATGGGATGGGGATTTTCAGAGGGGAAATGAGGAATGGAGATAAAATTTGAAATGTAAATAAAGAAAATAATCTAATAATAAAAATAAATTAATTCATTAAAAGAAAAAAAGAAACGTTTCTAATGCATATTGCTGGTGACATAGAGTACAAAACTCTGTCCTGGGCTTACTTATAATGCATACATTGTGGTGAATGAGAATGTGAACTTCCAATTCCCATATTGAAACACCTGGGAACATATTACTTACTCAATTAAAGCACTCTTTAGAGCCCAAATACGTGATGGGTTGGGATGAGAAGGAGTGTGTTCTAAGTTATTTCATGGGCTTCCTACTATAGTCATACTCTACAACCATTTCAGAAATTCCATCAAAAGGCAGTGAAATTGGTGAAAACTAGCCCTACCTCATCACAAAAAAATAAGTATCCAAATGTTGCTAGCTGTTTTCGTTCAAATTATCCATAGCTTTGATTCATCTGTGGAAAGGAGTCATTACTTCATTTCTACAGTTTAAACTACAAACATTTGAGTGTTTATTAGCTTTGTTTTTGTGTTTGTTTGGATTGGAGTTGTTTTTATTCTTTTTCTTTGCCAAATGTACGACCCTGGGAGCTGTCCCACCAGAAACACAAGAACAAAACACATGCCAGATAAGCAGGTATATGGATATTTCAAATTATGTCACCGAAACCCAAATATGAGTATTCCAAAACACAGTTAACATGTGCCGAGAAGATCCTGCTGAAATGTTAACTTCATTACTTAAAAGACATTGTTTCTGCATTAAATATGAAAATGGGATGTCTCTAATATCTGCTTTTATTATCGCATTATAATAGTATTACAGACTAGATTGCATTATTAACTATGTGGCAAAAATGGCTTCAGTAGGGTTTACAGAGCCAAATAGGGTATCATTAAAGTCAAATTAAGCCATCCACTGCTAACATAAATCTACCCATGCACAACAGGATTTCACGAAGACAGAATCACAAGCCAGCCTGGGAAGGAGCTGATGAGTTTCTGGTGTGTTCTGAACCAGCCTGGGTGCTCCACAAAACCAATTATTCTTCATAAAATGGCTCTGCTGGTTTCAATTGAAGACCCTTCAATAAATAGCTCACTGCAGTGTTGTTGACATGGGGACCTGAAGCAGGTTATCAAATCAGAGAAGAAAAATATATTTAAGGATATAAGAACAGTGCAGCCTTGACAGTGTGATCATGAGCTGTGTGAAATTATATGAAGTGCTAGCAAGAAAGGAAAAGAAGGAAGGATCCTAGCTAAGCTACAGAGCCATAAAAGAGTAAGGAGAGAAGCTGAGAGACGTCTCAGCAACTAAAGCTCTTACTATTTATCCAGGAGATCCATTTGGTTCTCATCAGCCATGACAGGTAGCTCACAACCACATACAGCTGCAGCTCCAGGTGTCCAACAGCTTCTGGCCACTATGGACAATGTACTCATAGGGTACACATATAGACACCTAGGCAAATGCATAGAATTTTTTAAAATAAAAAATATAATAAAAGAATAACAAGATATAACTGAGGAAACCAATTGAATCTAATGAGTTTCAATTTTTGTTTAAATAGTAAAATTGTAAAGAAAGAAGCCTCTTAGCATAGAGAGAAATAAACACACACATACACACACAAATACACACTCACACACACAGACACACACAAAAATAGACACACACATACACACACAAACACACACACACACATACACACACAAACATACACACACACACACTCACACACACACAAACATATACAGTGTTCAAAAAAAAAGGCCTTACGATAGGATCTTTGTCTTAACACCACATATAAGATATGTGTGTACCATATTCTCAGAATCTATTGACAGTTGGAGAGAAATAAACAAGGAGAAAATCCACTGGAGAATGAAAAGGACTAAAAAATCAATTTCAACAAAAGAAAATAATTCAAATTTACAAAGAGAAAAATGACTATTTTGAAAAGACTATGAGCGTCTGGCTGGGTAATACTTTCCAAACATGGCCAATTCTACCTGAGACACATGTTTAATAACTATGTACTTAGGTTGGCTGCATTATTTTACTGCCAAATTAACTTTCACAATGAGTTACATGAATCATGAACTATTAAATCATATTCCATATAAGTTTCCATAGATCCTGTATTTTATTATAATACCCATGTACTCTTTTGTTTGACTCTTCCTCTCTAACTACAGATCAGGAGCTAAAATGACTACTGATTAACTTCCTTCAAAGACTCTTCCATCTTAGGAACTGTGAAGTATTCATGGAGCATCCAAGCAAGAGGTACATAAGGCTAATTCCTGGGCTGCTCTTGACACGTTAGCTGTCATTGAATCTGAAGACACTGACATTTGTCAGTACTTCATCCTCAGTCCAGAAATCCAGAAGACAGACAACTCTGCTTTGCACAGCACCCTCTGCTGTTTGTTCCTCTTTAAAAAGGGATTAAGCCTCTAGGTGTCTGTCAATTCCAAAAATTGAAAAATAACCCCAGGGCATTTGAAGAAAGTATAGTTTAACAACTGTGATTACGGTAGACTTCGGAGGGAGCTTGGCTGATTTACAAAGACTTCCTACATGGCTGGTAGAACTAAAAACACAGGTAATGCTGCACAGGAGAGAAATCGTGGAGAATATAACAGCCTGAGTTTGGAGGGGAAGTACCTCACGCCATGACTGAAGATAAGTCAAAACCTAAACATATTCACTGGAGAACTGGATTATCAAATATCTCAGGATTGTCCTAAGAAAATACTGGTTTTCTTTAGTGAAAACCGATTAAGCACCTTACACGAGTAAGCGCAACTTATTACATGAAAGGAGTTAGTTATCTGAAACTCAAAGCTCTCCAGAAGAAAAACCAGTGAGGTTACCCGCCATAAACACAGAAAGTTAGCAGCCAGGTCTCCATTATTCCAATTCTGAAGGAGATTACAGAGCCATGAGGACAGTTGTGTTTCGATTCTCCTTTCAGGCAGGAAGGGTGCAGCCACAGTTAATTGATTGAAACCCAACTCTTGCTGTCATGCCACAAGCGATATTCATAGGTAATATATTCTACCTACTTGCACATCTTATGAGAACAATGCCTTAACTTCAAAATACAGTATAAACTCATTTTATAAAAATTGTTCAAGAACATAATAGCATTTCAGTCAATTAATGCTTGGGCCAAGAATACAACTCAAAGCTAGACAGCTGTAAGAACATATGGAGGCAAAGTATCAAGCAGAAGCTACATAGCCATCAGTCTCATGATGTGTTAGAGTAGTAAGCAATACCTGTGAAAATATAACAACAATGCAGTATGGTTTTAGCAGTGTAGTATTTTTTCCAATTTTTTCAGCATGTTTGAAAACTTTACGGTATAATAAAAGCATGGGGGAAAGTTTTCTCTTTTTTTAACACAGTAGCTTTTAAACTCAGAAAAGTATGTACAAGATTTTCATCTGTGACATGCCTTTAAAGGACCTTCAAACATCTTAAGTCAAAGAAGTCGGCTATACGGTGAAGAACATCTAGGGGTACCTCTGGCAAAAATGCAACTGTATGGTGAAGAGGACACAGCCGAACCTACTTTCTAGGTAATGGTATCTGGGAAATGTCCAATATTCACCTACAACTGGAGACCAGAAATGTCAGGTATATAGATCCTTAGAAAATGGTCACTCACCATGGCAACTGACCAAGTCAGGCTTCTTAGAAGCCTAAGATCTCATACCAGTATTAGCAATAAAAGTCATCTACAAATAGCCACTGTCACACTGTGCTATTTGTAATGACCCCATGTGTCATTGTTCAAAGAGTTAGATGCTTCAATTACATATCGCAATCAATATAAGCTAGGTGTGACTGCCAAAGGCAAGGCTGGAAGCATCAGTGATAGGATTTACATCCAAATAAGGGTCATCAAAGAGCAACCATAGCGATAAGATTATATCATACCATTAAATGCACGGTATCTCCAAATAGAGGCTCATCTATCCTGGGCTTTTTGCTTCTATATTTATTTTTTTCAACTTGTGCCACCATAAAGATAATTATAGCTTGCTGTGTTTCTATGTATTTTCCCAAGTAATATATTTCCTGCATGACTATATTATACAAAAACATATAGACTTTAATTCTATACCAATTATGGTTAATGACATGTGTTATTAAAGGTATCATTAAGCTAGGAATACCTATGTAAATATATCATATATTTATTATAATGTCTTATGGTAACAACTTGTTTTCACAGTGACTTGACACACATAGTCCTGTTAGAATCAGTCACCACAATGAGAAATGGTGTGAATGGGTGTGGTCAGACCCAGGGCAGAAGGGTCACTGGTGACTACTCAGGTTCACGGTTCTAATCTAGTAGTAAAGTAGCTGCCATGTAAGCCATTCTGAGACTCATGTATGAAATTGTTCACTATACCCTTTTTAGTCACAATAGCCGTGATCTTTAAATTCTTCCTTGGAAGAAGTCCATTGTTTATGCTTTGACTAAGAACATTTATGTACCTTGCTAAGAAGTTTTACATTTTTCTCAAAAAAAAAGATGAAGACCCAGCAAAAGGAGGAACATAATCAGGTGCACTGTTACCTTCCAGGGCACCATTCTGGCTCATATGGTGTTCACAACTGTGTCTGTCCATTACGTGATCCGTACATGGACTGCCCTGTGAATCAATGAACCAGCAGAAGCTCACAAGGAAATGCTTACATTACAGGATGCTACTGCCTGTGCATGGAGCACGTGTCTAACATGTTCAGGTTCCTAACAAAGAAAATTAAAGATAATTGATCATCATGTATGTTGCAATAACTGACTGCTAGATACTTGGTTTATTTCTGGATCTACTATGTTCACTCATATTTCTTTTTTCATATTTTTGAAATTTCTTTTGAATTTTCTTACTTTTGAATTCTCCTAGAACATCCCCTTTTCTCTTCATTAATTATTATAATATAAACATATGTGTGTGTATATATATATATTTCTAAAAATATGAATAACATTAGTATTTCTAATGGAAATAAATCAAATTCATGTAAAACATAGTATTACATTACCCTCCTAATATTTCTTTAGTCAAATGCTAGTAAAAAAAAATTATTTGTGGCACCTTAAGACTTGTTCATAAACCAAAGTATTAGAAATTAAATTGTACATGGGTGTGGCTTCAACCATACAAATTTGGTTGAGGAATTTTACTGAGTGTCAGAGGACTCAACTGCAAACAACTTAGATAGTAGGGATAACAGTCCTTGTAAGTTAGGCCCTTCCTTATACCAGCTTCCTATTAGTGTTCCCATTGTCTTTGTTTGTTGGTTGGTTTTTCATTTTGCGAGATAAGGTCTTACTATGTAGCTCTGACTATCCTTGAACTCACTGTATAAACCAGGATGGTGTGAGTGGCCTTCCTCTTCCTAAGTGTCAGGACTAAAGGCTTCTCCCCCACAGCCAGTGCCATCATCACTGCTCTAATGACCTTTTTCTTTGTTCTTTATCTAGGTAAATACAAACATATGTTTTATGTATAGCATGCTGATTTAATATATATATTAAATATATTTGTATATGTCTATACAAATATATGTAAATGTATTTACATACAATATATTTGTATATATTTAATATGATACATATATAGGATATATATGTATATAGAGAAAGGGGAAGAAAAGGAGGGAAAGGGAAGAACAATTACATTTTTCAATTAATCTATGTCTTATTTCACATAGTTGTTTTGCCATGAGTAGACTTCATGCCCACTCTTACCATTTTTCAAGATAACAATGTGATATTAGCTCTTGTCACTATCCTGTTCACTAGATCTCAACTATCACAGATGCTACAAAATTCTATAATGTCCATCACTCGTTACTTTCTACAGTTTATAATATTTATGCATGTGATTTTAGAAAACATCTTTAAAAGGTATAGCTCATACTGAGTTAGGATGAGTGTGTTTAGTATTGAGAACGCATTCAATTTCATCTGTGTTTGCTTATGCACAGCTCCTGAGGATCTTTACTTAGTATAATTTGTTACAGTGACTTTAAGATCTTCACACATATCTAAACTTCACTATTTGCACAATGAAATACTGAGAGAACTTGGTAAATGGTTAAAATTACAGAGCAAGGATATATTTAATCCTGTATGGTATTTGATTCTTTTTAAAGTATTAATTATTTAAGCAGGCAAATAAAATACTCCATTAATGTACAGCTGTAGAGTTACAGTAAGAGTACACATTCCCTTTTTAGCGTCAAGAATTTGGGATGACAAGGCAGATGTAAGACTGCGACACCAGCCATAATCTGAATTATATTTCTACAATACAGAGAGGTGTGCTATGTTTTGTTCAAAATATATTATCTATTATGTGTTTTTCCAATTCAAAATATTTTGATTAAGTTTAAGCATATATATATATATATATATATATATATATATATATATATATATATAAAACTAGCTACTAAAGGAATCTAGGATACTTCTTTCACTTGCAAGATTTTTAAGGCAGAGGGAAAAATATTAAATCAAATTTCAGCAGGCATTTATTTATAAACCCATATTATAACCCCAGTGATCGTCTAGTTTCTTGGTAGTACCACAAGCTCAAAGGGAGAGAGAAGGCATGGATTATGTGTCACTGCAATGGGAGTTAGGCACTACATAAGCATATCTACACAGGAAAATAGAAATACACTACGGGAGATTCACTAAAAGAACGCATGCTGTGAGAGACAGAGCACTTGTCAGTATGAGATTCCTGATCATACTATAGATGGAAATGTTTACGTTCCTTTTAATACTGAATGAATTATATGATTTTGTAATATAATTTTGTTTGAATAAGGAAAAGAACTTATTTGAGATGAGATTTTAGAGCAGTTATTTAGTGAAATATATGACAATTTCTTACAAGGGTGAAGCAATAAATCTGCTTATTTGTTTCTATAAAATTATCTATCATAACTGGTTATCCTCTGTGAATCATTGTTTAGAAAAAAAAGAGGTTATCTGACATGTGTGAACAGGTGAACACATGTTCTTTCTGAGTGGATTCAAGGTCTAACTTTTTTTTTCAAGGTCTATCTTAATAGTGGGCAAAGAAAATTGGCTTTGATTTAATTCTTGCTCCTGGCTAGCCACTCAAAGACATCACCTTGAATCCTAACGTTTGCCTTCTTATCCGAGTTCTTCACTCCTGAACTCAGCACCGTTAGTTTTCACATTTTCAATCTTTCACCATGAAGTCACATTTTCTTGGATATTCATTCGCCTTGTACTTTGCATTGTGACCAAGAGTCTTTCTATAACAGTTATTGGAGTGTGAACGCCCAGGTCCCTGTGCATGATTAGCATACACAGACAGCCATGAAGCTTAAGTGTTCATACTCTTTATCATGGTTTGCATTGATTATACGAACCCTATGTTCATTTCCACAGGAAATAAGCAAATTTAAACCACCCCCTTTTTTGGTATAATCTGTACTTTCTGGTCTTTGCTTTTAATATTTTATTTTCTAATATAGTTCAGTGCATATGGAATGCAGAAAGTTGATTGCTTGATAAGCGCATTTAGAAAATATGAGAAAAAATAAAAACAAATCTGGAAAGTAGATTGCTTGATAAAGTCGTTTAGGAAATATGAGAAAACTGAAATCAAATCCGGAGTGCTTTTCCATATGAAAGGCAATCTGAAAAGTTTGGGAGAATAAAGTTGTTAACTCATTCATAACACATCTGTGAATCCCTGATATAAGACAATGTATCTAGAAGAAGAGGATGTGCAAGAGGAAAAATCATCTAGGGGGAAACAAGATGCAAAGAACAGAACGAGAAGCTTCCTTTCCATGGAAGTAGCTGCTGGCTCTCAGGGACATGCGCCATTTGTGTGTAGACATCAGAAAGACAGGGAAGTTCCAGCCCCTTTCCTACTTCTGTCACCTGACAACAGTGACCCAATTCTTCTGGCAAACACAGTGACTGCCTCGCAATAACCAGCATTTCTGCTTTGTGTCATAACTCCACCTGGTCCTAGAACAATAGCCAACTGAGCTCCACTGACGCCAACCAATTGACTGTGGGATTTCAGTAGGTTGCTCAACAAGCTCACCAAGAAAGATTTGTAAAACACAGAGCTCCTGATTCTCTTCTAGAGGTTCAGGTTTGATTATCCTAACCTGAATTGAATCCAAGTGGAATATTTTTATTTAGCATGTTTTGTTTGTCTTAAACTATCCTAACTTCGACATACCTGATTTGGATCCTGGCTTCCATCGCCTTCTCCAAACACCTGATTCCAATTAGAAAGTCAGGCATAGTCCTGTTGTGAAAGTGGAGAGTCAAAGTCTGTGAAAGGAGCCTGACAGACAGGGTAAGGAGGGGTGTGGCATCCCAGCCAACACACAAGTAGATGCTTGAGCATAGAAGGCTCTACTTTGTAATAACAAAGACTCATTCCTTGGCCAACCTTAGTCAATCTCTTTCAAGCTCTCTTGTCAACTGGCCCTTGTATATTGCCTGTTGAAACAAGTTTATCAAGAACCCATCCACACCACATTTGATTTCTGTTCAGGTTCTAAGTATCATTATATGTATTGGCCCCATCACTGTGTCTTTTCGCTGTGAATCCCCATCTGCTTTGCTGCATACAGATTTGAACACAGTGTTATCCTCTTCTCTCTGCTATCACAGTTTGAATAGAATCTCTCTTGCTCTTCTAACACGATCCAGTTCCTCAATAACAATTCCTATGATCCCTGAAAAATGTTCAAAATTTCGTAGAACACAAATCCTGGAAGATATCTGCGTATGGAGCAAGAAACTCTTCAACTCAAAAAGACACAGCCAGATCACACCAGCCCTGGGCAAACGTGGGCAATTCCAAACTGATTTGTAAGAAAACTTAGTAGGTCTCTGTGATCATCAGAAAAAGCACCTCAAAGCAAGGCTGCCAACTGCTACTTACCAGTACAGATGCCTGCATTCGTTCCCTAGATGAATTGTTTTGGCTGTGCTGTCTGAGTCTCACATATGCATTACCCATAGTCACAGAGAGCATACACTATGACAGGGTTCCCATAATGGCAGTGGTTCCTGTCTTCAGAATAAGTTTGCTTTCACTGTGCATTCTACAATCTCCTCCAGTCGTATGAAACAGTCTCCTCTGTAATTCTTACAGCTTCCTCATATGCAAAACCTGTCTTGTTCAAGCCACACTAAAAGCAGATTCTAGTGGCGGACATGTCGAACTCTTGAATTTTGTTTACACATGTTGACTTCCTATTTACTAAAGCATTCTCAGACCCTATGAAGAGCACTGTGACTCTTTTAGGACATTCAGCTTTCATAAAAACCAAGTTACTGTTCTGGTAATATACAGTATCCATAAATAACCCCATTTAGCGTTTCGCTATGCTCTCCACTGACAAAGTGATAACCTAAAAGAACATTCCAGAGTAAGAATGCGCTCCAACGCTTACAGAAGTTCACTGGACATGGGTAGGAAGAAGCAAAGGGAAACAGATGATCAGAGAGGCATTTCAGAAACCGGCCAAGCACACGCTAGGTCTTCCATCATCAGTATCTGCTAAAGAGGTCCAGCACTCAAACAACTGGGCACAGGAGCAATCGCAGTCGGAAAACCCAGGAGCCCACACATTTGAAGATTAAACTGTTCGAACAGGGACAGCCACTGGCCAGCAAAGAAAGTGTTCCTGCAGCATTCCAGGTCCCGATGCTGCTTACAAACATCCCCTCATAACACTGTGACGAACACGTCTTTGAATCTCAGAGGAAAATACACAGTGACCCACTTTGGATTTCTTCAGAAGCTTGAATAAATTATAGTTCATGTTTATATAACTAAACCGAAGCCAGAAGAGGAAGCTTTTGTAAGAGCGTCAACAGTGCTGGTACAATCTTGTTATTCCCACTAAAATGTTGTGTTCCTTTTGCCCAATGAGCAATCTATCAAAGCTTTTATTGTGATCTCTCAAGAAAGTTAAACACTTATGGAGATCAAGGGAATCCTGTTGGGTCTGGCAAAAAGAACCATGGCAGTTGGCCTAAAGGCTCTGCACTGACCACAGCATACACAATGAAGGTTCTCTCCCTAGGGCTTCATTTTTAATAACAAAGTAGGAACTGCTATCGGGGGCTTTTCTCCAGTCCCCTACAAGATGTAAGCAAGTCTTGGTCACCTAGAGACAAGAAGACTGAGCTAAATGGTGGTAAATAAACCACCATTCAGTATTTGCCAGTGGTAAGTGGGTACCAGAAAGCCAAGGTGGTGGCAGAGCCATGTCATCTTTCTGCACTTCCTTCGCTTCTCCTTATGACTCATTGATGCATAAATTAGCCAACATCCTTAAGTTCACAAAGCCCGACTGAGCAAATATATCGAGAGAGTGACTCTAATTACTCTGAGGAATAATGAGGCAGTGTTCCCACTTTCTAAAATATTCTTTCTTCTCACCTTGCTACTCAAGCATATTTATCTGTTATCCCAAATATTCCTATGTGAGAATTTCAATAGTTTTCTTCTGGAAGGACCAGTTACACGTTTATAAGTATCACCATTACCAGGCTGTGACTAATTGTTTGCACAGAGTACCATGCTGCAGACTTGGAATCGGCCTTGTCAACCGGAGACTCTGAGGTTTGCATTTTACTTGGCATCATTTTACATTTTGCCAAGTAAAATGATGGTTGTTATTTTAGGATTGATACAACACTGATTCAGTAGACAGAGAGCGAATAGTGACATCAAGCTCATACTAAGGTGATGTATGTCAGTTGAAAATGATTGAAGTGCATGCAAAGAATAATTTATGCAAGGAACTGTATCCATGAACCTGGATAAAACTTTGGAGACAAAAATCAGTCGCTATATCCAAGGCATTATTATTCACAGTCTTTAAGGCATATTCCAAAACCTAACTTGTTGATTAAACAAGTGTAGATTAACATTTATCTTAAGCAAAATATCACTAAACAGAGAATGTTAATGAAACGTTAGGTCATAGACACCAGAGAAGTCACTAAAGATACCTCTAAGTGGCTATGCATTCCCCATGGTTTTAAGGGATGTGTCGCTTCTTTCTAGTGGCTTGCTTTTGTTGTCACTGTGCATGTAAATAGTGACCTTGCTTTGTCTAGAGATAGAGTCCCTCTCCTTGTGGGCTCACTACCTCATTTTCTTAGGATGGAAGGGTTTTCCCAGGTGCTGCTAGGCTGCTGCTTGCTGTAGCTGTAGCTGTTGTCATTAATTAATTTATGCAAATCAGCTAGATACCATCCTTGATTAATGTCTTTGCTGCTTTATTAATCTTGAATACTTTAAGAGGCTCTCATAGATGTATGACGCAATATCTACTTAGAGACTAACTACTCATATGATTAATTCAGGCCGTGAAGAGCAGTACCTGATCTCTTCTCATTGATACTACTAATTACATATAATTTATAACTTTTAGAAAAGTAATCGCACCAGAAAGAAAATTAAATTTTATAATTTTTCTACAAGTGACATTGGCATATAGCACCCTTAAAATAGCTGCGTGCATTTTCAATTTAAAATTAATAGCAGAGAAAATGTAATGACTATCTATCTGTGCCAGGTTTTGTGCTAAGGGCTTTACATGTTTCCAGACTTTATTTATAATATCTGCTTCATTAAGTAATAACTACTCATGCAGGCAGCAATATTGCCTAATATTTTGCTGTGCTATCCAAGAGCATTTACAACAGAATCATGCAATGAAACTGATTTTTCTGGCTTAATTTTATGGTTAAAATATTTTATGTCAATTTTGCAAAAGTCAAGATCATTCATTTCCTTACCTCGGATATATTTTTCTAAGTGACCAAGAACCACTTAATGTTATTCATGAAACAAATGAACTCATCGCTAGAGAATCTTGATTTGTCTGAAGACAGTGAAGGATGGTAGCAGAAGAAATGCTTGACCCTACAACATCATGTCTCAGAATTAAGGAACTCAGGACCTTATAATCTAACTCACTGCAGAAAATACCTCCACACAGAGTACATAATCCGTGACAAAGAACTAAGTAGGGAAACAAATATTACATGTGAGATCATGAGGCTTATTTATCTTTTAAAAACAAACAAACAACAACAACAAAAATACAAGTATAGAGAAATGACTAGCAGTTGAGAGCAATGGTTGTACTCTCAGGAGTCAGGTTCAATTCCAACCTTCTGTGATTTCAGCTCTAGGATATCCAATGCCAACTTTTGCTTCCACAGACTGAATCCATGGGGTGGAAGACATACATGAAGCAAGACATCCATAGCCAGGAGATTAAAAATGGAAAAGCAAGCTCAAGTGCAGCTTTGGGGAGAAACACTGAGCGGTAGGTAGGAAAACCCTGAGCCCCGAGAGGCCAAGGCCAAGGGACTTCCTGCTTTCTGAGTGTTTGTGGTGAGTATGGTTATACATAAGGTATGGAGGCTTGGGAGGGGCTGTCACTGTGCATGTTTGTTTCTAAAAATTTCTTTTACTTGGAAATGATCTCATATTCCAGATGTGAACTAGTGAGTGCCTGTGTCAGCAAAATGGAAAGAGACTGCTTTTTTGTTGTTGTTTGGCAATCTTGCTATCAAGATATAATTCAGAGAGAGAGAGAGAGAGAGAGAGAGGAAGAGAGAGAGAGAGAACTGTTTTAAAGGCTCATGCCAAATGAAGCTGACGTTTAATAACCTATATTCCCTTATCTTGCCATGATGGCACTAATACCATCAAGCTCAGAGTTTGTTTTAAGAACCATTTTTCTAAAATTATCTGTTCATAGAGACTCTTCTATTTCTTAAAGTCTCGTCTCACGTCCTTAACACAAAACCATTCAGGAACAGAGCTCCAGTCTATCCACAGAGAACAGCATTAAAAAAGCCAACTGATAAACTACTGGATACTTAGGTAAACGTGCCAATTCCATAGCCCCTGTACTCAGCCAATGTGTAGGATAACTACTGCATGCCCAAGCACAGTGACCACTAGGTATCTTGACATATGTGGACGGAGAACTGACAATGGTTTGAGTGACAAAGACAGAAACAGCACCCATCACTTCATGAGATGAAGACTGAGGAACAAAGACAAAGACAGCTAACCCAGCAATGGGCGGGGGGAGGGAGGGTAGGAGGTAATGTATCTTTGCTATCTCCTTCACAGTCCAGCACTGTTGCTACTGTGTACAGACTCCAATCAAGATAAGGAGAGTTGATGCTCTTCCTTCTGTAGGTGTAGTGTGAGCCAGACACGGCCCCTATATTGCAAGTTCATGTATTGCCCTCTAAAGACACCAAGTCCACTACTCCCTGCAGGAAAGGAAGTCTGGGGTTTGCTTCATTCTGTTGAGCTTCTTGAATTAGTAGGTGTGAGAGAAAGATTACTAGGGACTCTAATTTAGTCATTTCAAACTAGTGACTAGATCCTAGTAACAGGTTCACCATTTTGCCAAAGAGATTGCTCCAAATGAATCAAATAATAAAAAACCAACATAAGTCTATGGGTAAAATGTAATTATTTTTTGTAATTGGAATGCTGCGTTAAAGAAATTTAGACATTTATTAAATCTACTTAACAATGGACATAATGTCTCCATTTTAATTTGGAATATCTTCATTTTTGCAATCTAAGGGAGTGTTGGATGAAAGGGAAACAGCCCAATGCTTTTGTGCCAAATGAGTGCCCATTTACCGAGTCTGCACTGAGATCCTCTGGTAAGTAAGGAGAATGTGTTTGCAACAAACTTATTGTTGTTCTAAATAACTCTTGGTTTGGGGTCAAAGCGGATGTGAAGTGATACTGACATGGAATACAAATAAGGTTAAGAACCGTTTGGGAATCAAACGTGTCTGACCAGAGAAACTCTAGTCCTTGTTTCCTCTGTGCTTCCAAGTCATGGGCTCTGAGGGAAATGGAGCTGAAATTCCCACTTCCTACACTCATGAAGGAGCACACTCCCAAACCCTGTGTACTGATGACATGGGCCAGTTATTCTAAGAGACACAGACAAGAAGGATGGAACAAACTCGGGGAGGAGCCATGCATTGAATGGGCATCATCCTGTTTACACAGTCGCTGACAACCATCTCCACTCTGGCATGAGGCAAAAGCAGTGAGGAGAGGAGGCAGGAGGAAAAAGGAAAAAAGATAAATACTAGAAAATGTCCATCACGCAATAGTCATTGGTGACAAGTTCTATTTCTATTCCAAATCTGTAACTGTGAGTCCAGACTTAAATAAAAAATAAAAAACAACGAAAACAAAACATGAGATATAGACCATAATATTAAATATATTTTTGAGTAACAACTTTCATGCAAACCTTTTCACACTCTCCTTAAAGTATTTTATTTACTAAAGTAAGCTGATTTATTTCCCCATAGCTAACAAAACTAAGAGCACGTTGTGTGGAAGATAAAGTCATCATGAGATCAGTACGGGGTTCCAGAAGTTTCATTTCCTTTGAAGGTTGGAACAAATGACTCACTCAAGTTACACTAGTTTCACAGAGGTGGGCAGTGTTGTCTCCATGCACAGAAGCATAGTGACAAATGCACTTAGTCAGAATGGACGACGATAATGTAACTCTGAGCAGGAGGAGGAGGCTGTCCATTTATGTAGCTTTGGAAACAGGATCTATCAAAGGCCATTATTTCTGTAAAGTTTCCTACTGCAGAGAGTGTATCACTGAGGTGTCAATCAGATTGCTTCATCACCAGGAAATGAAACAATCCATTAACTAACTTCATTTTTTTCATCTTTTTTTCAGTCCACAATATAAAGATCATCACATATTCTATATAACGATTGTGTTCCCTGAAGAAATGGTTCTTCGTTTCTGTGCCCAAGAAACAATATCCTCTGCAACCACCCTCTTGCTAATTTGTGTTATTTTTATCTGGTTTCAACCCAGTAGATATCATCCGCAATTTTCATTTTCATGATTTAAAATAAACAGTGAGCTGTAAACACTATGGGTTGGACAAGCATTTAGCTGACTTGACAAATTTGCACCTGAACCCAAGCAAGCCAGCAATTGGCCTTGAATGATCATGAAGAATCTCATTAAATTAATTTCCAAGCTTTATTTACAGCCCAGACCCAACACTATGAGACAAAAAGGAGTAGTCCCTCATACTAACTGAAGAAATTCTAGAACATTCTGTCTCTCACTAACTTCATGTTGAAATGATATCCCAATAACCACAAAAAAATCTATTTTCTTTGACTATAATGTGTCTCACAAGATTATTTGACAAAGCAGGGACTATTATTTTGCTATGAAATATAACTCCTGAATGGGAAGAAAAAAAATTCCAGGATCAGGAAATGTAAAACAAGCTTCCATATCTATAGTGTTTATTTGCAAACGTTGCTCACCTTCTGACCCTGAAAGCAATGAGAACTGCAGACATAAACAAAAGCCTTGTGTAAAGATTATAATTCAGTCAAATACGAGATGGTCCTAATTCAAATAGAGTCTGCTCTGATAGGTTGTTTTTTAGCGTTTGAGCATGTAAATTGAAAGGCTGAATTCTGTGTATAACCTGGAGTATGTCTGTCCATATATTTTTGTCTTTGTCTATAAGTAGGTATGATCATATTACTGATCTAGGAAGTATAAACGCACATAGCATATATACATTCTTCTGTATTGCCTTTTTCCTTCTTTAGAAAAGCACACATTGCCTTTCGTAATAATCCTTTGCTGCTAAAGTCTAATAAAAAGTTAAGAGCCATCAAAGAAGTAATTAATATGATTTTATGTAAATATCTAAACATTCCTTTTAGTACTCTTTATGATTGTGTTTTAGAGTATTATATAACTAATAAATTGATATCTTTCTCACACTGTTACCACAGTAAATGAAATCTCATCTTTTACATTTTTTTAAATCTGGCACAAGTGTTAAAAATCTGTATTGAATATTTGAGAACATTTTGGAGGGAATAGTGGTATTTGCTACATTTCATTCAATATGTATTTCAAAAACAAATATTTTTTGCGAACATTGACATGGAGAGATTAAATGACTTGGCATAGACTAGGTCTTGTCTATTCTGACTCTGGCGTCCTGTCCGTTGTCTCCTAACATTCTACAGTATTTCCAGGGAGTTGCCATGATAAATTGATCCCCATTGCTCACACTGGAGCTTAAATGTGGTACTCACATACCCCATATGTGGGGTCAGCATATCACCCTTTATCTTGCTCTCTACTGCCCATTTTGGACCAAATCAAGAAATATCAACATAGTTGCTAACCAGCTCTAAACTTCATTTTCCCAATTCTTCGTTGCTGATTTGACCAATGAAACTACTCTGTGGAGGATTTGAATGCTTATTGGATGATTCCTGGGTGGGTCCAGTGGCTGATCACTTTGTAGAGAACACACGCAGCTCCGACAGTCGCCCAAGGGTGTTCCTTGTGCCAAGCTTCTATGTCTGAAAACTTATTTTAAACTTGTCATTTGGAACACTAAGGACTTTGTTACGGTCACCCATATATCCCATATTTTCGAGATACATATTGAATGAAATGTAGCAAATATCTTTATTTCCCCCCCACCCCGAAAATAGCTGTGTGGTGGGATACCCAGACATTGCCATAAAGGAGTATTACCAGTGATACTCCTTTTTAGAAGAAACAAAGGAAGGTTTCACATCATACCCACACTATTTCAAATGCCTTTAATAAAAAAAAAATGTACCTTGAAAATACTTTTTCATTATCTTTACGGAAACTACAAATAGTTCCTGATTAACAAAACAAAAAAGAATTTAAAAGAACCTGGAGGAGCTGTAAATGTTAATTAATCTCTTTTATCTGGATTGATTAGTGCAATTCATTACTCGATCCTCTTCTGGACAGATGTGTTAAATTAAGCTGATGCAGAGCACCAGAGTGAGGCTGATAATTTACTTGATCACATCACTTCAGGATTAAAAATATCTACACTTGAAATTAAGGGAGACTATCCAGGCCGATTTGAGTGTTCTCACTGATCTACATTTTTTTTCTTTTATTTTGGTATGATCAAGCCCAAATGGTTTTGATTGTCTTATTGTGGACAGATTTCTGCTAATTATCTGTTTAAATTATTTTAATTGGAGAAGAATTACTTTGTTAATTTGCAGTTTCAAAAGACTGAATGAAATATGAGAAGCTCTGGACCCAGCTGTTCCTTATGGGTGATCTATAGATACATTTTAGTAAGTGGTACCTTTGCAAGTTTTATTTGAAATCAAACTGTTGAAACTTGAAAACAGTTTGACACATAGCAATCGATCAAGAAACTCCTTTATTGGCAAAACTAAGCTGATGATATCATATCAACTTATTAAGACTAAGTAAGGGCTCTTTTCATAGGGAATTTGAACAAAATTTAAGTTACAAGAAAACAAAAACAAAACTAACCAAAAGCAACACCAACAATAATTTCCTTAGGGTGTATGAAAATGGACAGGCACACCCTTGAGGTCAGATCCAGAGGGAACGTCACTCCTCCAAATTCTGGCACTGTTTTCTCTCAACCCAAGGAGCCATCCTCTCATCATTGTCAGAACAGAAAAACAGCCTGCTGTGGTACCATTACCAAAGCAAAATGCATGCCTTGTCACCAGGTTCCCTCAGTACCTGCGGCTCTTCTCAGCTCTCTCATCCCACCCCTACCTAGACCTCTCAGCTCACAGGCTTCCTTTCCTTCCTGTGACTTTTCCTTCCCATAGAACACTGCCACTTAGGTAATTCACTCTTAGGGTCTCTTGGGGTGTCTTTCTTTCACAGAGAGGTGGCTCTCGCTCTCTCTCTCTCTCTGCCTTCTCTCTCTCTGTCTCCCTCTCTGTGTGTGTCTCTGTCTCTCTCTGTGTGTATCTGTCTCTTTCTCTGTCTCTCTCTTTGTCTCTGTCTCTCTCTGTGTGTCTTTCTCTCTCTTGGTCTCTGTCTCTCTGTCTCTCTCTTCCTCTCTGTCTCTCTCAGTGTCTTTCTCTCTCTGTCTCTGTGTGTGTGTGTGTGTGTGTGTGTGTGTGTCTCTCCCCATCCCCACTCTCTTGACCTTGACAAAATCCACTCTTCTGGCTCTGTTCAGTCTACTACATTCTCTGCTCTGGAATCTCACTGATATCTCTGGTTGTACTCTTTCTCATATCTACAAGAAAAGCCTTCCCTCCACTTTTGTCTTGGGATGGTCAAGTCTGCAGAGTTTATACATCTGATGTTAAAACTGTTTATATACTTGGCACAAATACTGGTAATTATGTGCTCTAATATATTGCTTAATAAACTAGAGTCAGCCATCGCCATATAAAGGTATTTCAAAACAGTCTTTTTTACTCAAAAATTTTATTTTTTCTGCTGACTGAGTTTTTTTTCAAAAGGAGTTATCTTTGAGATGCAACTTAAAAATAGTTTCTAATACATCCTTTAATGAACTATGCAAGGAAATTAAACACATGGATACTATTTGCCCTGTAATACATATGGCTTTAAAAGTTAAAGGAGATATCATTTGCAAAATGTGCAGCAGACTTGATTACACCTCCTAATATCTGATTGATGTGTCTTACACGTGCAATGTGTGCCACATTCCTAGTTATCCACATCTCTTCTCTGATGTCTTCTGAATATGTCTGAGTGATGATAACAGTCTTTGAGATGAAAAGAAGGCCTGTGCTTAAACACATGAGTTACCCAGCTTTTCAAAGAAAGAACAAAATGTACTGAAGGCTGCAAGCCAGTCTCCTGGGCCTAGACTCACCAAGTGACACTTGTCTTGGGACTAGCCTTCCCTGATGAGAGACAAAGTCATCTCAGTGTCTGCTCATTGGGACCAAACTTCTGACAGAATCCTTTAGATTCTTCTTGTCACATGGCAATTATGCACATGTTACTGTTCAGCTATAGTTCCATTTCTGGCTAGGCTCTTTTCTATCATTAAACATGAGCATCTAGGAGAAAGAAGTGATGGAGTGAGAGGCAGAAGCTAAAAGGAATACAGAAAGAATGGAAGAAGGGAGAGAGAAGGTTGTAGAAGGAAGGAAGAGGAAGGGAGAAGGGAGGTAGAGGGGAAAGAAAGAAAGAAAGAAAGAAAGAAAGAAAGAAAGAAAGAAAGAAAGAAAGAAGAAAGAAAGAAAGAAAAAAGGGAGAGAGAGAGAAAGAAAAGAAGGAAGGAATGAAGAAAGAAAGAAAGAGAGAGAGGGAGGGAGGGAGGGAGGGAGAGAGAAAGGAAGGAAGAAAGAAAGAAAGAAAGAAAGAAAGAGAGAGAGAGAGAGAGGGAGGGAGGAAGGGAGGGAGGGAGGGAGGGAGGGAGGGAGGGAGGGAGGGAGAGAGGGAGGAAGGAAGAAAGAAAGAAAGAAAGAAAGAAAGAAAGAAAGAAAGAAAGAAAGAAAGAAAGAAAGAAAGAGAGGAAGGAAGGAAGGAAGGAAGGAAGGAAGGAGGGAGGGAGGGAGGGAGGGAGGGAGGGAGGGAGGGAGGGAAGGAAGGAAGGAAGGAAGGAAGGAAGGAAGGAAGGAAGGAAGGAAGGAAGGAAGGAAGGAAGGAAGGAGGGAGGGAAGAAGGCGGGGAGGGAGGGATGGACTGCAAAAATGGCCACAGCTTACATTCAACTCCACCTGCCTCGTCTGGCCAGGGAAAAAGCCATGTGCTAGGGTTGTCCTCTCAGAACAAAGGCTTCCTGGCCTCAATCGTCTCCCTTACAGACAGACAACAGCTAGAACACACTGCTATAAGTTGTATAAAATATCACTTTTGCTTAAAAGGAGTTTTAAAAGCACAAAGTCTAGAAGACCATTTAGTGCACAGGCTGGTAGCCTTCTACAATAAGAGGGAGATTCTTCATCCGCAAAGGATGGCTTTGAGTCCACGGGCATCTGAAAAGCAGACTGAAGCTCAGGGGCAGCCTGGGGTTCTTCTACCTGGCGATCCTCCTCTCTGGGAGCTCTGTGGTCGCCCCTGCAGACCTGGTAGTCTATGGGTTTTAGCATGACGCCTGACTTTTACACCTCAAAGCTCTGCATGCACACTCCCACTAGTCTCGCTCATTTGTTCCGACCTTACCAGCTGTCAACTTCCAGTATCTACAAATATACCTCCATTCAACATATTTCAATCTGTATTTCCTAATAAGTTTGATTTTTATCTAGTGCAATTTTCTATAGGCAATGACTAAATACGAAGAGATACATAAACTGTGACAATGATTTGAAATATTCTCAAAATAGAAATTCTTGTCCTTGTTAATTTTTCTAGCTTTCTTCTGTCCTCAAAGACCACTGTAGTTTTACTAATTTTCTTTACAAATTGACATTATCTCGACTTTTATCTATCATGAGAGAGAGAGAGAGAGAGAGAGAGAGAGAGAGAGAGAGAGAGAGAGAGATTTGATGAAAAATATCCTCATTTTGGGACTTGGAAAATACACCAATTAATTTTCTACAGACAAGTGTGACTTATGATAACTCAGCAGAATTATAATTGATAGTTTCAACAGAGCTACCATGCTCAGAAATGACATTCTTTAGCTTATGAATTATTTTCTATGCCAATGTTACTAGCAGAGTGTGGTAGTAGTACTGACTCCTTCGCACAGCTCCAGAGTAACTGTTTGCCCATGTCTTTTTATCCACACAGAAATAAAAATATCATGGTTTTACAGTGTTAAAAGTAGAGATGCTACAGGTAATCAGAGAATCAGTGATGTTTGTCTCTCTATCAGTATTTTTAGTCCTTCAGTGTTTTGGCATGTATTACTCTAGGAACAAGAACAAACACGACAGGCTACCTACAGTGTTATAAACCCTTCCTCTGCCGTAACCTCTTCTGCTTCCTTTCATCGCCTTAAAAGGCGTTTACTCATTTCCTTAAAAGGCTTCTTTTCCGTTCTACCAAAGAACAACCCACTGCCCAATTCCCTATGCTCCTTACATGTCTCCTCCCATCCCCAACTTACACCTTCAATTCATACTTGTCAAGAAAGCCTCGGTCATTTCTCAGGCATACAGAATTTGCTCCCTAGCCAAATTGCCCCAATGTATCTCACAGCATTCCCATGACTCTTATTCCTCTACAGACCCGACTATGCCCTTTGTCATTCACTTTATCTCCACCTCTTGCCACAGCATGGTAGATTCACACTCTCAGTATTTGTTCAATGAATGTAATCGACTTTTTATATTAAAAAAGAGTTGCCTGGCTTATGTGTTTAGTTTATGGCTCCAAGAAATGTGTCCATAGTAAGACCTATGCTGGGAGTGGGTGGGAGGGGAGTGGGTGGGGGAGCGTGTGGGGGACTTTTGGGATAGCATTGGAAATGTAAAAGAAATAAATACCCAATTAAAAAAAAAAGACCTATGCTACACAAGGTTCTGTACAAGAATATCTGACAGATCCATAGAAAAGCAAAGTCCCCTATCAAAGATCACCTGTTGCGATGGACAGGACTACAAGCAGACACGGGAAGTATCAAATGAGTACAGTGTGCAACCTAGAGAACGTCATCTGCAGAGACATTACTGCTGATTGATCCTCACAAAAACTATTAAATATTCTCTGTAGCTCAGACAAAGCAACTAACTGCTGGTGTAAGTCTTCATAAGGCTCTGAAAGGACTTCAAGGGCAGAACCGAGCCCATTTGTAAGACACAGACATGACGTGAGGCTGGCTCAATTTGGGTGTCTAATTAAAAGCACTGCTAACTGCACTGTTACTGTGCCCTGGAGAGACTCTGATTCTCCTATGCAGTCACATTGCTATTTGCTTCCTCCGTATAAGCACGGACATTTAAACACAAAATCTGACTCACTTTAAAAAGCAGGAAAGAGTGTATGCTTTAGTCTGCCATTTGCAATGAGGTAAACTTGATCATTACAGTTGCTCAAAAAGAAAACCTAGCAAAATAAGCTAACAACATTCAATATTTTAAAAAATATGTTTGCCCTCAATAATATATACCTTAATGTATACAGGCCATTTCATTGGTGACCGTTTCTCGGATCGTCTATTTGTAAGTTGCCCAAAAGGAAAGTAAACTTGAGGGTGGGGTTTTCTGCAGAGATATGCTGAGTTATGAACTTCCTCCAGTTTGTTTATGAGCTTTAAGGACACTGATTAAATATTAATTAAATGAAAGCAAAAACCAGGAGGAATATAAATGCAATAATAGCATACATGCTCATCCAAACACACAAGAGCATGGATTGAACCCCAGCTACCCAGTTACATTTTTTTTTTTGAAGCTTTGCATTACCACTGGACTGATTTCTGATCTTGTACCACATGGTACTGAACCAAGACTGTATGGGTAACTTCCCAGACACTAAACTACAGAAATCCCAGTTAGTTTTTAATGTTTTCTTTGTTCTTGCAAATAATGAAGAATGAATCCCACCATCCCACCAATACGCATGGTCAATGGAGAACTGGTCAATCAGTTTAGACCAGTTGGCCATTCTCCGTTTGTTTGGAGCAATGGTTTAATTTATTTATTTTAAAGAGACACTGATAGGCACCACACTGAAAAATTTATCATTCATTAATAAAACAAAGGCCATTTGGTATGACCTTTCTTCACTTAATAATTTGTTCCATTTATTCCCAAAAACTCCCCTCTCTGTGTGTTAGCAGATACTGATTCCTACCTTAGAGATCATAACAAGTAACATAGAAACAGAGAAGATGGCTGGAATAACTAGACTTTAAGTGGGTATAAGTAATTCCCCATTTCTTTTCACAGTTGACTAGGACCAGGCAGGACTGATGTAGTAAAATAATTGTGCAATGTAGATACTTGGTTTTGTTACCAGGGGAGTTTAAATTGAATGACTCTTTGATGGAGGTGGGCCAGGAAAAAGGAATTGTCGGGGAGCTTTTCTGTAGAAAGCATTTGAGTCTTTTAATTGTTCGAATATAAATGTATATTTCTAACATTTTTCCTTTTAACAAAGTAATTTTCTTATTTGTCCTATTCTTACATTTAAAGAACAAGTCCAGAGAGAAGTCTGACAGGAGCCCTCTTGGTTTCTTTCACCCTAACTCCTTAGATCAGCTAAATTAGGAATTTGGAAGAATCAGATCCAGCCAGAGGAACTGTTCTTAGAATACTTTGCTACCCTCTTCAACGACACTAGTATTCCCAGAGGGACCATAGTCTAAGAAAAGGATGCCAGTGATAATTAGAAAATTTCCCCTTGAAACAATTCTGCTTAATGTCGACCAGTCTCCCCACACTTGGGCCATTCCACTGAGTCCTTGGGTCTGTCTGCTCTGTACAGTCCTGATTGGTCATCTTACTTTTTAATAAACCTTGAGATTTTTATACTTTATATTTTATCCTGTTCTTGCCAGTTCCCCAACTCCTCACAGACTCTCTAATTCCTCCCTACTCACCCAGCTTCATAGTCTTTCTCTATCTTTAAAAAGAAAACTGGGAATTCAAATCACTAAAATTCAAGGAGTCTGACTTGTGCTGGCCAACTATTCCTGAACCTAGTGCCACTCCATTGCCTATTAATTACAAGCAGCGTACTTGTGAGCAGGGCGCTTTGTATCCACTTCTTGTCTTCTGGTTGTTTCACTTTTGATTTCAAAAACATCTAAATTCTGACTAACTTATGAAAAACAACATATAAATGTTCATTTTATTGAACATTTTTTTCATTAAATATAATACCTTGAATTTTTATGTTCCTGGCTATTTTAGAAAATGTTTAAAAATTGAGCTTGTACCCAACCATATGATTGCTTATTAATTCTATTCTATTGAGGTTAGCTACATTCATATGAACAATAGTTAAATATGAGGCTAAAGAGGCCCTGTATACTTCATCTTTTTTATATTTCCATTACTGTCAAGAAATAAACTCAGAATAAATGTAATAAAATGTTCATCTTTTTTGTCTATGTACTGAATATTAAACTTTTCCAATTCAGTGGATTCAAAATCGTTGCCGACTGGAGTTCCATTCATGCAAAGCTCTCTGGAGAATAACCTTAGGAATTAATACATTGATATTCATTTAACACTGCACTATTATAGCTAGTGATTTTAGTTTATTCTTTATCTACTTTAATGGATCCTTTTGATGGGAGCAGAGCATTTATTCTGCTTCCAAACTTTAATCTGTTCTCCAGATAAGCATCAATCTAGGCTTTGATATTCTGGCCTCCTTCAGCACAAAATGAAGTAATTGTAAGGTAGAAGATGTTGAAAGCCAAGTACTTATTCAAAATCTGTTCTCACCACTTCCTAGTGCTATGACCCTGACCTCTCTGGATCACTTTATACTTTAAAATGAAGGTAACACCATCTGCCTTGAAGACTTTGCCTGGAGTGAGTGGAAGGCGGCCTTTCCAGTCAGTGCTTTTTCCAGCACACTTTGTTTAGCAGGAGTAAAGATGCTACATGGCATTCAGCATCCACAAGAGCAGAACACTTCAGCAAAAACTTGTTTCATGCCTACACCTTTTCACATGCGGACCTCACATGTAAAAGTGAATCTACATGAAGGTTAGGGGAAAGTGGGGCAAGAGATGAACAGCATGTACGTCATCAACATTCATTTTGCTCAGTTTTTTTTTTTTCTACAAAAGTCTTGGACCTCTGTTAACCATTTATTTACAGGTTTCTCTTTGTTTCCTTCACTTGAATAAAAACCTGTAAAAATCTCCAGGATGTTCTCTACGTACCTGCAAAAATGATGTTTCCTAATCCGTATTTATTGAGGAAATTAACAAAGCCGGCTTGTTTTTGGCACTGGGTGTAGACTTCCTTCACAGAACAAAGAAAGTTTTGTTCTGATCTTTTTCCACATGGCCCTGGGGCTTTCTAGAAAAATGATGACATGGGCAGAATACTAGCTCCACACACAAGAGTAAAAAGATGGCTTCGGGGAGCCTGGTGCATACTGGAGTGTTCAGGCACTGCCCCAGTGCAGACCACCTCGTCATATCATCTGTAGAATCTCGAATCTTGCATCAGGCCAGGTCTTGTACCACAATATTCCTATTTTCAGCTAATATGTGAGCATCCATAGCTGTGACATTTATACCAGTCACAAGAGAAGCTCAAACACGAAAGTTTCAGTGACAAATCTCAAAGCAAATCTTGGAATTAAAGTAAGCAAAGCTTTAACACCATTTCCTGCACTTTCTGAAGAGTATACAGAGCTTTTATTCACACATCCTGTATATTCCTGCCTATGTTTGGGAGACAGCATTGTATTCTGCTGATATTGAAGACAAACAATAGATACGAGCTACCTAGAGCCCTCCTCCATTAGGACACGCCCCACGCAAGTACATAGGAACCTGTTCCACCAGGACACTCCAAACCTATAGTTGCTGTTTTGAAACTAGAATCCTAGTGTTTTCCTAAATTTTTATTCTAAGAAATATTTTTCATATATGAACAATATGAGTATCCTTGCAAAATCACTAGGTGTTGGTTGAAAAAAGAGTGCTACACTCAGAAAGAAAGACTGGGAATTCTAGTAAAGAAGTCATTTGAGGCTATATATATAAAGAAATAGCTCATATACAAAATGGTTGCAACTGAAATCCTGAAAAATGCTTTACAGCAGTGCATTTCTGGCTAGCATGTTCTGACCAACTATTTCTGTCTGCCTTGTAGCATACCTCAGGAATGGGTTCCCAAGCCTAATGGCTCACATGTGGTATAGTCCTGGGCCCTTCTAGACTAGAGCTAGAAACATCGTTAAAACTTACTGAATTAAGAATTCTAGAGGCATATTGTACCTTATATCTCGCTATACTAAGTTTCTGGGTTAATATCCACTTATCAGTGAGTACATTTCATTTGAGTTCTTTTGTGATTGGGTTACCTCACTCAGGATGATGCCCTCCAGGTCCAGAACGAAGACCAAAATATGGACACTTTGCTCCTTCTTAGAATTGGAAACAATCACCCATGGAAAGAGTTACAGAGACAAAGTTTGGAGCTGAGACAAAAGGATGGACCATCTAGAGACTGCCATATCCAGGGATCCATCCCATAATTAGCCTCCAAACGATGACACCATTGCATACACTAGCAAGCCTTTGTTGCAAGGACTGTGATATAGCTGTCCCTTGTGAGACTAGGCCGGGGCCTAGCAAACACAGAAGTGGATGCTCACAGTCAACTATTGGATGGATCACAGGGTCCCCAATGGAGGAGCTAGAGAAAGTATCTAAGGAGCTAAAGAGATCTGCAACCCTATCGGTGGAACAACATTATGAACTAACCAGTACCCCAGAGCTCTTGATTCTAGCTGCATATGTATCAAAAGATGGCCTAGTCGGCCATCACTGGAAAGAGAGGCCCATTGGTCAGGCAAACTTTATATGCCCCAGTACAGGGGAACGCCAGAGCCAAAAAATGGGAATGGGTGGGTAGAGTAGTGGGGGGGGTGTGGGGTACTTTTGAGATAGCATTGGAAATGTAATTGAAGAAAATACGTAATTAAAAAAAAAAGAATTCTAGAGGCATGATCCAACAGTTGCATCTAGAAGTCTCTAGATGACTCTAATGCACACTCAAGATGGAAACCACTGATCTTCGAGATCCTCCACAAGTGAAAACATGTGCTCCCTGACATAGACATTAGAGAGGGTTTTCAAATTAAAGTAAGTCTTTAAAAACAGGCACCTTTATATCAATATGTCTTCATACAAATGTGTGTATATCTACATATACATACATAGATATGGTTTCTTCTTTACCTAATTGCTTTGATTTAGAAAAAAGCTATTGATTTACAAATTAAATAAATTACATTAAATGCTTTTATTCTCATAATTTTACTGTTTTCTCTTTGCTGAGAAAAATTCATAATGCTAATTTAATATATAAATATATTATATATTACATTATATTATATATATTATATGTATTACACACACACACACACAAACACAGAGATTTCTTGTGTATTATCTGGAAGTTAAATAATCCAAATGTCTACTCTAACACTGATAGATGTAAATAAAAACAGAAATCAGAACTTAGTTACAAGTATCTGTATTTTTTTGTTTGTTTTATTTTGTTTCTTCCTCAAAATATTCCTTTAGGATATACCCCCAAAAAATCAAAATCAGAGAATCAAAACTGCAGAGGGTGCCCACTCAGGACTCGAGGGCACAGAATAGAGACTGCACAAGGGCAGAGGCATTCAGAGGTTAGAGTTTCAGTTTTATACAATGAAAATATGAAGACCTGTAGCACAGCCGAGTGATGCCCTAACACTGGAGAACTGCAGGCTTATGGAAATGCAATGTTCTGTCTTATTGACATCCTTAGTGATTCTAATATTCCTCAGTTAAATAATTCAAAAATTGAAAATCCTTGTTCATCTGACCCAGTGTCGAGTAAGCATGGTGGGGTATTGTATGGTTGGATATGAATGTGCCATGTGTCACTGCAACACTATTCTAAAATCAGATTCTGAATCAAATGTTTTATAAAGTAAACTATAAAGTCAATAAGGCAAACAGAAGAGTCACCAGAAAATTATTAGTGCTGAAAGCAAACATTATTTCAATATCAATATGCTCTTCCCAAGATCCACAGTTCTAAGAGAAAAGCTAATTAATTCATGGAGACATGGGATAGACTTATTTCCAAACGAAGGAGTGTGATTTGGAAGGGAAGGGAAGGGAAGGGAAGGGAAGGGAAGGGAAGGGAAGGGAAGGGAAGGGAAGGGAAGGGAAGGGAAGGGAAGGGAAGGGAAGGGAAGGGAAGGGAAGGGAAGGGAAGGGAAGGGAAGGGAAGGGAAGGGAAGGAAGGGGAAGGGAAGGGAAGGAAAGGGAAGGGATGGAGGTTCCTATCCTAAGTTTACGTTAGGAAAATAAACATGGGAGCCTGTAAGTTGGCTGAAGGAAGTTACTCCTGTCATTCACCATATAGATTCGTATTAAATCTCTAGGCATTCAGCTAATCTGGGATAATCATTGAAGAAACATAGGCAAAAGATTTCAGCCTGTCCTGGTTCCGGTTTCTGTTGCTGTGCTAAAACACTGAGGGAAAACATCAGGAAGTAGGGCACAGAATTGGGAGCATACACATCTGCATAGCAGTCCAAGGGAATACAGGGCAGGACATCAAGGTAGGGACACACAGATAGGAACTGAAGAAGGAACCGCACAGTGCCTGTGCTTACTGGCTTGCTAGAGGCAGCCCAAGCCTAGGGATGTTACCACCCAAAGTGGTACAAGATATTACCTCACAGACATGCTCAAAAGCCAATTCCATGGAAGCAATTCCTCAGTCATGGTCGCCTCTTTCTAGGACTGTGAAATTGACTGATGAAGCTATGAAACAGCCCCAGGGGAAATACCAGTGCATCAAAAAGATATGCAAAGGTAAACGTAGACCCAACTGAAAATTGAGTCCTTTAAAACAAAGAGCTAGAGGACAGCCACCAAAGTGAGGGTTGATCATTTGACTGTAATCTGTCACAGGACCTGACAGGACAGCTAAACATTTCTAAGCACTAGACAAATCATAGCATTTCAGGTTCATGTTCAGATCAGGATTTGAAGAATTGGATTCTAATAAAGACACCTTGGTTTAGTCGGATCAGACAAGGTTTTGGAGTCTTGGAAGCACTTATTATAAGCCTTTAATGCCTCCAACCTAATCTTGAGTTTCTCCGCCAGCATCCATCATTGCAGTTTGTACAGTGCCTGGCAGTTTATAAAGCACTTTCTCTGACATGGTCTCACTTGATCCTTACTGCTCCTAATTAGGTTGGCAGATATTATCCTCATGCTTTTACAGATGAAATACTGGGATGGAGAGAGATTAAGTAACTGGGGAAGGGTCACCGCTTACTACTTGCAAAGTGAGCACAGACCAGATTTTCTTATCCTGGTGCTATTATTTGTGAATTACTTCAGCCACAGGAAAATTAAGAGGCAACCTTTGTAAAGTGCTATAATTAAACTAATAATCAACAGAAAATTACATACTTATGAATTGGCTTAGGACTCCAACAAACATAACAGGCAAAGAACACCAAGGAAGATGTCTATTCTGGGATTTTTCTCCTACCTCAAATCTATGTACCTATTCCACTTACGCTTTAACATTTTAGAAACAGGAGCTTCAATCTTGAATGACTTAATGAATGTTGATTAGACAATGCAAATAAGGTGATAGAAAATATTATCAAGTGCCCTTAATAGGCTGGCAGGAGACCAAGTCAGCAGGTGAACACCTATGCAGGAGGTTCTAGAATAGACAGCCCTCTGCAACTTCACCTTATTGCCTCTTCCAAGAGAGGCATAGTCACAGGGTCTTCATTACCACACATCTCAGTTCTCACAACAGATAGGATAAAAGCTGGCAGCAAATCACCAATGGTGACTTCTTCGCCAATCTGTTCTGAGTTTGAGGATCTTTCCACGTGCATCCTGCGATCCCTCTTCATAAGAGAAACTGAGACATCCAGGCATGACTGAGGTAGATCAGCAATTCTGTTCATTTTAATTTCCCTCCTGTGATTTCTTCCCATGTACATACACAGTACCCCCCAGCACACACACACACACACACACACACACACACACACACACACACACACATACACACACACAAACACCACCAAACTTGCCTCCAGACCTCAACACCCCTAATGTAAGAAGAACATGCTGGCAAAAAGCCCAATGGTATTTCTAAACTTGTATGTTTGCTTCTTTGTTTTCAAACTCAGGATAAAATAATCTCTTACAGAAATATTATAATGGATTCTAGTTGACATATTCAAATTTTTGTTTCTAAAACCTCAAATGAGAAAACATGTGCTTGGAACTTACACTGGGCAGAGGAACCCTTTAGGACATGCTTTCTCGCTTCCAGTCATCTGTGGCTCCAGAACCCAGCTAAATACTTGCTAGATTCAACATCCATTTTTTTTTCGCCTTGGGCATTATAAAGAAAGCAAACGAGATGTAACATTTCTCTTCTATTATGGAATGGGCTACACCAACTCTCCTAGGTCTATGTGCAACCCTCACTCTTGAGGGATCGGAATATTTCATTTGGGAACAGAGGTGATTCAGGTAAAATGAGGGACAGAGCGTGGACTTCTCACCCGTGCTGTTTCATAAGGGGATGACAGGAGAAAAGCTGGACTCACAGAGATGCCTAACCTGGCATTCACACACACAAGTAAACACACAGTGACAGAGGCCCTTGGATAATGCCTTACCAGCCTCTACTACTCTCTAGACCCTTGGGGAAAGAAGCTCCCGTGACTTCCACTGTCCAGCGCTTTGCTCCACAAGGTAGTCCCAGCAGCCTAACACCCTGACCACATTCTAGGCTCCGGCTCACGCCATACCCACTGATCCAGTCAAATGTGCGTTCCAAAGAATCTAGACTTCTCATTTCCATGACTCATAAAACTGTGTCATGTCTAAAACAAAAGAATCTGCACATGTGCATAGCCTAGAATTGATGACAGAAAAATAGTTTCATGTACCCAATTAAGGCCTTAAATGAACCATTTTTAGAAAAACAACCATTAAGAGCCTTCAAAGACTCTCCCCAATAAGATGAAAAGGACTCCAGTGTCTTTGAGCATCTGCTTCCAGCATGTCAGGGCTGGCCAACAGGAGGCTTCAAACTCGGAAGCATAGTGTGTAACAGTCCCCGATAATTTTTTTTTTTGACAAATGCTTAGCTTAAGCAGGCTTGAATAGCCAATTAAAACTCATGGCTACTTTTAATAGCCAATCACAACGTGTGGTTACTTGGGCTTGTGCTCAAATAGCTCCAGTTTCTAACTCCAAGTCCTTACTCTCTCTTTTGCTTTATTTCCTCCATCTCTTATTTTATCTTAATCTTTCAAATAGTCCCAGGAGAAAGCCTAATTTGCTATTTGATATGGCCATGTAAACGCATCTGGAAGTAAAGGAAATTATATCAAAATTAGAATTAGTATAAAATCATAGGCCATTACCAAAGAAGAAATTTGGCAATTAGCTAAACTATCTGAAATCGAGTTCTACATGCAATTAGTTTGCAAACAAATATAGCTTTGGAAGCTTTTTATTTTTTAATTTATTCATTTTGGGTTTTTGTGTGTATGCGTGCATGCATGTGGTTTGTTTGTTTGTTTGTTTGGAGGCAGGAGTTCCTCATACAACTTGGAATTCTCTATGTAAACCAAGTTGACTTATAGCTCATGGGGATTGGCCTGTTTCTGCCTCTCCCTCCTCCTGAGTGCTGAGATTGAAAGTGTAATACCCATTCCAGGCATGTTGAACAATTTGTAAATAATGTTTTTATTTGTCCTAACAAAAAATGCCAGGACATAGAAATGTTAGTCCCTCAATTGTATAGAATCATATATTTTATTAATACTGCAAACATTTTAGAATGAAAGTTCATGTGGCAAAATATCATATCTTCCTTTGAAATCTATTTGTTATAGCATTGAATAGAATATACTAATGGTGGCATTGCTTTCAATATATATTTACCACATGGACACTTGCCAGAGTAAAAACTCATCTAAAGCTGGAGAGGTGGCTCAGTGGTTAAGAGCACAGACTGCTCTTCCAGAGGTTCTGAGTTCAATTCCCAGCAACTACATGGTGGCTCCCAACCATCTGAAATGGGATGCAGTGCTCTCTTCTGGTGTGTCTGAAGACAGTGACAGTGTATTCACATATATAAAATAAAAAACTCATCTAAATCATTTACAAAATAGCTTTGCTACATTCCACAATTCCATATTACTCATTGTTTATGTGCTGTACTCACCACAGAGAATACCTTGTGGGTCTCATAAATATATTGCTGTAAATAGTTTGTATTCAGTAGGTAATTCCTGAATGAATGAATGAATGAATGAATGAATGCATACATGGGTAAATGGTTTCATACTTTATGTAGAAACTATAAAAATTAATCTTTCATATAAAAGAAGATATTCCCAGCAACCAAGTATACAACCTGCAGTGACCAACAATAGAATGTTAAAAGCCAAACAGATTTTTAGGGCAACCGGTTCTATTAGCTTAGCAGCTAAGACTTCTATGAATATATTGTTATGTCAGGAACATTACTAATGGATTTTTGTATTCAACTTTAAACAAATCTTCCCTACAATGTGGAACTCTATTTACATAGATATGACTCTGGCTATGTTTCATAAAAGTGATTTTGGAAATTTATTCCTAGATTTCAGAGAGAACCGAGAGATTTTCCCTGGCCTTCCAGAAACACGTGGCCTTCCCCCACACGTTTGGTTCATTTTGCTTTACAAATTGTATCCTAGGTCCTACCATTTGTTGAGAAGGAGGTGAAGAAATTTCACTTTTGCTTTAAGCACTGCCTATCTTTCTGTTTGCCTTGGGTTTTTATGAGAATCAAGCCTGGTGTTTTACAGATAATCAGGTACAGCTTTCCCAAATTCCAATACAATGAAATATAAATTTGTCTACAAGCAGCAAACATAAACATCCCTGAGCTGCTATTGCCTAACATAGGAAGGAGTTGGAAAAGAGGAAGGCATAGGTAGTCTGGGGTGGAATCACATGGTCCACTGTCTGTGCAAAGATTCTCAGCTGTCATCTGTTATAAAACAGATGAATATTTATGACCTCATTTGCTGAATCACTCACAGATATTATATCCAACTAAGACTAGAACAAATTGTGGGAGCTCCACTCTGATATCTTACATGAATTATTTAAGACTCTGCACAACCTAGATGGTTGTATTTCAACAATCTGTATTTTACACAACTAATAAACTGAAGCTCTTCTTCCTAACCAACCATTCGAACATGTCCTAAGGCATATGTATATCCATAGTCAATAAATTGCCCCATTCTCCTATTTCCTCTAAATATTGTGCTGTTCAAAAATCACTCAATTTATTGTTCTACACACTACTTCTCAAACAAAACAAAAATTGTTGGGATTTTTGAAGTGGTGTGGTTGAAAGTAAAATAAGTTCCTAGTAATGGCTAAATCTATAGCCAGATTTAATTTTGTTTATATACAGTGGGGTATTGCAACCATCAGTGTCTGTTAAATTGATGAACACAAAAGTAAAAGGAAACAGCCATAGTTTCAAATGATGGAACTAAGATAAATGCCATTCGGATGTTCATTGTACAAAGTATGGGTCTTGGATATGGCTTAATAGATTCAAATCAAGCTTTGCTGTATTGCTTTTACTAACACTATAAAGCAATGCTACATGAGATTCCAAACCCAGCCTACCCTTTCCTATTACTCATCAAGTACACAGCCACTCATAAAACACAAGGTGGGTGAGATGGTTCAGTGGGTAAAGGCACTTACAGCATGGGCTTGCACATAAAAGGGGAGGAGCGAGTCAATCACATGTTGACCTCTGCCTCCCCATGCTCACCATGTCACATGCGTGCTGTGTAATACAACCCATGAACTGACATCATACATGACATCATAACACAATATGAGTAAATTATAAAAATATTATTAAAATAATAATACTACAAACAAATCCTACCCATGAACTGCATGCCAACTACCCTGGTGTAGGTACATACAGAAATGTGCACATTTATTTTCCAAATAATTATCTCATAACTCTTCTTCCCTGTAGAAATTGACACAACCCACTTTGGAATATCATTTATATAGTGCTACAATGGTAGAAATGTGCCCTGAGAAAACTATACAATGGCAAATGATTTATTTTTAGCTAAAATGAATATAATCTAAATTAAGAGCCGAGTTCCTAGGGATACAAAGGATGAGTGGATACAGTGCAACTGAACTAAGTCAGCACGGTCAACAGATACAAAGGCTTTCACATGCTGTATCCACAGAGAAGATATACTTCGTGATCCACCAGAGACATAAGTATGCCAATCTAAACTCACATAGTATCTTTACAATTTCACTGGTTAAATTAAAACTCAGTTGTTGAAAAAAAAAAAAAAGAAGCTTTTTTAACCAATAGCCCAAGGTGGCCTTGAGGACTAATCCAGTAAACTGTTCATTTGGCCAAGTCAAATTATCAAATTTATCTTTAAAAAAAAAAAAGGCATTGGGCAATATTTAAATAAGAGTTGGGTTTCTTTCTTTCTTTCTTTCTTTCTTTCTTTCTTTCTTTCTTTCTCTCTTTTCTAAATTCTGGAGGCCATAGTAAATATTTTAGACTTAGGATTATGAAAGCAAACATTGCTTGGGATAGTTGCACTTGTCTAGTCTTTTATAATCGATACAGCCTCTTCATTTGTACAATGTCATTCAGAAATGAAAGACCAACACTAAAGGCTAAAGTATTAGAGGGTTTTTTGTTTGTTTGATTGTTTGTTTGTCCAGGGATCTGGAAGAACACATATAATCTCATTTACAACCTCAAATATAAAAAGAGATTTTAAAATGAATAAGCAGAGTAAAATGAAGGAAGAAAATGTCAAGGAATTACAAAGAATTCAAGCTCCTGATTTAAAAAAAAATCCCATTGAGAACTAGATGACCTAACAAGAATCAAGGGAGGAGCTGCACTGTGGCAAAGGATCCAGCCTGGAGCCTTCTGGGAAGAGGCCTGCCTTCAGTTTCCAGTTCAAAGAAGACAGAATCCCTAAGAAAACTTTTATTTTTAAAATTGGAATAAAGTAGCTTATAATGAATGTGAATGAATCCCCTGCCTCCCACACCCCCGCCCAAGTCTCCTGCATATTCCGAAGGATCAACATGTCAACCTCATATTTTAAGGAGGCACTATCCCTATGAAAAGAACCTGATACAGCTGGCTTTCATTACTGCCAAACTGTCATTACTCCAGCTTAATTTGAGCTTTGCACGTTATTTTCTTTATAGATCGGTAAGTCATAAACTGAAATAGGTGTTACATTGTGTTTATAATCTCGTCACATCCTGAAAACATGAATCCCTCCGTTCATTTCTATGCAAGAATTCTAAGTCATCATTTCTTTGTGCCTCTTGAGTAATACATGACAGACTACAGAATACTAAATCACATTTTACTACTTATAGAATGGCAGGAGCTGCAAGGCTATATATAATTCTCTATTACTTCTGCCTTCCATAAGTGATATTTACCAGCAGAGCCCTCACTCTGACATCTAATCTCCTTAAATTCTAATCAAGTTATTAACATCACTTACATTTCACTGCCTTTATTCTGACACTGAGCGGAAACTTAACAATACAACCTTTAGAGGCTACCCAACCTGCCTGCCCTAAACCCTGAAGTTTCTTAAGATTCAAGCACTTAAAATGAAGGCTATTCCAGGTCAGGGCAATTCACATATTGACACATGAATACTCATATTATTAAGTTCCATTCTTCTTTCTCATAAATGAGGTTTCTGTGTCAAACAAAGTCTAATCACTTCTCTGCCTTGATAATGTATGTTTCTTAGTTTCATAGATTATGATTCTTACAACCACTCATGTGATAACCTTTTTATTTCTTCAGCCCAAAAGCTTTTAATGTGAATATTGGCCAACCATGCTGAGAGTGTGTATATAAAATATTAACTGCAACATATTATGTTGTCATAAAAATATTCAAGCAACAGAAATTGTATACAAATAAACAGAACCCACTATGGTATATGTCAATATTTGTACTTACCGTAAGTAATGTCAATCTGTAATGTATCCATAGGCCTTTACTGAGAAAATAAGATGAAACTAGCTCTTACCTTTGCTGAAGTTGATTTGTGTTGGGGAAATCAAAAAGCATAAACAGCCAGGCTAGCTGTAACAGTTGTGATGGGTTCTACATTTTCAAACACTGGATTGGTTATGTTCAAATTTTACAGTGGTTTTTTTCTAAGAGTCAAATTGTGCTTGGCTTCACCTGTCTTTCCAACCACATATATTATTATAATTGCTTCTGCTCTGTCTTATAGAATTACCTCAAGAGTTTGAAATGCACCAGCATTTAGCATATAGTAAGTTGTGCCCAAATGTTGCTGTTGGAAACAAAGCAGGACAGATCTGAGAACTGGGGTAACTGACTTCTGAAAAATGTCATACTCTGATCTTCTCTCCACCCTTCCCAAAGCTCCTATCAGTGTATGCTGAAGACGGGAGACCTGCTCACGTGGATAGAGAATAACGGAGATAAAGTAATCACTTTCTACTCTCCATTGATGTAATATACTTATTGACTCTTTCTATTTGTTTTCCAAGACAAGATCTCTTTATACAGCCCTCATTGTTCTAGAATCTACTGTTTTGAGCAGCCCAGCCTTGTACACACAGAGGTCCATCTGGTTTTGCTTTCTGAGTACTCAGATTAGAAATATGGGCCACCACTCCTGTTTCCAAGCCTATCTTATGACCATGACTTTCTGAAGCAATTGTGTAGCCTCCCTAAAGAGAAAGGAATCCCAAAACTCAATAAGAATGGATACATTTGTCTATTTTCCAGACAGATTCTGTCTAGAAATCCAGAAAAAAAAAAGAAAAAAACAAGATAGATAAACCCTTAGCCAGACTAACCAGAGGGAAAGAGACATTATCCAAATTAATAACATCAAAAATGAAAAGGGAGAGAGAGAGAGACATAACAGAAATCATGGAAATTGAAAAAAAATCATCAGATCCTACTACAAAAGCTTATACTCAACAAAATTGGAAAATATGGATGAAGTGGACAATTTTCTAGACAGATACCAGGTGCCAAAGTTAAAACAGGATCAGATAAACCATTTAAATAGACTCCAAACCCCTAAAGAAATAGAAGCAGTCATTAATAGCCTCCCAACTGAAAAACGCCCAGTACTAGATGGGTTTAGTGGAGAATTCTATCAGAGTTTCAAAGGAGACCTAATACCAATACTCTTCAAACTATTCCACAAAATAGAAACAGAAGGAACACTACCCAATTCACTCTATGAAGTCACATTGACACTGCATATTTTCCTTTGGAGATGGAATGGTTTCTGTCTAATCAGGAACTTGTCTCAATTTTTTTTTCATAAAGGAGTTCATAAGATATTTTTTCTGCTTCTATCATATTTAATGTTCCAAATATATTTTAAAAACTGGTTGAGTGCATATTACTTTTAGCTTCAGAAGATATTATGTATATTTAAGAGACATTTAACAATTATAAATTATTTTGATGAGTCAAAAATGTTAATATCGAGCTGTATATTTTAAAATAAACGTTATTAGTTTAATTAAAAAAAAGAAAAGAAAAACATAAAAAGAGTACAATGCACCTGTGAAGAAAAGACTTTGCTTCGTTAATTGAGTACACAACTCAGGGTGATGACTGTCCCTTTCTGGAATCATCAGTAGCAAATCCATCAGATCAGCAGGGCAGCATTGGTCCTGCAGCCTGAAGAATCCATGACTGGATGTTGCATTTCTATGGCTTCTTCTGTTGTTAATACAATTCTCTAACAAAGCTTTCCCCTCTCAGTGCAAACCTGCACTTGATTTACCTTGGTGACTCAACACAAATCCCAGGCTCCTGTGCACAGCAAACCTCCAGAAAACCAGTATGTTTCCTGAGGGGTTTGCCCTGCTCCATCTGATGGTCCAACTTCATCCCATGAAGGCTCTGACTACATTGCTGAAATAGTTCTGGAATTTTCTTTGTTTGTTTGTTTCTTTTTTAATAAATTTCTTGTTGTATTAAAAATAAAAAAGAGCCGGGTAATGGTGGCACACGCCTGTAATCCCAGCACTTGGGAGGCAGAGGAAGGTGGGTTTTTGAGTTCGAGGCCAGCCTGGTCTATAGAGTGAGTTCCTGGACAGCCAGGGCTACACAGAGAAGCCCTGTCTCAAAAAAAAAAAAAAAAAAAAAAAGAAAGAAATTTAAATAAACTATTGAAGAGAATAAAACATAAAATACTGTAATAACATAAGATAAACGAGTTGTCATCAAATGGGGTCGAGATTAGCAGACATCACACATCTACCCACAGGTATCATCATGTGACAGATGCCATTCAACTTAGGTAAGATGGTGTCTTCTTCTGTTGCTGAAGTGAGAACAAATTGGCCCAAAAGAAATGGAAATAAAAGTGGCAATATCTACGAAGGATTTCAAGCTCTGTAACTTTATTGCCAGTGAAATTCTGAGGAAGATAAATGCTCAGTATAGTAAAATGATGAACCTGTCAGAATATTCGCTATATTATTGTTTATAATATCAAAAGCAAAACAAACAAGCAAACAAACAAAAAGAATTAACTTGGATGCCCAAGCATATGCCAGTAGCTAAGTCACTAAGTAAGGATGCACTGAAATACACTGAAATAAAGGCAAATGCTCTTCGGGGAAAGGGTATAGGAGACCAGTTCTTTAGCACTGAATTCAAGTATATCCTTGAATGCATTAAGAGAATGAAAAAAAAATTTTTTTGAGTAACTTGTAGAAGATGGCATGTTTTGGGTTACTATATAAACACATCTGTGCATAAGGAAGCCATCAATGCCAGGGTCACCACTACCTCTAAGGATGAATGATAAATGCCTTTGAAGAGGCCAGTCTTTTTGTACCATTTGAACATTGTATTGCCAGTTTAAAAATACATTTCAGAAAGTAGAAGTCCATGGATGGCTTTGTCACAGCATGCCAGGTATTCAAGCCTCAAGGAGCTTTTGACCCCCAGGCACATTTATGTATACAAGAAGATGAGAGTAACCCAGCATCAAAGGATGCACACTCTCTCCACTTCTTACAATTGCTTTCCTCACCCACTCTTCTCCCAGAATCCAGTCACCTCTTCTCTGAGTGAATACCTGAAAGTATTGTTCACATAGGGATTGTCACTGCAGACCCTTGAAGTCAGAACCTGGGAAAGGCAAGTGTTATTTCTGACTCAAGAAAAGTACTGTATGCCAAAAGAAAAAAAAAAGTAGAGGGGGGAGAACTTACCCTAAAATGTGAAAAGATGAGAAGTGAGAGTTGAAGGTATGGTTTCTCGGGCAACATGCCCCGGCCTTATAATCAGAGAGCATCAACAACATTAGCTTCAACAACATCACTCTCACTAATGATGTGATACCTAAATACAATCAACACCGTTTATGTACAAATAGAAAAGGAGAGAAAGGCTACATAGGAAAGGTGTCAGGCTGATCAGCTATTTCTTCTTCATTAATCCCTTTTTCAAAGCAGCATTGGCTATGCTCGCTAAACCCTAGGTTAACACTGCAGAAGTGAAGAGAGAGCTGAACCCACCAGTTAAGAGGATTGTCTGTGTGTTCAACCCTGGGCAAAGTGCATGTAAAACAGAAGCTGTGTGCATCTGTCTGGCCTGGAGCTTAACATCTCAAAGAGCAACGCTGTCTCTCAAAGAACGTTGCAGTGGTGGATTCTGGGTAATCTCCCTAAGAATTTGGAGCTTCCTGTTTCTTCCATAGGAAAGAGTTATAAAATTATGTGTCAAGTTTTATCCATTTGAATATCAAAGAGAAGTAATCACGGTCATCAATACATAACTATTTCAAATAAATAATACAGGATAGAGTACCACTAAATGAAAAAAAATGGCAGATGAACTCATTGTTAAACTGTAGTGGATGTCCCTACTCTCAGAAATATTCTGAAAACAACAGGAAGCCTGGAGAAACCTAAGACTCAGGTCCTTCTTGGAGTTGGGAAGAACGGGATCGACAGTCCCAATGTTGGTTTGCAATCACTCTGGTTTCTCTCTCTTTCAGCTTCCTGGTCCATAAGTTCCGTTCTCCTTAACTTCCCACATCTGATGGGCTTTGCTTTGTGATAGGAACAAGCATGTTCAATACTCAATAGAGCCCATGGGAGGGAAACTAAACCTGCTAGTGTCTCTGGGTCTCTTGGTCTATAGGAAACAAAACCAAAAATTTCCAAAAACAAAAGCCTTCCTTTTGGTTTTGGAAATTTTATCTGTTACTGTAAGAATTTGCTTTGCATTTCAAAGAGGCTTGGAAAAGTGTCTGATACTGTCTAAAACAGTTAAGGTATACCCCTTTAAATTATGACTGCACATAGCTTGAAAGTAAACTAATACTAAGCTAAAACAAAAACGAGGGAAATACAGTCAAATTATACTTTTTGTCACAATTACTACTGAGCTCCTTGAAATACTATTTTCTCAACTACATTTTTGTGGTTTACTGAGGTGGGATTCCAGGTAGCCTAAGCTCTTCTCATCCTTACCATGTAACCAAGGCTGGCCTTGAATCCTGACCCTCCTTTCTTGACCTCCTAGGTCCATATGTCACCAGCTTTGCCAAATACTTTTTTCATCCCAGGGCCCTAAACACATTCCTTGTCTGCTTTGGTAATCTGGCATTGGCTTTCTGTCTGCATCTCCCACTTCACCATTTGAAACAACTATGTGTTGTCTCTTGCTCAAAAAGCCAAAGGAAGTTTAGGTCCATAATAAGATAAGTTGAACAGTCTGCTTTTGATTTTTTTCCTCCTGTAAGATGATGCTTTGGCCATGTATGCTGCTGTGTGACATGACTATAATCATGTTCTAGGTGCTAACCAACTATATTGCTCACTGAGTGGCTGTGTAGTCATCTACTGCTCAGCTTCATTGATGAAAACAACCTTCTAGCAAGTGGCACTAGCAAGTCCCAAGACTGTCTACTAACAAAAGATATGTGTTCTGACAGTCTTTTATCTTTAAACTTCATTTTCTATAAAGTCTGACGTCAAGGTGCTTTCCAAAGTTTAGGCACTTCAGGCCCCTGGGCTAGTTTGAACTAGAATGTCCCCCACTGTCTCATGAGTTTGAGCGCTTAGGTCCCAGTCGGTGGAGCTGTTAATGGAGGTTATGGAACCTTTAGGATGTTTAGCCTTGCAGGAAGAAGTAGGCTTTTAGTGTTTGTTGCCTATGTTTTGAGGAATGAGAAAGCAGACAGTTTATTAGTGCCACTGAGCAATTAAGCAAAGCCAATCTCAAAAGGCCACCAAGAAGACACTGACGTTGTATTTAAAAAATCATAAAACGAGAAAGCAATCAACTGTTTCTTGCATATTTCTTGTGTATACCTTGGCTCGCTGTGTATGTGATGGTGAGCTTCCTGGATGTTCTAGGTAAGACCAGAGCTGAGGTGTAAGGGCTGCCTCCTGCCTGATAAGTCATTCTACTCCTCAGAGCAATAAACCAGCCCTCTGACAGGACAAAAAAGCCCAATGAAAACAAAAATAGGTCCAAAAATAAGTGAATAACTTCCAGAAGAAGACAGGAAGGTCTAGGCCCTTAAGAACTGAACTAAATAATAACATGGCCACACACAATAATGCAGGGGAAAATAATATTTGCCTTCCTTAATAATTATACTACAATACACTTATGATTTAATTTTTTAAAAAGTTAATGCAGATTCCTAGAAGGGATCTAAAATATTTAACTCTTTCATTATTTTCCCCTTTAATTTCCCATCTGTCTCTGAGGACTCAACCATACCTAGAACTTGCTTGAAAATCACCAATAGAGTCTGAAAACCAGGCTCAATGGGATGCCTGCAGACAAGAATTTCACAGGGTGGCAGCTATGAGTCATCTCTTAGATAGTTCCTGAATACAGATTAGAAAGACAGTGGTTGAGAAATCATGTTGAAAGAAAATGAAAAGAAGCTAGAGTATGTTTGTAATACACTTCCCAAACTGGCATAGAGACTATCACCGCTACCTCAGCCCATATCAAGGCAAGGGACTCCTTGCTTTTTTCTTTGTTTGGACGAGCCAACTACACACCATTGTTTTCTGGCAACGAGAATAGCCATGGAGCTAATGTTTAAGTAAAAGATACTCTAAGGTTTGCTGCCCCACCCTCACCCCACGGTCACCACCATTGTATGCTTACCTCCACTGAACACAAGTTAATTATTGCTGGCTCTAAGTAGAAAAGGATTTATTGACAGCTACCTGGAAGTGAAGAACTGGGGCTATAAGAGAAACTGAAGCAAACAGAGCATCAGCTAAGACTACAGCCAACAGCACAGCCTGAGGGTCATCCATGGATACGACTGTGCTGGCCTGTGAACGCTTGGTACTATAAAGTCCCACCTCAGGCCTTTGGCCAGGGATGCTTGAACATGCTGCCAGAGCTTTGCTGAGGCCACTTCTTTCTCCTGAATGAAGACATCACTGCCACTGCTTCTTGAGTATTAGTGGCCAACGCGAAGACCAAGACCAGTACATTTCAAATCATGGATCAATACCCTAGATGAAAAGGAGCAGGGAGCCCAGCACCTGCCAATTTCAGTTCCTGTAACTGTAGAGCATCTCTGCCTACCATAGCTTTCAGAATGACGGGAAAGGGCTGCAAAGCAAGACTGACTCTGACAAAAAGGGCGGGGATTTCTCCCACCTAGAAATCTATCAGAATAATGACGATGTATCAGTGCATGCTTACATATGATAAATCTAAAGCCCTTCTAGTAGTAAATTAGGAATTCTTCTTAGAAGACTATGAAGATAGCGAGTACTGAGATAATTTCTGTTATGTTCTTGCTTTTTCTAGTAACTATGTTTTTGGTACTCCCTAATACCGTGGACAGAATGATAATGAGTTGTATTTAGTCAAATGATTTTTAAAAAATTACCTCAAAAGTTAATTTTATGCTCCTTGCCTCGGTTTTTTAAATTTATTAAATGTGAATGGTTTATATGAATAATGAAATTATGTAAGTATTATATAAGATAATGTTCAGAACAATAAGTGGGTCCTAGAAAGAATTCAATAAATGTCCTCATTTATATTCAGTTGTAACATGAAGTTGATTTTTCACAACTTCAGCATAGTATTTAGGCTTAATCTCATTAAGAGACAACTCTCGATTGTATCAAAAAGTCAATCATTTGATACTTTTATTATAGCAAGAGAGAAGAGAAGAGGGATACTATTTTATCATTTTCAAAAGATCTTTACAATAGATCATTTGATTTGATGCAAAATTAAAGGCTTTATAACAATGGAGTTTTTTTAGAAGCAAACTCAGACACAAAATAGATAGATGATCTCTTTAAAGATTAAGGTAAGAACAATAATGTATACATAGTTTACTTATCTCTGTTCCAACATACTAGTAACAGTAAGAACATTTTAATCTCCGAACAACCGTTTCCCTGGACACTCATGTTTACCATCAGTCCTGATTGGAAATTACAGTTTCCACTACAACTTCCAATGAGGACCCTAAGACTGGGCAAGCTCCTTGAGGGTCAGGAGTTCACAGCCACCAAAAAACAAATCATCTACTGAAATAAAAACTGATAATATAATGTTAGGCTCTAACCAAGAGCATTCAGAAATGCTTTCATAATCAACGATGCCTGCCAGTTAGCCAAAATCTTCATGAAGATTGCTTTCTAGAAGCCAGTGGAAGTCTGGGTCATTGTAGTTATTTGTCACATTCATTACAGGTACATGGGACACTTATCATCTCAGTTGGGCACTGAAGGTATTACAAAGATAAATCAGATGCAGTCCTTGTAGGAATCTACAGAATAAGAGATACTGGTACTTATATTTTACACCATCAGTGGCAAGTTAGAATGTGATTTTCACTCCAAAATGTTTTTAAGGTATAACTGATCACACCACATAAGCACACACATTCTCCAGTTCATGAAGCATGTTTTGTGCGTGGGTGTACATGTAAGAGTTAAGAAATCGGCCAACTATCCCGGATATGGTGTTAGAAGAATGCATGGTCAGTGGTTTCGGGAGAATGCTGTTTTGCACCCACCAATCACCAAAGAGGTCACTTCTAAAACATCTACCAGCTAGGAAACATTAGCCATACTGCAAACAAACATCAAGGTGCACGCTGTTCACTCAGTGAGAAGTCACAGAGGGAAAAGAGCCTTAAAGAACTGAACCCTTTGAACTCTTCTGTCAGGAGGAAATAACAATTTGTACGAGAGAGAGAGAGAGAGAGAGAGAGAGAGAGAGAGAGAGAGAGAGAGAGAGAGAGAAAGGGAAAGGGAAAGAAAGAGAGGGAGACAGAGAAGGAGGAAGGAAGAAAGGCAGGCAGACAGACAGAAAAGAAAATTATATGTGGCTATTCTTTTCTCTTTGTACCAACTTTGGAAAATACTGAGCCAGTCAGTGAGTGTTCGTAGCTCAGCTCACCAATTCAGCTGCTTGAGCGCAGCCTTTCCCAGACAGCTCTGAGCTAGGAACAGTCAGGCAGGCAGAGACTCCTGGACTGACTTTCAAGTGCCCTGGTGTGTCCTCCAACACCATGAATAAGGTTCTCTTGTGCCTTGTTTAAACACATTCATTATAAAATTAGACTTTGATCTTTTTGTCAGCAACAGCTAAATCTCTGTAGAGCTACCAAAACGCATTTTACTGCTGAGATTGTTAGTGTGTTCTGGCTTCTTGGGGGATCCTACAGCTGCTGCTTTTGAGAGAGTGGTTGCTCTTCTCCCAGGAATGAAGGATTTCCGTGAAAGGAGGATATTTTCCTGTTTACTGTCGACAATGCATCCTCATTTCTCTCTTATAACTCCAGAACTTGTTTCAAACATCTTCGCAGGCAAGCTGCCCCAGTGCAAGCGTAACCTCGCAGTTTCCAGCGTGATAGAAAACACAGAACTAACGGAAAAATAAAAATAAAAACGAGGCAGAGCACCAGCCACACCAGAAAGATAGCAAAGAGGACCACACCACAAACATTTTTTCACACCATTTGCTTTTGTAAACAATATAATATCAATATTAAATAATAAAATAACAGCCTCATCAGTGGTTTCATCTCACACTATCAAAATATTTGTCTTTTTAACACAACATAAACAATTTAAGAAAGTAACTGGATGTGGGGATTGAATTATACAAATTCACTCATTTACACACATGCACACACACACACATGCACACACACACACACACACACACACAGAGGATACGGCAATGCCTATGAGTTTTTAAATACACAGTATGCTGTTCTGGGAAAGGGGTATTTTCATATGAACTAGCACATTAAAAACTTCATCTTTAGTGGAGATTATCATCTGAAATAAGGGTGGTTATTTTCCCAAAACTTCACTAGAAATTTTCTTAGACATGAGAACAGAGATAATGAGGTTAACCATCTTCAATAAGTTTATGCAGTTTGCTGTGCTCAGATTCAAGTACGGTGACCGCAACAAAGATCATTTGGTCGAGTCTTGGAAAACACCAAAGCTATGCATTGCTAGCAAGTTCACAAAATTGATATACTGAAGAGAGGAATTTACTTAACTTCCAAATTGTTAGGTACAATTCTTCCACTTATATATAAGAGTGTTTAGGGCCAGGTATTGGGGTGCCCCTTTAATTCCTGTACTAGTCGGTAAAGGTGGGAGCCTGCTCTACATAGAAGGTTTTTGGCCTTAGAAAAGATTCCTACCCTGTCTTGAGAAGGTGCGGTGCAGGGGTCTGGAGAGAAAGAGAGGTGACTCAGCAGCTAGGAGACCAGGCTGCTTCCTTAGAGGACCTGGGTTTAGTTCCCAGCTCCCACAAGGCAGCTTACAGCCATCTGGATCTTTCCTTGCAGGGTATCTGATGCCCTCTTCTGGTCTCTGCAGTCAATGCAGACACAGGCATACACACAAAACACACAAAATCAAAATAAATAAACCTCAACATTTTTTAAGTTAAAAAAAGCATTTAAGGATACATTTTAAATTGATTCATATGCAAAAGAGAAAAAGCCACTTCAACAACTGAAAAGCTGACCAAAGCTCTCATGCCTCAGGTTCTCCCTCTCTGACGCACTAATTACCCACCCAAGCCCTGCTTCTCTAAGCCTCCATCACTCCTCTCTGCATTACACTGAAGTTCTCCTCTGTAGCTGTCCTCGCTGTTCTCGGTGGACCTCAAGGGCAGGAAAACTCCAAGTACCTCTCCTTTAAACAGGCAATTAAAAATAAAATTTTCCTGACCTATACTGACATATGAATGAGGTCTTAAGTAGGCCAAGGCCACCAATGGAATTCACAGAACTACAAGCGGTTCCTGTGAGCACGCCAGGAGCTCAATTTATTACTCAAAGCCTCTACCATAAATAGATCACTCTAGAAGCTACGCCATTTGGTGGCTCCATGCCTAGGACCAGTCAACTCTGTCAAGAAATGTTCCTTCCTATCAACGTCTTCACCTTCAAGGTAATACTGTTGTCATTTAAAATATTCTTTATGTTTAACTCGCCTAATCTTTTCAGATATTCTAAAACTATTGTCAAAGATGTGGAAAGTGCACCCCTCTCTTTTTAAAGGACATTTTAAATAGGCGCGTACCAACGTGTGGCAATGCTTCATTGGGAGGTAGGTTATTCTTCAACACCAAATGAAAGCAGCGCATCCCCTGTTCCACACAGTAATCTCCACTGCTTTATCCTTTCGTAAATTGATTTCCACTGCCTTGAGCTAACTTAGCTTATGGGTACCAAGTTTTTGAAGGAAACAGGAGAGTATCTTTACAATACACCACTTAGTTTTAGTGTTACTGAAATTGACTAAGTCTTGCCCAGCAGGGAGAAAGGAATACTTCTTGTAATTCCTAATAGAGAATAGTTAATTATTTATTGCATAGCATGTATGTTAAGGCATTGTGCTCTGGGAGAAGTAGAATTGGAAGAGTGTCCTCTGATACCTCAGGGGCAAGTGTGGAAAACAAAGAATAAATGTCTCCTTTTTTTTTAAAAGGAGAAAAGAAATAGTAGAACACAGCTGGATTGATTACCAAAATAAGAGACAAATGACTGAAGGTCAGTAAAGGCAGAAACAGGAAGGAAGTAGCCTTGGAGAGAGGAATTTGATGAATCTGAGAGTGATTGGTATGGGCAACTTAATGAGATTAAACTTGGCTTCGCGGAAGAGTAGGGAGGACAGGTTGGCATTGTTAGGATTGTGAGCAAAGAACAGAAGCTCGGAGAGAAGTGACTTTGTTGAAAGAGCTTTTACGAGATGGAAGTTTCTAGAAGAGGCATGCCTGGCAATAAATTAGAAAAGTGGCTTACGTTCTTGGCTGTTAAACCAAGAAGTCTGTATTTATTCTGAGGGCAATGGAGAACACCGTTAACTAGACAACCTAGGTCTGAGAATGTCAGACAGTGTGTGTCTTCAGTGTGTCCCCACAGCAAGGCCACCAACATGCTCAGGAATGTCTTCAGACTGACTCAAGAGCCCCTTCCCCCAGTTGATGAATTAGAAACAACCAAATTGGAGCTTGGTAGCCCATGTTTCAGCCAGCACCCTGGGTGATTCTAACTTTCACTCAAGTTTGAGAGCTGCTGATTAAACAAATCAAAGTTACCAAGAGGCCTATGGAAAATACAGGATCGATGGAATCCTTAGGGGTACATCAACCAAAACCACAGAAATAGTAACTAGTTGGAGCAGCTGCTCTCAAAACAGGAGAAGTATGTGGTAGCCAGGATACAACAGAAAATGCTACTCCAGATGAACCAGAAATTCTTACTATATAGCCAAAGAAACAAAGTCTGCTTATTAAAATATGCCTACATTTCATGTTTGTTACTGCATCATTCACAAAGACAAAATATATAATCAATTGTGGGGCCTGCCAGTACATATGTGGTAAAAGAAATTCTCACAGGTATATAAACTATGAGATATTATTCAACCTTACAGCAAAACGAAAGGAACCTGGGGGTAGGGTTGGGGGAGGGCTTATGTGAAGAGAAATAGGAGACACAAGAAGAAAAATAACCTACTTTTTCATAAATGAAAGCTACAAAAAATAGAAATGGTCTCAAAGTAGGAGCAGAGCAGAACTGAAGGAGATGCTGACCACCACTAGAAACTTGAAATGGAGGGGAAGGGAGGGAAATTTGGCAATGGGTACCAAAATACAGAGAGATGGGAAGAATCTATTCTAGCATCCTGTATCACAGAAGAGTGAGTGTAGTTTTAAACAGCCTGCTGCCATCATTTATGGAGAACCAGAGGAGATGGGCAGAGCCTCTCAATGCAGAGAAATAATAAACGCACCAGCAGATGGAATGCCATTTGTTCCTTCTGAGTTGATTAATTCATACTGTATATGTATACTGAACTGTCAAACTATGCCTATGAATGTGCACAATTACTATGCCAATTGAAAATAAATAAATTCACGTATAATAAAAAATAATGCAAGCCGTAAGATTTGGCTGCTTAAGGTGAACTGACACCCGTGAGGCAGCACAACAGAGAGAACACGGCCAGTCATTTCCAAGTTGGAGAGTAAATAGGACAAAGAGTGCATTTATAAAAGTTTTTCCTATTTGGCATTTAGTGGCGCGTCAAGACCACCTTTTAGAGCTCTAGGCTGGAGGCAGGGTTTGGTGGTTCACAGTGAATACTAGTCTTGCCGAGGACCCAACATCCACATAGAGAAGAACACAAGCAACACGGTCCCCAGCGCATCCAAAGCCCTCTAACAGTTTCCAGTGGCTTCTACACTCATGTACACATAAACACACACATATAGAAATAATTAGAGAAGAACTTAAAATTTAGATATTTTAAAAATAATTAAATAATTTTCTTGAAAATAGCTTTTTTCTTAGAGGCTGATCATTGGAGGAAATTTAAAATGACCATGCAAATTATAGTGAACTGGCCTTCCTGTTGCTTCCGGGTGAGATAGCGACCTCATCAGCATGCACATACCACAGGAATCGGGGAGAGAGAACTACGATTTCCTGAAGATTCCTCTCTTCATGATGCTCACCTGAAGCATGCTACTTAACTGTCACAGAAAATTGTCATGAGTCAGCCATTGTTACTTTCCTTTTTCTGGAGTTAAGGAAAGTCAAGGTGTAGGCGTTCCGTGAAATAATCACATTCTAAGTTATAAGGCCAGGACTTGGTCTCTCAGCCTCTGTAGCATGTGCCCTTAAGCCCAGAGACTGTGTTGTAAAGAAAGATCCACCAGCCCCCAGTTTTCTGTTTCCAAGACTCTTCAGAAGTTGTCATGCTGTCTACACAGAGGGGACAATGTCTGGCAAATATGTAAGTGGTTCTAGGTTGTTCATGCCTTAAGTCATTTTCTGTTGTAAACACTAGGGGTGTGAGGGTCTGTTACCTGACCTCAGGAAACAAGGATTCCTAGAGCCCTGTGGAAGAACTGCCCCACAGGCAACCTAGAATAAAGTCTTAAGTTTCAATATTGAAGCACACGGGACTCCGCAGGAAGGCTATACATCATACTGCAGTGGAGAGGCCCAGCCCCTCTGCCCTTCCAGCCTTCTGCAAACAAACAAGTAAGCAAACAAACAAGCAAACAAACACACACACAAACCAAAAACTGAGGAGCTGAGCCTAGACCCAAAAGCTTATGAATGTCACCACTGCAGGTGAGCAAGGTCAAAGACAGGCCAGTGAAGATAGTAACACAGGGGTCTTCAGACCACAAAGGACAATGAAAGGGTGAATATTCCTGGAAGTGGGTCATGGCTTTTCCCCAAGTTGAGCAAAGCCAGTCATACACAGCTGGAGTAAACTGTGCAGAGCAGAAATTCCCTAGAGTGTGCGATGCCAGTCTCCTCCTCCCACAGCAGATGGGCACCCAAACCCCAGTTAGTTGCTTTTCTTATTTTTGTGTGTGCTTCTTGGCATTTCTGTGACCTTGACTACAGTTCAGGAGTATGCTAGGGGTTTTATGACTATTAAATTTAATTTAATTCAATTGCAGTGATGAGAGGTAGTGACTCTATTATTCCTGTTTGCACATGAGAATTAAAAAAAAAGAAGAAGAAGGAGGAGGAGGAGGAGGAAGAGGAAGAGGAAGAGGAAGAAGAAGAAGAAAAAGAAGAAAGAAAGAAAGAAAGAAAGAAAGAAAGAAAGAAAGAAAGAAAGAAAGAAAGAAAGAAAGAAAGAAAGAAAAAGAAGAGCAAACAGGTTCAGAGAAAGGTGAAGAGTAACAACAGGAGTTGGCCTCTGTGAACCCACTTCACCATCACAAGGATCCTTTAAACACACTGCGATCCCAGAGGACAGGCTGCTCACACTCAAGTTTCAACTGTATTGGACTAAATTGGATTCACTGTGGCTGTCTATACCCAACAGGTGGGTGCTCCTGAGAAACCCGATGGGCTGGTTACAGTAGTGAGGAGGTCAGGGAAAAGAGGAAACCCTGTCCCTTTTCAATAGTGTTACACTAGAGACATCTACACTCTCTGGGCATAAATGTGGTGGCAGCTCACTTATTCCTATGAGAAGGGCAGGTTCATGGAGAGAAGGAGATGACTGGTCTGATGACTCATCTGTCCTTCAGTGTTCTGGTCACCATTGCAAACTCAGAGAAATCAAAAGGCACACTATTGTACTCAGGGTTTTGTTTTTGTTTTTGTTTTGTTTTTGTTCTGTTTGTTTGATATTTTCTTTATTTACATTTCAAATGTTTTCCCCCTTTCCAGGTCTCCCCTTTGGAATCCCCCTATTTTATCACCCCTCCCTCTGCCTCTATGAGGGTGCTCCCCCACCCACCCACCCAGCCAGCCATTCCTGTCTTCCTGCTCTGACATTCCTCTACACTGGGGCATCAACATTTCATAAGACCAAGGGCTACTCCTCCCACTGATGTCCAACAAAGGCATCCTCTGCTACATGTTTGGACAGAGCCATGGGACCCTCCATATGTACTCTTTAGTTGGAGCTCCAGGGGGTCTGGCCTGTTGACACCATTGCTCCCCCCATGGGGTTGCAAACACCTTCAGCTCCTTCAGTCCCTCCTCCAACTCTTCCATCAAGGACCCCAGTGCTGTACTCATTCTTAAAATGGAAAGGGCTACAGTTTGACACCAGTTCCTCCGTGTGACACCCACACCCTCACCCAAGTCCACAAGACTCGCATACCAAACTTCTACCATTTCCAGTTCTGCCTTGCTGTTCTCTGTACAGAGTACCCAGGTGCCCACTTGGGAAACATTTCCCACTTCTGAGGAGTGGAGGGCAAACACGCAGACCAGCACAAAGCAAAACCCACGCGTGTGAAGAGTAATTCTCAAAGTTAAACGCTCTGGTTTCCAAAACACTGTTGCGTTTTTCAGTATTGAAATGAATCAACTTAAAGCGTGAGGAATTTGAGACGCTTCCTGGGGTTGCTTTATTGATTTTTTTTTCCCCTGATGGTATATTACCCCACAGGGCCACCTGTAATAGTGAGCAATGTGACCTCAATTCCTGTCCTGCAGCTTGGGACAGGCCAATCCGGTGACAGATAAGACTTAGTATTTGTTTGAGATTTACATCTGATTTTTCAAATCTGAAGCAGTGCTGACTAGATCCTAGAATGTGATGCCTGTTTAAAAAAAAAAAAGATTCTTTAAGGGAGCTACAGGTTGGGGGTGTGCATTCAGTGTTCAGGATACTTACATCTGTTGCTCAGCTGGAAACACTGTTAAAAGGCCATTAGAACCTTAAGGTAACAGACCTCGAAAGCTATGGAAGGCACGGAGCAATTTGCTGTTTGTGTTAGGAGGATCAGCCTCAGCCACTTCCTTCTCATGGGCTGAAAACAGCTTCTGTCATGAGCTGTGAAAATCAATTCCACAGTAACCAGGCTGAGCCGCAGCTGAAGGTGGTGCACCTACGGGCAGGCACTGCGCAGCAGAGCCTCCTTCTGGGCATGTGTGGCACCTTACAGATGTCCCAAACCGCTCCTGAGCAGAGCTGGAAGCTACCAGCAGCTTGGAACTTTCAGGAACCCACGAGCTTATCTTTTTCGACACTGGTTCTCTCTAATGCTTAATTAGGTTCAAATCAGAATTGTCACTCTGAATGAAATTAGCTTTCGGACATGTCGGGCTACACAAAGCCTCTTCTTGCCTATTCGTGTTCCATTTCCTGTTTCCGATTATAGTAATTGTGAAACATGCTCATTTCTCCCCCCAAATAAAACAGCTTCGGGGACTTTTGTACCATACAGAGCATTTTAAAATGTTGTTTCAAACATAAAGTCATGTTTTTGAAAATATATTTCAGAGGGTTAACAATGGTTTTGTCAAGGGTTGTGCTTTGTAAGCTAACGGTTAGGCTGCTACAATAAACAAGGTGTATAGCCTTTTCAGGGGTAGGAAATTGCCTTCCAGCTACGAAATGCAACCTTGGTTACCATCTATGATTAAGATCATTCTAACCAAGTAGCCAACCTTTTGTTCAGTGGGAATCTTTTATATAGCCTGCCTAGCTTCTAGGTACAGAACCTACCACTGAAATCATAGTTGCTTATACATTCAACTTCCTACGATATTACCTTTATATCAATAAGCCAGGCTGAGAAACGGATTCAACCTCATGTGTTAATGTTCTGTTAAAAACAAAATGAAAAAATGCGCATTATCAAATTTTTTTGTCACAAATATCAGGTTTATCTAACATGATTTTACCTCCAGTTTAAATGGATTTATATAGTACACATTTCACTCAAAGCAGAAGCGTGCATTTGGATGCCTTTAGATTCTACCCTTCAAAGTACGAAATGAATGTCTGTAAATGATTCTAAGATATCTCCAAGTTATGTTTGCTGGCAGAGAAGAAGGCAGTAAGTATGAAGAGCTTCCTTCCACTTGAGAGATTTGCCTGTGGGTGGCAGAGGTCGGCAGTACTGGATGGTACTTCACATCTGATAGAGACTAGCCGTCACAGGAACCACGTGGCAATGTATGTGAAATGAATAGATTCTTCAGTGTCCTCTTATAAAAGGGTTAGCCCAAGCTGTCAGCATCCTACTTGACCTCCAGATACCTGACGCCCCCCAGTCTGGAGTAAGACGTCACCTAAGGATGCCAGCAGTAAAAGCACACACAGCATTTCATGGGATTAGCATTTGATATGTAAGAGGGAACTGTTTTCCCCAAGTTCAGTGCAAACCAATGGCCAAGCAAGAGTGTGCAAGGGGCCTGCATTTCCAATGAAGTGACAATGGACGTTAGGACTCAGGTTTGACTCTTCCAATGGAGCTCTGAAGGCTTTGAAAGACTTTCTGAGGCAAACAGAAAACAGGTTGCTGTCAAAATCTTGGTTTGTTTACAGGTGACTTGTACTAAAGCTCAACCAAATGTCTGTCTTCTAAAATTAATTCCTTGGTGTGGACAAGTGTTTAGATCTGGAAGGGAAATGACTGGGACACATGATAAGGGTAACTTGTTTCATAAGCTGCTTCCCACTAGTGTCCCTTTGACAATACATCACCACACTGCACTTTAAGAAGATAGAATAGTTAAGGCTTTTGGAGGAAAAAAAAAACACATCACTTTTATGTTTTACATTCTGTTTTGTCCACCATTGGAGAAGCAAACGGATACAGGACAATAACTCCTTTTGTTTCTTTTCCAGATAGTGGTAAAGCTTCTCACTGGTACATATGTATGCTCCATGCATGGCGACCTTTCTGAAGTTCATTTCACAAGTGCTATTGACTTGAAGCTATTCTGACCCATTAAGAAAATAAGTGAAAATTATTCATCCTCCCTTCAGAAGACTTCAAAAGGCTTTTTTCCCTTGCAAAGAAAATAGTTGCCTTAAATCCTCTATGACTTTATAAGCAATATCCCGAGTTGCCTGGGATCCCAAGAGGAACACTGGTCCCTCAGCACAGCGGTCCTGGGGGCACAGAGGGATAAAAGGGAGTCCTTAAAAGGGGCTCTCCTGACAGTGGTGAGGCTATGGAGCCCTAGTGGCCATGCTCAGAGTGGATCTGCTCATTTGTAATTAAATAAATACAAAATGAAAAATGACCAGCTCTGTATATTGTCTCCTTACCTACAAATACATAGGTCAGGAGAAAACAGCTAGTCCTGACCCTGGAGGTCAGTGTGTGAATAACTCAAAGAGAAGGTAGGGGATAAAATTTTTCCAGACCAGAAAAAGAACACATATATTGAGACTTATGTGTTGAAAGGAATCATGCCAGTATAGTGGGGAACACCAGGGACCTCACAGTGAAGGAAACTTCCCTCCCGCTGCCCTTTTCTCCTTCTGAAACTGTGCAGAGGGTCCCTTTACTAATGAGGGCAGCTCACTGACAGCAGGAAAGTCCTTTGGGAAAGTTCCAGGCAAAGGGAAGATGGCTGCTTTCAACTTCCTCAAATGGCCATGGTGTATGTGTGTGTGTGTGTGTGTGTGTGTGTGTGTGTATGTGTATACACATATTGATACCACTAAAGGTCTGACTACAGCCAAATGTCTGGGTCCAGTATATATCTCTATCTCTATCTATCTATTTATCTATCTATTTATCTATCTATCTATCTATCTATCTATCTATCTATCTATCTATCTCTATCTATATATACCATCTATATCTATATCTATATCTATCTATCTATTGAGAGAGAGAGAGAGAGAAAATCAGTACAATCTAGAGTATCAGAATACTCTCCTGTTGGAGATTCACAGTCAAGGTAGAAAGGTCACAAAAATTACTACCTGGCATTTAACTGTTCATGCTGGCAGAAGCATGTATTTAAAACCCACTTCGTATGGAACTCGGTGTTGCTCTTAAAGAGACTCAAAGATGACGAGAGCAACAATATTGACGCCGCCTAGGAACATCCCTGAAATACAGATTTGTCGGCACAATCCAGCCGTACTCAGTCAGATACTTTGTGAGACTGAACCCAGACTATTGAAGAACAGAAAGGTTGGAGGATTTGGGCTATTCTGCTGACTCCATGTGTACCTGCTGAGATGACCCAGGCTCTTTAAAATTCCCAACAGCCATCTGTCTTTTTTTTTTTTTTTTTTTTTTTTTTTTTTTTGGCTATTGTTGGCCATGTGGATTGGGTGCTGTTGAGAACATTTACACAGACAAATGCTACAAAACTGAATACTGCTCTCACTTCTCCCAGAATAGCTGAATACTCATCACTTCACCGCTGGCCATACTGGAGAGATAGCATGGAAAACACCTACTCAGTGCACACAGCCTACATGCTTTCTCTCAAATGCCTCTGTCACCATTCAGTTCTGGAGGATTCTTCTTAAGACGATGAATATTAATCGAGCAATCAGTTGACCATCAGCTACCAAATTGGGGTGTAACTATGACTATTCTCCTTCTGGAATCATCTTCCCTTCCCTTCCCCTCCCTTCCCTTCCCCTCCCTTCCCTTCCCTTCCCTTCCCCTCCCTTCCCTTCCCTTCCCTTCCCTTCCCTTCCCTTCCCCTCCCTTCCCTTCCCTTCCCTTCCCTTCCCTTCCCTTCCCTTCCCTTCCCTGCATGGCCACAGAAATCAGTTCTGGAATCAGCAGCACATGTCCATCTACTTCTTTCCAGTGGACACATGTGGGGAAAACGATCCCTTTTGCTGCCTCTGGCATTGGCTCCGGGTGCTCCGGCAGTTGTCTTGTGCCCATATGGAGATGCGTTAGAACAGGATCCAGGAGCAGAAAGAAGAACAAGTGCAGTGCCCTGCAGATCCTATAAACAACGTTCTCTTCTCACTTCTTTCTCCCTGACCTTTGTTGGGACTCTTGATGTGTGAAAGGATGGGTGTGTAAGCCAACTGAGCCAGGATTTTCTGTGACCTGCAGCCCAAAGTAGCTGAAGCACATTATTTCAGGTGAAGATTTCAACAACGTGTTTTCTCTCAACGCTTGTATTGGAACCTCTGTGCAACTGGGTCTAGATTTTAAGCTCACTGTAGTTGATTTAAGTTTTTCACCTTTCTGATAGCCTCATTTGCTCTTTCTCTTCCCTTACCCTCTTCTAGTCCTGTCCACTTCCTGCCTACAGAGCTCTGCTGTCCTCGTCCATGGGGCCTCTGAGAAGCACCTCTCTACTCAATCTTGTTTATAGTGTTTAACCAATCAGAAACAACACTTCCCTCGTATCACTTCAGGGCCAACCTCCCTGGACGATGACCTAATTCCCACCGTAGTCAGCTGAGGACATCCAGAGATCTCTAAAACCCCCACCACACCCATGTAGCTCAACACAATGTCTCAGCAATTCCAAGTAAATTCCTGTCTCTGTTGTCCTTCACATGGCCTCTGTTCACTCCACCCTGAATTCCACCTTCCCTTGCCATTCCCTCACAAAACACTCCCCATCTTTCAAGGCTTCTGCTTACATCTGGCCACCTCATACTTTGATTCCTGTCCGATCATCAATAATGAGCTTTCAGAGGTAGAAAAACTCCAAAACACATTTTTAAATTCCAGGGAGATTATGATAAAGTGGAATTAGTTCTCTATTTTGTTGAAATTTTTAAAATTCTTTTTATACTGCCACAGTGCGAAAACAAAAACCTGTGAATGAAATTTTCTGACTTGTATGGCTGATGACCTGACTCTTGGTAACCTGACACTTTCTAAATATTAATAATTTATCCAGCGCTTATTTGAGGAATCTCTATCAACAACAGTGATGTTCTTGACTTAATGATGATAGTGAGTTTTGTATCTAACAAAAAACACAGATAAAACGATGCCAAGTTGCCTTGCCTTGGTGAGACAGTGAGTGTTTTATGGATATTTATTTCTCTGTTAATCTCTCTCTCTCTCTCCTTGGCTGTCTCTCTCCCACACACTCACCCACACTGTCCATGGGCAACCACACAGTGAAAGTTATATAAGTAATATTTGATTGACTAATAATTTTGGGCAGTACCCACAGAACCTAAATATTTCAGGATCCCCTTTTCCTACTTCAACAGTCTCCACTTCAGTTCAAGGTGATAGCTCCTTTCTTTTTGTGTTTATGGTTTTCCCTTCTAGTAATCCCTCTAAAATAAGTCAAAAAAATATTTCAGAATCATGGCCTATCCTGGTTGCAATACTTCTCTAAGGGATCCCAACTGCTCTCAAATGAAAGGTTAAAGCTTTCATTTGTTTAAATTAAGGCTTTTTAGGACCCAGCAAAGGAAAACACTCACTGACTTGATAGGATGGGCACATTGGTTGGATGGGAGAGAAAGAATTCTTCCCCACTGTGCAGTCGCCATCCAGAAGCAGGGCAGGAGGTCAGAGGGAGTTCTGTGGTTAAAGGGGAGTGAGCAAACATAGGAAGTCTTTCTCTCTCTCTCTCTCTCTCTCTCTCTCTCTCTCTCTCTCTCTCTCTCTCTCTCTGTGTGTGTGTGTGTGTGTGTGTGTAGTAGTGTGTGTGTGAACAGTAGTTCACAGGGGATCTTAGACAGCTTCTCACAGTCCAGGTCACACTCCAGTTCCTCAGTGATGCACATGTAAGGCCCTCTGCTTAGATAACATGATCCCATGAATCTGCTTGCCTTTAATGATGAACACCCTGTCTCAGCTCGATTTACTATGTTTTCAACTGTACCCTGTTGAAACTTTTGTTTTTCAATGGGATCAAAGTTCCCTGGAATTACAGAGGGAGCACAACACTCAGGGGCTTATACAGAGGGAAAGGCCTGAGATGATCAGTGAACCAGAGGCTGTTGAAATGTAGTCATTTCTGTTGTTCTTTGTTACTGTTGCAAGAGTTCAAGAACAAAGGCAATTAGGTGACAATAGCAACCTATTTTTGTCCCGATTTATTAAAATTTAGAAAATTTTATGCAAGATTTACCACTGTGAGCTATTTTATTTACATACTTTTGCACTTGTGCATTTGTGCACTTGTGTGGATGGTTGTCTTCTGTTTGTCCTGTTTGAATGGCTGTCTTCTGTCTGTCCTTATTGCTTTGTTTGTTTGTGTGTGTGTGTTTGGGACAAGGGTGTGGCCACGTAGCCCAGGCTGGCCTAGAACTCCAGATACCCTGCCTTAACCTTCTGAATGCAGAGATACAGGCCCAGCACTCCTGACTTGACAATACTTTCCAAATGGGGCTGTGTAAAATACTGTCAACCAGATAACTGGATAATTTTGGATAATTGGTATATAATTTAAAGTTATGTTATATGCAGTGAAAAAAATATAACAGATTACTTTAGCAGGTAAAGTAAGACAACATCCAGATTTCTAAAATATTAAAACAGTTGTTTATACTAGCTAGACAGCCCTAAATCTCTGGCCTTTCTAGAACTCTTCAGGGATATGTAAATTATAGAAGAATTGCATAATGTTAGCTTTTTAAAGTTTAAATAAGACAGAAATTAGGATCAAGTCATTTATTAACCGTTATTTTACTACAAGTTTTACAGAGTAGACCACCTAACTGGAAACAACAATTTTATATTTTATGAGTGTTCAAACATTTAAGCACTTGTTTCCTTATATAAATGAATACTATCTTTTAACCTCAATGTTTTAAGAACAGAATGCTGTGTGCTTTGAACCAATCCTTGATAGTGGCCTACATTCTAGTCACAAGCTATTAAGAGACAGTATAATAACAGAAGTGAGTGTTCTGGAAAAAAAAAGTGTGTCAGTCCTGAAATGACAAGAAATTATTCTCTTAATAAATCAGCGGAACTGACTTTGTTTGGAAGGAACACTCTCAACTGACTCCCAAATCAAAGATTTAACAGGAAGAACTCCTAATAACCTGGATTTCAGATGGCTTTGCTACCTGGAAATAGAGTAATTATTTTAGAAATCTAGTGACTTGCCAAACCATAGAAATAAAAAATTGAAATTCAGCTAATTAATTTATGATTCACTTTGTTCATCCAAAGTGCTTTAAAGGTAGCCATCCATTAACAAAAGAGGGGGCAGGGATCAGAAATCGTTGAGTAAAGCAGATAAATGGAACTTAAACCATTTATCCAAAACTAAGACTTTTAGCACAGCTGAGAAGTGGTAAGAATTACTCAACACTGCTTTTCCACTTATGTTAATGCAGTAACTACATATGAACTAAAAGAAAATGTGTTAATGATCAATGAAACAAAGCCAAGCCTGTGTACGTATGTGTTGTGTGTTTGTATGCACACATATGAAGAATTCACATATGTACATACTTGAAGCTAAAATAAGGACTTAGAGCACCAGATCACCAGAATATGGGGGGCGGGGAAGGAATCCTAGTTTCACCATAGATCTTGACATAGCTAATTGACAAATTTGCATAAAAAGACAGAGACATTTTAATGCATTCTTAATGTTCAACTGTGCCCCAACTCCAGACATACCTGAGAGAGATAAAGTACATGTTAAAAATGGTTGGTTTTAAATTTTGTCCCAGTCAGTGGAAATAGGACTTTGCTCCAGCTTCTACCCTATGGGTAGCAATCTATTGTAAACTTTGTTTGGCTAACCCAATATTCCAGGTTTTGGACTAAGCTAATGCTCTAGTAGACCCAGTACACAGAAAGAAACCAATGTATGTGCTTTATAGAACCATATAAATACAATAAAAATGAGTCAGGAAATGTAGAGATGTGTTATTAAGTGGTAGTGGTAGAGGGTGACCAATTCCCAGGAAGCTAAAATCAAAATTCAAGGTATTTGGGGAATGGTGTTGCAACTCAATATAAATTCAGCACACATAACTTTGTAAGAATATATAGATGGATGTATTGGCCAACAACACATATAAGAGGGTTAAAGATTAGGTCTTGTATGTTGTACATCCAACAAATGCTGGAGACTTAATTATGTAGAACAATGGACCAAACTAGAGATTGGTTGACCAACTGTCAAACCAGCACTCCTGGATTTCAGCTTTTGTCTCAACAACTGTTAGCTGAGTCACTCATGGGCCTGATATTTAAAAAATAGTTGTCGTCTTTTATCTATCAAATATCAAAACTTTGGTAGTGCTTTCTCTCTCTCTCTCTCTCTCTCTCTCTCTCTCTCTCTCTCTCTCTCTCTTTGAACTTGTGTTTATGTGTGTATGTAGGTGTCTTTGACCACATATGGAGATCAGAGGACAGCTTGGGAGAATTGGTTTTCTCCTACAAAGAGGTGGGTCCCCAGATATAGCTGTCTCTTGTGAGACTATGCCGGGGCCTAGCATACACAGAAGTGGATGCTCACAGTCAGCTATTGGATGGATCACAGGGCCCCCAATGGAGGAGCTAGAGAAAGTACCCAAGGAGCTAAAGGGATCTGCAACCCTATAGGTGGAACAACATTATGAACTAACCAATACCCCGGAGCTCTTGACTCTAGCTGCATATGTATCAAAAGATGGCCTAGTCGGCCATCACTGGAAAGAGAGGCCCATTGGACACGCAAACTGTATATGCCTCAGTACAGGGGAACGCCAGGGCCAAAAAAAAAAATGGGAATGAGTGGGTAGGGAAGTGGGGGGGGGGGAGGGTATGGGGGACTTTTGGGATAGCATTGAAAATGTAATTGAGGAAAATATGTAATAAAAATAAATAAATAAATAAATAAATAAATAAAAGTAAAAAAAAAAAAAAAAAAAAAAAGAGGTGGGTCCCAGCAATCAAACTCAGGTTCTTAGGTCTGGCACCAAGCATTTTAACCAGCTGAGCCATATGGCCTGCTTAAGTATTGAGTATGAATAGGTGATGGGCACAGAATTCCTATAGACTTGAAGCATTACACAAAGTTACATTAGATAAAAGAGAAAAGAACCATGTTAAGCTACAAAGTTACTCTGACCTAAGAAATAGTACAATTTAAGATCTCAAAAAGACTACATGTAAGAAACCCTACAATAACAGTCTCTGGATTCCCATAGTTATAAGGGTGAGATGCTTCATTGTTGGGGATAATGGGTGAATGTGTGTGTGCGTGCATGAGTGGGTGTGAGTGTTTGAGTGTATGTGTAAAGGTATGCATGTGTTGCTAGAGACATAGTGCCCTGGGCACAGCAGACAAGCACTGTACAGATAATCTGCACCCCAGCACAAACAGTTGCTATAATCTGCTATAAAGCTCTTTGAGAAGTGTAGCACCAGGAAGAAATGGGAATTGCTGAGTGTTGCGGGAGTAGTGAGCAGATAAGACTGTTCCTACCCAAGCTCCTGATGCTCTAAGCTTAGGATCTTCCCAGGACACAGAAGAAGAAAAAACAAGCACGGCTATTGTGAAGCCTTTTGGCTAGATGTCAGGAAACACTGCGTGTACCACAGGAATCCTGAAATATTAGAATGGATCGCTGAGAAGGGCTCAAGAGTCAGCTCCTTTGGAAATCTTCCAAATCGGAGAGTCTATCTAATCTGCCGGCATGGGTTTAAAATCAAGGCTGCATGAAGATTGATGGTGCAGACTCTCCCTCTGAAGGCACTTCCTAGATTTATATATTACCTAGAGCCCCCCCTCTGGCAGTTAGAAGAGCTTCTCTCTACCCTGAAAAGGGCAACATTGTTCTACAATTGTGAGCTTGGAGTAAAAGTTTAATAATGTTGAGATGAAATATAATGTTCTTATTACATCGCAGTTATTTTCACTAAGCAAGCTACTTGCAAACATGGCTCAACTGGAATCTGGAGCCTGAACAGCAGTTCTTTTAAATTCCTACCATTTCTCAAGCAAACCACTGGATGTGTAAGCAAGGCAAAGGATGACTCAGGGTTTAAGATAGGAAAACCACCACACAGACTCTACCCTATACTGCATAATGAAATGTAAATGTTGCCAAGAGCTAGGGAGAGAGGGAGAGTGTGTTTATTTAATAACACCATATTTCCTAAGTGGTTATTCCAACAGCAATAGTAAATGCAATGTACTTTAGCGCTGAGTAAAGTTTATTTTGGAAAAAAACAAAACAAAACGCTTTGCCCCCAAATAAAAGCCCTTCAGTTATCTCACAATTCATTCTTTTCCTCCCCAACGTGCCTTTGACTCCATGGGACCGTGATCCTGTCCACCAGCATCGTAGGAAGGACACCCACCGGGCTTGAGATAAAGTCCTCAGCTCCTCCTCCATCCTGCTAGAGGTGATTTCAGTGGGGTGGATATATTTCAGGGACTCAGAGCTGTTAACAGTCTGTGATTTTTTTTTTAAACAATGGGGAAGACAAAAAGTATACAAGCAAAGCCCTCTGCAGTTAACTCCTGGACAATGAGTACAGCCACTGAGAATAGTCTCCTGCAAAGTAATTGGTGACTACAGAAATGATTTACAATAGCCATCTGCCCCATAGCCAGGCGCCCGGACGGTGCCGAGGGTCAAGGCAAGTCTCCTGAGAGTCTCAGAATCTACTAAAGAATACCGATGCAATTTAAAAATACTTTGCTGTTTTCTTCTTGAAGATATCTTATCTTCTGAAATCATGTTGGGAAATATGTGTGTTTAAAAGATGCAGTTTTAAAATGGCCAGATTAGAGGAGAAAAAAAACGAGTTCCTAGAAGGGAGCCCAACTCTAAACGTTTTAAAAGTTGAATTTCCTGAGATGTGGTGAGTTAAAAAGGTGAAGCTGATCCTTATCAATTAATTAGAAAGAATGAAATAACAGTAGACAAAGGGAATGGTGGTTAAGAAACTTAAGGAGTTGCAGGAGCACTGCCTTTCTAGTCATTGATTAACAAATTAGGGAGTGCTCAAGTCGGGTGGGCGAAATCCCAGAGACTGAAGAGTAAGTATTCTTATAATTCACTACACTTTCTCAAGCTTACTAGATCCAGGGAACGGAACGCCTAGCTGTGAATTGGGGAGAGGGTGCGGAAGGGGGAAGGGGGCTCCTTCTACATAAAGCACCACGCTGTTTATGATACATAAGCGTGGTTTGTTTTCCTTTTAGTAATACCCAAATTGATAGAAATATAAGTAAAGACCCTCACCCCAGCGTTTCGAAGCCGATCGTCATAAAGCATTAATTCCACAACGTATTAAAAACTAAGATGTTTTACGATATTTGCAAGTGTTTTCCTTTAGTCCACCAGTTCTTTGGAAAAACAGTGTCTGGTGGAGATCTAGCGATCTGAGGTCACATAGGACGACTTCAGCTACCCGGTTTGAGCAGCCCGCGCCCTCACAGCATCCCTAGTCTCCCCTTGGCCTCTTTCAGCTCGGCTCCCTAGCAGCCAAAGGATTATCTGTCCCCGACACGTTTCATTCACAGAGCCCCAAAGAAGCTAGGAGTCGGTTGGCGCTAAGAGCTGGAAAACACACACCCAGGCTGCTCTGCAAGTTGCTGCTCCGGCAGAGGGTGGGGGCTCGAGAGCTCGGGAGGAAGGAATGCTTGTGACCAGGAGAGCCGGAGAACCTGAAGTGCAGACCCCGGAGACGAACGCCCCCATCGGGTCACTTGCTTAAGTTGGCTCCGCGTGCACCAGCCGGCCAGAGCGGGAGGCCATGCTCGGGACCCGGCGCCACGCCGGGTGGCCCGGTTGTCTCCTCAGCCCGAGTGACCAACCGCAGTCCGGGAAGCACTGGGGCACCCTAATGGGAAAGTCCGCCCCAAATCTGAAGCAGACAGAGTACTAAGACACCTCCTCCAACTGCCTCGGGACTCCAACGTGCAGATCCTAGAGACCCGAGCAATGGGTCCCCTTAGTGGCCCGTCCCCAGCCCAGGAGCCGGGCGCCCAGTCCCTGGAAAGGACCTGGAGAGCAGAGAGCTTGAGTAGGGGAATCTCCGCGTCTCTCCACCGCCCCCGCCGGCGCGAAGGCGGGAGTGGAGAAGGCGCCACTCAGACGGTGGCGCTGAGCAAACTGCGGCCGCAGTTCTCCCAAGTTTGCCCCAGCGAGGGGGATGCTATGGGCGCCCGGCTCCGCTTTCTGCCTCCGCTAGCCGTCCTCACTCCACCGTCCTTTGCTCCAGCGGCCGGGCCAGGCTCTAGGCCAGCCACGGAGGTAGCAGGGCGCGGGAGCAAATGCAGGGAGAGAGGGGCGAGGGACGAGGGTGCTCCCGCGTGTGCACACAATGAGGCGGCGGGCACGCACACCTTCCTCCCGCCCGAAAAACGGGATCAGCCTCCGCCGCCTGGATGCAGGGACGCGGGGTCCCTGGGAGGTACCCGCAGAAAGTGAGCACCAACTGAGCAACAGGGGGTAGGGAGAGGGCGCCCCGCCGCCTCTCGGGGCTGCAGCGGGCCCGGGGCCCACGCTTACCTGCGATCTCCTGGTAGGGGATGTCCGCCAGGCTGAATCCCTTGGCACCGTAAGCCTGACGGACCTCGCTGCAGCTCCGAGCCTTCACGTCCGCCGCGGCCGGGAGGGTCAGCAGCAGCCCGGAGAGAGGAAGAATCACAGCCCGGATCCAAGAAGGCATGGTGCAACATGCAAGTCCACCTCGGCAGCCCCCAGCTCCCTGTGCGCTCTTCACCTTGCCCCTCGAGCCGAAAGCCCGCCAGAGCCTGCGGCGCGCTCCTTAGCCGCTGCCCAGCGTCACCCCCTTCCGCCAGCCGAGGGGACGAGCCGCGCAGACCTCTGGACTGCACTCAGCAAACTTTTATAAGCCAGATGGAGGATGGCAAGCCAACCAGGGCTGCCTTGGGAAGGCTGCCGGCTCCGCTAGCCACTCCGGTAGAAAATCGTTGGAGAAAGAGGAGAAAAGAGGAAAAGGCAAAGAAATGTCTTTTTTTTTTTTTAAACACCACAGTAGGGGTGTTCAGCCCTGCGGTCCGAGTTCCGAGCCGCAGAGTCGTGGAGCGCTGCGAGCTCGCCTATCCAGTGTGCGCGACGAAGGTGGGACCGCGCGCCGGCTCCCCCCACCCCGAGGGAGATGGACAGGCCGGCGCGAGTGTGAGCGCGCGTGTTTGTGGGTGTGAACGCGGGGCTCTCGGGGAGGTGTGTGCGTGGAGGTATGTGATGGAGATGTACGGGATCGAGGGGAAACCTCAGCTTCACATAGACTGAGGGAGCCAGTGAGAGTCTTCTTGAAATGGGAAGAGAGAAAATCCTGGAGACTGACACAGGAGGCAAGAGGGAAGGAGAAAGGAGGGGAGGGAGAGAGGGAGAAACGTGCTACCCAGTGCACAGCCGAAATTCAGAGGCAGAGTCGGCCGCAAAACCTGGAATGGATCGCGAGCCACTAGGCAGGAGGGGAAAGATTACCAGCAAAAGGTCCCTATTTTCTCAATCACTTTATGGCCTCCACACACTTCCGAGATGTTCCCTTTCCTGATATAAACAAACCACCAAAAAAGACAAAGTGTTTGAGGAGAGTAAATGTTATCACGCTATATTTTTCTGGAGATAAAGAATATTGCATTTCCAATTGTTGCTCTTGCCCCAGTGTACCTAACACAAAGCCAGGGAAGAAATGAGCAGAAAAGAAACCTAGGAACGGGGCCAAAGCCACCTCTCTAGGTGGTAGCTGCTTTCGGCTCATCTTAATGTTTTGTTTTGTTTTGTTTTTTCCTAAGAACAGATAGAGGGCCATAGGTCTTTACTCCTCTCCTGTCGGCTCTCTCTCTCTCTCTCTCTCTCTCTCTCTCACACACACACACACACACACACATACACACAAAGAGGGAAGGAGAGAGAGAGAGAGAGAGAGAGAGAGAGAGAGAGAGAGAGAGAGAGAGAGGTTCCACCTACAAAACACTGGATTCTTAAATCACTAGGCTTAGGGCATGTGAAGATAAAACAATGGCTGCTGGCCATGCAAGAAACAGGACCCCAGGAGGGACAAGGTGTTGTAATCTTCTCTCATCAGATTCTCTCAAACACTATAACCTTAACATTTTCTCCCAAGTTCTCAGAAGTCTGTGAAATGGGATGCAAGTGAAAATTCGGGTTTAACCAACTTCCTGAGCCTTTCTTCACGCTAATGAGCACAGAGATCAAATATACTTAAGTCTGCCCTGAAACCCACAGCTCCTGAAACTAACCAATCAGAAAAAGAAGAAAAGAAATGCTATCCAGTAGTGAGGCCTTGTGGACACTGGTCTCCCAGTTCCTGAGAAGTCAGTACAGGGTCAGGCCTAGTTCTGTAGTACTGAAGTATAAATCTGCAGGATGCTGGTTTCCTGATGACTGGTGACCAGAGCGACTCCTGGAGCCTAAATCCTTGCATTTGCCTCTATCCTAGGCACCTTCGTTACTGTCGGAATTGTTCAGCACATCTTCTTTTCCAAGAACTCCTCTTTAGCCCGTCATCCTCCTTATAGAGTGATAGAGTGCTTGCTTGTCGCATCTTCAAAAGTTCATACAAAATGCTAGCGCTCAGGGAACAGAAAGAAGTCTAGTCTAGTTGAGGAGCTTTAAGCCATTTGCAGTCAGTCTCCAAGGAGGTAGTCAGGGGGCTGAAGGGATAGATGGCTCAGCAGTTAAGATCACATGTTGTTCTTGAGAGGACAAGAGTTTGATTCTCAGCTCCCCAACAATATGGCTCACAAACAAACTCCTGTAATTCCAGTTCCAGAGATATCTGACCCCTCTGGCCTCTGGAAACACATACACACACACACACACACACACACACACACACACACACACACACACGCACACACACACACTTTCAAGAAGGTAGATAGCAATTCTGAGCACACACCAAAGGTTGTGTACACTGGCAAACACATATGCATCAAAAAGGCCATTGAGTGAGGTGGGTCATGATGATTACCTGAAGTTTGGCTAATCCTCTTATATTTGACGAGCACTCCATACTCCTATAAGTCAGTAGCTGTTGCCACTGTAGACTTGTAAGAAGGCTAACACACAGAATATTACCAGATTCAGCAAGCATAAAGAGATGAGCTTAATTCTACTGGAAGGGTCAACAAGTTTGGGGCTGTTTTGTGAACTTTAGTCAGAGCAAGGACTTAGGTCATTTGCCTAGCCCACATATTGTGTAATACGGCATTGTTCGAAGTGGTGTTAAAGGAATGAGGCCAGGATTCTACCTGAGGCCACAGCTTGATGAGGCATGGCAATGGGAAGGGGATGTGATAGAAATCCGTTGAGAATAAGAGAGTATCTATGACTTAGGTAAACCTGTTGACCAAGGTCTTGAATGACAGCTGCCACGTCTATACCAGGCAGAGTAAGGAAAAGGAAGATGGAAGAATATTATTCAGAGGAAGCAAACAGAGAAAGGAGATTTAGTAGGCGGCTAGAAGGTACACTGGAATCATTGTGCCAGTTTTAGGTATTTGAGGCTTAAGCTAGAGAGATGGGAAATGGGAAGAATGTGTGTGAAGATAAGCTTTGAAGACTGGATTTGTATGATATAATGTTTGGTTCAATAGACAAAAAAAAAAAAAAAAAAAAAAAAAGATTATTGAAATGCCGGCATCGGGTCTTGTTGGAAACGCAGATTATGGCCACTAAGACTCCTGTTTCCGATCCATTTTCTAAGCCCAGATGTTTTTTAGAATCCTTGGGGTCAAAATATAAACAGAACTTTAGAGACTTTGAGTCTTAGTGAGACAACTTGGTCTTCAGCAACCAGGGGTGGCAGGCCAATCAGGCATCCTCCGTCAATCACCCTGAGAAATGTGTTTGCGAAACATGTCCAGCCCAAGGAAAGAATCTCTTTTGACCTAAGTCACTGCAGGCCATCCTTCTTCTGTCCAATTAAATACTGTAGAGCGGGGGTGGAGGAACCATTTCTGACTAAAGTGATTTAAGATGAGATTTCTGAGAAATATTTTCCTGATTGAAAAGCAAGATAAATATAGGAAGATGGCTCACTATTTGAGAGAGCTTACTGAATTTTCAGAGATCCAAGCTTAGTTTCAGCACTCATATCAGATGAACCAGTGAATCACAACCACCTGGAACTCTAGCTCCATGGAATCCAGGCCCCCCCCCCCCCTTTAAGCATGTACACACACACACACACACACACACACACAAAACATGCTGGATAGTTTTATGTTAACTTGACACAGGCTAATCATCTGAGTGGAATGAACTTCAAATGAGAAAATGCTTCCATAAGATGGGGCTGTAGGCAAGCCTGTAGGGCCTTTTCATTGTTACTGGTTGATAGGAGAGGGTCCAGACCATTGTGGATGGTGCCATAGCCAGGCTCTTGGTCCTGGGTTCATTAAGAAAGACTGTTGAGCAAGTCTTAGGAAGCAAGCCAGGGAACAAAACCGTTCCTTGTCCACGGCATCATCTTCGGCCTCCAGGTTCCTGTCCTGTTTCAGTTCCTGTCCCATATGCTTTCAGGAATGAAAAAACTTCCTCCCCAAGTTGCTTTTAGTCACAGCGTTACAGTGTTTCATCACGGTAATAGTAACACTAATGTGTGTGTGTATATGTGTGTGTGTGTGTGTGTGTGTGTGTGTGTGTGTGTGTGTGTGTGTCTTTTCCCTCACCTCTTGCCTCCTTAGAGTTAGGTGGTTGAAATGTGAACGGGAAGCACAGCCTTGCTCACAGAGGTAACAGAGAAGAAGGGCGGAGATGCTCAAAGCTCCTGCTTTTCAATCTGAGTCACCAATCCGACGCTGGACCTCTTATTACATAATCAATAAGTACCCTGCAGTTTAGGAATACTAGTGTTTGGTTTTTCTGCCGTTTTCCAACGAAAACAATATAAGCACGGGCACCAATCTAAAGCTTGAACAAGAGAAATTGAAGGCAAGAGACAAATCTAAGAGAACAAATTAGAGGTAGCCTTGTTGAATCCAAGTCGGGAGATTTTCCAGCATGGCAACAATTGCAGTGAGCATCAAAGACAGAGAAGATGATACCGTGAGGATGATAAAGAGGCTTACTGGAAACCCCAGAGAAGCATTCGTGTCATCCTTAGGAGTGTGCCAGACCACATCAGGTACAAAGGTTAAAGGCTTTGACTGGACAGAGGTTTCTGGCAGGGTTTCTGCCAGTTTTCAGGTGTGTTTTCCACAAGAGTCTTGTAGACTTTAGGGAAGACTGCCACCAGCAATCCAATGAACTGAAGTCCCGTCTCAGGCTCTACATTTTTTAGTTTACATTTTTGTCTTGTCTTTTCTGACCAATCCATGCAGGAAATTCAGCTTTTTAATAAGAAAGATTACATTGTTTTGAAATGAATGCCACACTTTTATTGAATCCATTTGACATCTTTTACAGAGCAAAATATCAATTCTCACCATTGCATCACACATGGAAACAAACAGTTAGCATCTTTCCATATGAAACAACATTCACCTATGACGTTTCTCTTGTAACTTTTGAGACTTGTAATTTTTAAAATTACATTATAATCTCAAAACATTAAAAGTATATTTAAAACATGGACTTGGGTCAAATGGGGAAATAAAGAGCCATGATTACAAAGTTTATAACTGTTTTGCTCAGTTTTATTATTCCATGAATGAGAAACTGGTTGAATTTTAGCTTCTATTTTTTTGTGTGTTTTAGATCAAAGTGGATAAATAAGTTCAAATGACATCTTATAAAGGAAAGAGAATGAATCTGAGTGTTTGTCTCTCTCATATTGTAGCTTCACGTGAATCAGCGTTGCTTAACTAACTTGCCTGCCTCTTGAAAAGCAGGTTTTATAATGAAAATGCTATCAGAAACTGAAGAGTAACTCTGCCAGGTACCCAGACAATGGAAAGCTGCTGAGTTACAGAGAAAGAAAAGGTAAAGGGTGGTGAATAGAAAATAGAAAGAACAAAAATTATATTTCCTTTTGTAGACTATGATCTACTGAACACTAAGCGTTCAGTCCACAGTTTGGGAATGTTAGTGAGTACTTAATGCCCATAGACACCAATTACAATTTTATCTCTAGTGCATCCCAGCACCAGTGGTGTTCCTAGATTCAACGGGATGATCTAGGCACCAAGGACAACAGATTCTGCTTGTCTGTCTTCTTGTCTGGTTTTCCTCCAAGACTGTGAAGTCATAGCTCTCCTTCAGAGAGGAAATCATGAGAACTTCTAAATCCAATTTTGCCTAATAGCCAAGGCAATGTTTATCCAAAAGGACTGAAAGAACGGTAATTGTTTGAAACACGGACAATGAGAGTATTTTACATATTCATAAACACTACTCTATTGACTTGAAATACTAGTATCAGTCATCTAGGAGTATTAAAGATAAAGTATGTTCAAGCATTACAATGATTTAAGATGGCAGTTCCCATTTTCATATTTATTAATGATCCAAATATCTACTCTCCATTGATTCTTAAGGAATTTTCATACTTAGAAATGTGTTTTAGTCTATTGAGTGCATTTAAATATTAAATAACAAAATATTTATTCTCAAAAATGCTACTAACTCCACTGTATGCCTTGGAAAGTCTTAGCCAAGGTAATAGTTCCTTGAGTGCCCTTCTCCTCCATCACTGAGTATCAGGAGAGGCAAAATTTGTATTTGATTCTTCACTATATTAGTAGACTCCTTCAAGACTGTCATTATTTGAAGGCCATCATGTGTTTTGGAAGTGTTTCCAAATCAGCTATGTACAGGTAAGATGGACACAAATGACAATCTCATTGCGGAAGGATCACCTTGTTTTTCTGCAGCTCATTATGATTTCAGTTATGAGGTCTGTGGAAGACAGTTCTGTGGCTGTACCATCGGCCTGGCGTACCTAGACTATTGAAAACCTGCATCTGGCAGTCCAGACTCAACTTTGCACAGCTCTCAGATCATCTGTCTGGGAACAATGGCATTCCTTAAAGGCAATTGCTTCACATATTACTGACCTCCATCAGTTGAAAGTAATCCCTCTTTATAAAAATCATTTATCACACATTAAAGACCCTAGGTTAATAACCTGTCATTAATTATTTCAACACTAAATAAGCATAGTGCCCAACTTAGTTTTTGAGTAAACAACACCAAAGGATGGTCAACACAGTCAACATATTACTCTTATTATTTAGTTTTTATATAGAGGCCTACAATCTTTTAGTTATTTCCTATGGAACTTTAAAAATACTGTGTTGTATTTAGAATGTCTTGACCAAGCTATTTTATTCAACTTAATATCTTTATGTAGGAAAAAGATTAAAACAAAAAGTCACATAGGAAAATAAATGATAAAATCTCTTGAATTGTTTTAGTAATCAAAAAAGTAAACATAAAGAAAATTTTACGATACTGATAGGAATAAGCATTGCTATTTATTATTATAAATGCAACTGACACAAAATTAGTTTAATGATGAGAATTGATCCAAACATTCTTTTTAATAACCAAAATAGTCAAAGCTTTAAATTTTAATTTGGCTTATAACCTCAAAATACAAAGAGTAAGGTCATCAAATTTATTGAAAATAACTAAGCAAACCAGTGAACATTTCAAGTGGATTTTGTTACACAAAGTGGATTTTACTACACATACTTGTAAATACAGGCCAATTAAAAAAAATCTCTGCTGAGCGTCACTACATCATAAAGTAGAAGTTGTTTTTCTGTGGCAGGTAATGAAAGGGATTAGGGAAAACATTCCTGAGCCAACGCAGCAGACATAGCTTTCTTCTATTCATTGGCTGCAGTAACGCACACCTAACAGACCATCCAAATGACTATTGCTGGTCCTGAAACTATGATATTAATGTACCAATTCTGCCAAGAGAGCCCAGAACCTTCATGGAACCAACTCAATAACGTCAATCTCAGAACAAACCAGCAACTTCCCTGATAAATGTTGCTTCCTTCCTTGGCAAAGACAGTAATCATTTTATTTGGTGATTTATTTTGTAAATATTGAGATACTTCATTAAAAAAAAATCCTAACTGGCCCTTTAATAGTGAATGTTAATGCTTAGGGGAGTTGTGAAAGAAAAAGTTTTCAAATTAATTAGTATTCATATGAACTTCTGAATTCTGATCATTTCCCGTCATGATTGGAAATACACGGACATCTGGAGCACTAAAATGAGGGCCTCCTTGTGGAGCACCCCAGTTCACTCCCAACACCCACAATCCAATAGCTCACAATCAATTGTAGCTCTAGATTCAGGAGATCTGGCACTTTCTGCTGGCTTCCAAAAGAGTACTGCACTCGTGTGTGTGTGTGTGTGTGTGTGTGTGTGTGTGTGTGTGTGTGTGTGTGTGTGTTTCCAGAAGGCCAGAGGGGTCAGATAATATTAAAAGATAAAATCTTTTAAACTATAAACAAGTGCAAGATAATTATTTTGTAGGGCCCTTAAAACATTCAGGGATGCACTCCTGTGTTCCACATGAAACAAAATTTATTAAACATTTTAAAAGAACATTAAGATCTAAACAAAAGAGAAATAGGTCAGTAGTAGGCTTGTGGCTGGTTCAAAAGTACCAAATTCCAGTACTCTCAGAACTTTGATTAAGAAAGTCACTGTGAGCCTCGTCTGTACGATTACTTGGTAAGCCAAAATCTAGACCCGTTTAATGGCACATAATTTACATAAATCATGTTGGGACAGCGTTCTGGCCCTGCCTTTGCATCTTTGTTTCTGTGTTTTCCTGCAACAGGCTCCCCCATACTGGCCTCCTCACCCTCCCGGAGTCTTTGCTTCCAGAATCTTCAGTTACTTTTTTATGTATTTATAAACAGGCTCTGATTTTTCCCAGATTGGTTTCACACCTCACCCCCCCCACCCCCATACGCTTCGGGATGACCTTGAAATTCTGCTCTTCCTGCCTCAGTCTCTGAAGTGATTGGATTGTGGGGATCAACCTCCATGCGGTTTTGCTTCCATGTTTTATAAGCCACAAAACTGGAGAATATATTTAGTTCATATAAAATATTGTCTTTCGATTAAAGAATATGGCTATATTTGTCTTTGTATCCTGAACTCACCTCCAGGTAATCACGCCTAACACTAGTTACTCTATTAACTTCACACATTTTATTACATCTCAGGGAGAGATAATTAAATGCTTGTAAGAGGATGAATTTAGTGTTTTTTCAAGTTACTTGGGACATGAAGTCGGGAAAGACTGAGCTTTTAAGTTGGGAAGTTTCATCTACAAGGGGGCAGCTGCAGCGAGGCAGCATGGGAACAGGAGACGATGGTGTGCCTTTGGTTTCTCTCCTGTTCATTCGCAGTCACAGGCAATCAATGCCGAAGACATTACTAAGCAATTCAGTGCTGTTTGCTTTTAATTGGCAGACTATCTTCCAAAAATAACATCTTTGGGCTTCACAACACCCCAGTCATGGAACCATTAGAGAATGAATGTCGTTACTGTACAGGAGGACCTCTGTGAATAATGAATAGGGCTTTATTTTTCCTGGGAAACAAACATGTACCGGCATGTTCTTGGTAATGAACAGCAGTGTAAGTGTGCACTGCTTAGAGAGACACCAAATCTGCTCTGACTTCCACCTTAATTTAAGTTGATAACTGAGTTTTCAACTCCAAAGAGGGTCGAACGACCTTATTTTAAAAGTGTACCGGGCTTGCCTGGCTTCTCCTGCTCTCAGGAGTTTAAAATGGTGATTTGATACAAAAATTCAAAAGATGAAGGATCATGTTACAGTCTCCATGGAGCAACGTCGGCTTATACAAATTTGAGAGGAAGAAGAAAAGAAAAGAACATTTTACTGCAGTAATTTAAAAACTGGAATTTCATCTTTATTTTAAACAATGAAGCCATCATTGGAATGTGATTCTCCAAGGCACACATAAAAATCAGTTTGTGTCACGTAAAGCCTAAGCAAATTTAGATATGCGTGCAACACATAGTTCACAAAGTAACTAATGAAAAGTCAGATCTAAGACAAAAATGATAATGACCTTGCAATATATTTAAAACTATTTGGCTTTTCCTTTAGAAAGATCGTGAAAGAGCTTAATGTATTTTGTAAATTACTTTCATAATGAATTCACTTACAAAGAATATAATTTTCTAGTCTATTTTCATAATGAATGACACAGTCTTCGCCATTCAGTAGAAACGCAGTCCGTCAACTCATCAAAGTGAAATCTCTAGAAGGCAGCTTTGGACTTCGCATGAACACTTCTAGAATTTTCTTTTCTATCTCTTGCTTTGAGGTGACAAGCTCATGCTCAAGTTGACTTAACTGATTAGTTAGCCATCATGCTAAATTATCATCCCCTGCCTTTGTAGCAGCTCAGATGGAAAGTCTTCTATTTGTGTAATGGTCATGGGTTTTCTCAGGCCACAAATTCAAGTGTGAGAAATGAAACTGATTTCCTTGTAATGGAACTTAATTTCTATTTTAAGTCTCTTTTATGCTCAGGAGGGAGAAAAAGCTAATCCTGCCAACTCTAGGTAAATTTAGTGGCATAAGAATTTTCTCAGACAAATCTCCCACTCCAGAGTAATTTCTTTGTCTCCGCATGGATATGTGGAAGAAGGGAACAAACTTACTGCAAAGGCCCTGACTAGAGACGAAAAGGGCAGTGACCCAGGGAGACACGCTTGGTGATTAGCTGGGTCGCTGCAGAAGAACATTAATCAGCCTGTATCAGGAAGGATGTCTCTATCCATCCTAACTTCTCCCCTCTTTGGGAGGAATAATTTTCAGGGCTCTATGAAAGTAAGCTATGAAATTTGCTCAAAAAGGGTTAAATAGCCCTAAATGATAGTCCCAGTTATGGACTTTGTGTGTGTGTGTGTGTGTGTGTGTGTGTGTGTTCACGGTATGAGACTTTACATAACAGCGAAGAGTGAAATCGTTTTAAATCACAAGAAAAATACTAAATGTTGAAGGGAGAAATTGGAAAAACCTGGGGATTTAATTGTGAAGGTAGGAAGGAAGAACTCAGTACAGAAGGAGAGAGGGAAAAAAGAACAAAGAACACTCAGGATGCTTGAAAATGCCACAGTGCATTTATTTACCTATAGTTAGATACAATGCATGCAAGTGTGTGTGTATACATATAGAGTTTAAGGGATGTTATCCTACTTGAGCTGACACAAGTTATAGACTAACAAAATCCATGAATTGGCCCCCTTCTGTGTTGGCCAGGAAAGTCCAAGTGACCCCCAAAACAGAATAGGATGAAGCTGTTGTCTTTGATGGCTTCCCAGATGTTGAAGGTGATTCCTCGTTGCTGAAGATACCATGAACTTGGGCTATAAGACTCAAAGGATCTGAGCTGGATACAACCTGAAAGCTTCCTCCATGAGGACTAGACTCCGTGGTACCAGAAAGTGCCATGTCAGCTGCCAAGGAAGGAAACCAACTAATAATTCTACCCAGCTGTAACACCCTTGAAGTCCAACAGTGACCACCGTGGCATGATAGCTCTAAAGCACAACAGAGGCACTCACGTCTTCTCGGTAACTAACAGTTGTCTCATTGTTCTTGAAGTCTTTTCAATGGGAGTTAAATCATGCCTGGTACTTACCCAACCACCTAAGCTAGTAAAGTCATAGATCTTAGAGAAGAATCGAAAAGCATTAAACCAGGAAAAACCCTAACTGCATTCTTAATGCTTCTCCTTATACCTACAGAAAAGTGTAGCCCCTACCCTTGATCAAGGACAATTCTCTTTGCAAGAGATAGGAACCATTATATAAAACTATAACTGGTCAAAATGCATATTAAGTGTCTGGTCACAGTTGATACAACTACAATACTTCTTCTCTCAGTTGTGTTTTGTTTTGTTTTTTGTTTGTATGTTCTGTCCATTTGATGAAAGCTAGAGTTATTAGGAAAGAGGAAAGAGTTATTAGGAAAGCCTCCATTCATATTTCCCATAGGGAGCTTCATAGGACATTTTCTCGATTAATGATTGATACAGGAGAGATAAGCACATAGTGGGCAATTCCACACCAAGGAGATGGTCTTGAGGTGTTTAAGAAAACAAGATGAAGAAGCCATGGGGAGCAGATGAGTAAACAGCACTCCTCCATGGCTTCTGCTTCCATTCCTGCTTCCAGTTACCTGCCTTGAATTCCTACCTTGACTTTCCTCAGCGATCAAGTGGAACCTAAAACTGTAAGATGAAACAACCCTTTATTATTCTGTTGCTTTTGATTGTGGTGTTCATTGTGGTAATGGAAAATGTAACTAAGACACTCCTGCAATTAAAGCTCAGGGAACATTCCTGAAGAGGAAGCAGAAAGATTGTGTGAGTCAGGGGACCAAGAAATCTGCTGTAAGAATGTGTCTCCTGAAAATAACTATACCAAGGTACCTCAACAATGTTGCTGCTTAAACAGCACTTGAACAAGACAGGACCAATAGGCACACGAATGTCAGAAATCTCAAGGGGCCCTATACCTACATGAAGAAGTCCAGGCAATTAAAGAATGGCAATAGCAGGAGAAATGTGTGTGTGTATGTGTGTGTGTATGTGTGTGTGTATGTGTGTGTATGTGTGTGTGTGTGTGTGTGTGTGTGTGTGTGAGAGAGAGAGAGAGAGAGAGAGAGAGAGAGAGAGAGAGAGATTGTGTGTAGCGAAAACAAAGAAAAAGAGGCCATAAATTTAAGAGACTGGGGTAGCATATGGGGAGGGTTAAAAGGAAAAAAGAGATTTGGAAATGCTATAGTTTTATGTTAATTTAAAATTTAAAGTTAGAACAATTAAAAGCACTTTTGTTTAAAGTTCCAAAGGTCTATTAGACTGGACATTTAGCTAAAGTGTAAGCAATGAATCAAGCTTTGTTTAGTCAAAGTCTGCCTTCTAGTTTGATGGCCAATTCCCTTGCCTTCTAATTCTGGTTGGCAGCATACCCTGGCATTGCCTGCCTACTGTATCAGCTTCTGAATTTGTGATCCCGGATAATCTCAGAAAGGAGGCATTAGTTTTAGATCTGAGCTGAAGGAAAATGAGTTTTTTAGAACACAGTGAGCTGGCGATAGCTCCAGATTGTGAATAATTTATTCAGGGGACCCAAGACATATACCACATGTGTTATCAACACAGCTCAGATGAGAAGGTCCTCTCACATCTTAGTCATCAGACTCTGCATCTCAATTACAGATTACTGAAACGGAGAGCAACAACCATCAGCATGCGCAGTGGGGCTTCTTCTACAGCAGGAGTTCCCAGGACTCCATACGTGGGTCTAAGTCAGTAAGGACAGGCACAGAAAGATGCTCTGGTATTGTTCCCTACTGAGGACAAAGGAACAACCCTCAATAAATACAAGCAACCAGGTCAGGACCAAGAATGACTGCATATGCATTAAACCTCTTCAAATATCTGTTCAACCCACATCATCGTGGGTCAGAGTACAGCCCGCAAATGAAGTCATGTGAGGAGAAATTCTTGTGAGAACACCCTAAGAAAACAAGACAAGAGTCTTGTGACCTCAATTTCTTCAAAACAGACGTGTTCTTGGAATGTGTTTTTGTGGTTCTTCCAGACTTAGTGGATAAGAGTCTGCTTACTTCACATTACTCACGTATACCTTGCTTTTGTTGTTAATTAAATATTTAAGCTATCCTTTATGTGCCCCTATGGATCAACAACAACAATAAAAACAAAGCCAAACAAACAAAACAACAACAACAAAAACAACAACAACCCCATGTTGCTACCAGGTGGCACTTGTCCTTGTGATAGTACACAGCTTAAACTCATGAGAACTTTACTTTTGTGACCTTTCTTAACCTTCAGAGAATAAATTGCCTGAATTAAGTTGGCAATTGCTTGAGACTTTAGTTGAACTCATTCTCCAAGGTTCCACCACCTCAGGAGTGATGGCAGGAGGTATAGGTATGTACTCCTAAGTGTACATGCCCACCTTCTTCCTGTGCATATGGGTCACATGAAATGTATGCACAGGCACTCCAAGCTTAGAAAAAGTCAGGACCCTTACATATCTAGGTCTGTACACCCTATTCAGAGGGAAACTGGAGAAATACAGAGCATCCCAACAACGCACAACAAGCACCCCAAACCACAGAGGGCCCTGTCGTTTGCAGCAGTGAACAGGACATACTGTAGGCAGGACTATCTGTGGGTTGTCATAGCGTCTGATCCTGGTGATGCTATATGGCAGGCCTGAAAGTCTTTCTTGATCTGTCACTTTAGTTCAGTTTGTTGCTACTTTTTGTTTCTACAAATGTACTGCCTATTTGGCCTTAAAGCAGTATTGGAGGAAAAACTTCTCATGATTATTTTTTAATGCGGGTGTGTCTTTACCTGGAAGAGTATACAGTCTACAGTTCTTTTAAGTTGAGTTATTTTAGACTGTATTTGCTTAGATATATAAACTGGATAAGAAGAAATCACGATGATAGATTGGATGTTTTTTTGTCTCAGACATACTTTTAAAAACACACAAGTTTTTGTTATATGGGTAGATAAAGCTGCTACTGGAAGCCACAAGTCATTGAATGAAAGCCTCAGCACTGGGAATGGTATACCATTCAATGAGGACTTGATCACAGAGCCCTTGAGTCCTTCAAAATGACTCAGCCTATTGCTATTGCTCTTGGTTCCCTGCCAGAACTAGGTGGTAAGAACAACCATTGAAGTCATGATGCTTGGGCCATGGGACGTGCAGAAATAAAGCTGTGAATTCACTGGACATTTCCTGTTGTTGGCTCACTTTTAGGGTGGCAGTAGGTGTGATGCAGGCAGCCAAGGAAGAAAAGTCATTGGATGGCTTACCTATCTATGAATCCTATGTGCTACACCACTGGCTGGCCCCAGGAGATGTGCCCATGGCATGATTATTATGGGGTTAACCAACCACTTTCTCATGAGATTTAAAGCCTTATGAGAGAATCCATACCTGATGCTATAAACCTGGTCAAAGACTAGAGCTGGGACCATAGACCTAGTAGGGAAGCTACTGGTATCGTTTTAATTTGGGAACATGCTTTGTAGATGAGTGACACTGATGGCTTTAGTCAGAGACACTGCTTTTTGCAGTGGGCACATGCTTTTCCAGAGATCCATAACTATACAATAGACTGAGGATAAATGACTATTGAATGTGGATACCGCAATGGGATTTCTATATCCTCCTTTTCAAGGCTCCAAGAATATCACAGAAAAGGATGCAGGAATAAGGTAAAATCCACAGACAGTGGCAAACATATTTTGAACATCATTTTTAGGCTTGACATTGATGTTGTACTCATGAAGTCACAGCAGCTATGATTACCTGCACAAAATGAACCATCACAATTCCCTATTGCTGACTTTTCCACCTACGTGTGCAGACCTCATCTGCTGGACCTGGGATCTGAGGATCAGAAACAATGGGGAAGACTACAGTCTGATGCTAGAGACAAACTTAGCTTAATTTCTTTACCTCTACTTTTCCACATGAAGGCAACAAAAAAAGCAATGATTCAAGGAAAGTTGAGTTTAGAAACACATGGTCAGAAAAAAAAACATGTAAATAAATACCAGTAAGCACATACTAAATATTAGTAGAGCAGCCCTTTCCCAGAATTTTCTCAAGACAGACCAATTTAAACACAATTGACTGGAACATGCTATAGATTATATCTGGGATGGCACAAAATCAAGGTAGGAAACCATGACCATATTCAGGGTACACCGATCATATGGGGTCGAATAGCTATTTTCTGACATCAAATAAGAATAAACACATATTTAGTACTACTCAGCTATTAAAAAGAATGAATTTATGAAATTCCTAGGCAAGTGGATGGACCTGGAGGGCATCATCCTGAGTGAGGTAACCTGATCACAAAAGAACTCACATGATATGTACTCACTGATAAGTGGATATTAGCCCAGATACTTAGAATACCCAAGATATAAGATACAATTTGTGAAACTCATGAAACTCAAGAAGAACGAAGACCAAAGTGTGGACACTTTGCCCCTTCTTAGAATTGGGAACAAAACACCCATGGAAGGAGTTACAGAAACAAAGTTTGGAGTTGAGACGAAAGGATGGACCATCTAGAGACTGCCATATCCAGGGATACATCCCATAATCAGCCTCCAAATGCTGACACCATTGTATACACTAGCAAGATATTGCTGAAAGGACCCTGATATAGCTGTCTCTTGTGAGACTATGCCGGGGCCTAGCAAACACAGAAGTGGATGCTCACAGTCAGCTATTGGATGAATCACAGGGCCCGCAATGGAGGAGCTAGAGAAAGTACCCAAGGAGCTCAAGGAATCTGCAACCCTATAGGTGGAACAACAATATGAACTAACCAGTAACCCCCAGAGCTTGTGTCTCTAGCTGCATATGTATCAAAAGATGGCCTAGTTGGCCATCAGTGGAAAGAGAGGCCCATTGGACTTGCAAACTTTATATGCCTCAGTACAGGGGAACGACAGAGCCATGAAGTGGGAGTGGGTGGGTAGAGGAGTGTGGGGTGGGGCATGGGGGACTTTGGGGATAGCACTGGAAATGTAAATGAGGAAAATACCTAATAAAAAATTTAAAAAAAGAATAAACACATCTTATAAACTGAACTTACATGTTTGTCACAGGAGGAATGAAACTACCTACAGGAACAATCCAGGAAACAAAACACATCTGAGGTAAAAGTTGCTCTGTCTTTTATCTTGGAGTCTCTCTCACAGTTCCTCAAGGCACTGTTCACCATGGCTCTTTCGTAAACGTTCATGGTTGGGGAAGATACCCATCAGTCTCCACACCTTCTTGAAATATCAGCACAAGGTGGTTGCTGGAGAAAGGGAAGGTCCTACATGTGACGGCTTGAATATGCTTGGCCCAGCAAGTCGGAGTATTAGGAGGTGTGGCCTTGTTGGATTAGGTGTAGGCGTTGTTGGAGGAAATGTATGACTGGGGAGGGGGTTGAGGCTGGGCTTTGAGACCCTCCTCCTAACTGCTTCGGAAACAATCTTCTGGCTTTCTTCTGAACAAGATATAGAACACTCAGCTCCTCCTGACCGCCTGGAAGCTGCCATGCTCCTACCTTGATGATAATGGACTGAACCTCGGAACCTGTAAGCCAGCCCCAGTTAAATGTTGTCTTTATAAAGGTTGCTTTGGGTATGGTGACTCTTCACAGCAATGGGAACCCTAAGACAATACTTTCAGAAATAGGGCCAGTGATAAATTGTGGCTGCTCTTATAAATAACCCTTTATCCATGCTACTGTCAGCAACCCTAATTAAACTCATCAAATGTCATCAAAGCAAACATGAATAGGGATGGCAGTAAGTAGAAGGAGGAGTGGTTGGGAAGGGAGAGTGGTCAATGGGAGGAGGAAGAGGACAAGAGGCTATGACCAAAATAAATTATCACATGCATGAAAACCTGATCCTGAAACCCACTATTCAGTCTAACAGACTCTCAGGATTTCAGAAACTAATAAACTGGAGAATACATAAACAGATCGGTGTGGTGGGTTGACCTTGTCCTTAACATTCACCTTATCAACCCCACAGCATGTGTCAATACACTAAACAAGTTCCAACCCATTTTGGAGAAAATTTCCCTTCTCTATAATGTAATGTATTTTAACTGACCATCAGTTGCAGAACAAATATTCATTCTTTAATGCTACCTCACAAAGAAGATTCTTAACTTGTTTATTTTCCACACTTTCCTCTGTTGATTCCCACTAGACAGCAACGATACGGTCACAACCTCTCGATGAAGTCAACAAGAAAACATGTCTTAGCTTCTGCAGAACCATGTGAAAGGTCATCAGGAAAGTTTCAATTTTGTAAATGAATAAAGGTGTTCTATTAGAGTTCATTTTAAAAGAATAGGATAAGATTTTTAAAAGAAATCATAAAAATTGTGTGTACACGAGGCTGCACTTTCAAGTGTGGAGTGAGGTCTGTTCTCAAAGCTGTCTCAACTTTTAACTCAACTGTATCCTTTCAAACGACTAGCTCTCTAATTTGTGTAAATTCATGTTATAGAACCTCAGATGTCTTCTCCAGACAGTAAGCTTAAACTTACATCAGAGATTTATCACATTTAATGTTATAAAAGGATGTTAATTGCTTGGAAAACCTTTGATATATAAAACATAATTTATATCTCTAAAAGTAGTAAAATCATTATATATTTTTATTCCAAACTGTATTATGCTTTGTGATGTGTGTAGCCAATGATGGCTGCACACCCTATAAGTTTAAAAATATTTTAAAAATATAGTACATACAAAAGTATATACAATATCAGTATTCATTCACTTAAGAGCCACAAACAGAATCCACATCCTTTCTTGGGAACGAAGTTTGATGGAATGGGAGGGTTAGCTGTTTGGAAGCATGTTCTTATTTCATGAGTTTGTGTTCCTTGCTTTCAGTTTTTAAAAAACTCATGTATTTATTCATTTTACATCCCAATATCACCCCCCCACACACAAATCCTAGCCTGATTCTACTCTCCCCTTCTCTTCATGCTCACCCCCAGGACTCTTTCTGGGTCATAAAGTCACTGCAGGACTAGACACATCCTCTGCAGCTGAGGCCAGACAGAATGGTGCAGTTGGGGAAACCAGATCCATTGGCAGATAGCAGATTCAGGGACAGCCCCTGCTCCAGTAGCTGGGAACCCACAGGAAAAGCAGGATGTACTTCTGCTACATATGTGTCTGCTACATATGTGTAGGTCCAGCTCATGCTTCCTTAATGGAACGGCATCCATGTAATCTCTCTGGCTCGAACACAGACACATCCTCAGTACACGCCGTTAAGGTAAAATGAGTTTGTAGAAGGAAGCAGCCATGTTTGAAGTTGACATCTAATTAAGGGGCAGACAAAGTTATGAATCAGAGAAAGATTTGGCAGAATGTGTCAGAGATAGAATTAGTGCAACTCTCAGGAGAACAGCACAGGGCAGAGACACTATTTGAGAACAGTGCAGGGAGCATCCGTCAGTCCGGAGTCAGTACAATGAGGACAGCAGAGTGGAACTCAGTTTGGGAAGGTTACCACTTCACTTCAGTTTGGAGAGTTCAGTTGAATACAATTCGGGTCAATTCAGAGAAGGTGAATTCAGAGAGGTTCATTTCATGGCGTTCAGAGGCAGTTTTGCAAGCAAAGCAATTCAGACAGAAGCAAAGAGAAGTCAGTTTGAATGAGTCAGTTTGGAGAGGAGTTTAAGCCAGAATGGTTGAGTTGACTCAGCCAGCCAGACTTCAGGAAGAGCTAGGAAGGGTAAGCTTATTCAGCAGTAAGTCTTGACAGCGGAAACATTCTAGGCCTGGTTTAGCAGTCTGGAAGCTGAAGCCTTCAAGGACTGCAAGATTAGACTGTACTGAGGCTAAAAGTTTCCAGGTCTAAGCCTAGGCACAGTGGTATAGAAATGTCCTGGGCCCAGTTCAAGTCCGGTGTGTGCACAGCTAGGGTGTGGCTCTGATCTCATCACATCATCTGAGGAAAGGAAAGAAAAACATTTATATCATATATCCGAACTTTCTTTTAAAGTTAACTCATTTTAAAATACTTTTTCTTCTTTCTTTTGCTCTACAGGTCATTTTCATATATGCTATGGCTTCCAGTTCATTACATTTTATGAGAGTCCTGGATGTGTGAAAAAGTAGATCTGTGGATTTGTGTGTGTGTGTGTTCATGTGTGAAAGAGTGGCTTGTGTCTACATATGTGTGTGTGCCTGTGTGTGTGAGTGCTGTGTGTGTGTGTGTGTGCATGTATGGTTATGAGAGTTGTTTGTGTATGTGTGCATGTGTGTGAGTGAGTGGTGTGTGTGTGTGTGTGTGTGTAAGTGCTGTGTGTGTGTGCATATATGGTTATAAGAGTGGTTTGTGTATGTGTGCATATGTGTGAGTGAGTGGTGTGTGTGTATAAGTGCTGTGTGTGTGAGCATGTATGATTATGAGAGTGGTTTGTGTATGTGTGCATGTGTGTGAGTGGTGTGTGTGTGTGTGTGAGTGCTGTGTGTGTGTGCATGTATGGTTATGAGAGTGGTTTGTGTATGTGTGCATGTGTGTGAGTGGTGTGTGTGTGTGTTAGTGCTGTGTGTGTGTGCATGTATGGTTATGAGAGTGGTTTGTGTATGTGTGCATGTGTGTGAGTGAGTGGTGTGTGTGTGTGTGTGTGTGTGTGTGTGTGTGTGTGTGTGTGTGTGTGTATGTGCATGCACGCTCATGAGCACGTGCGTGCAAGCCTTTTCTAGGGCTCTTTTCTTTCTTGTTTGCTTGTTCTGTCTGATTTTGATGTGTTAGTTTCCATTTTATCTTATTTCATTCTATTATCCCTTTGTAGCCTGTTTATTTCCTAACGAGAAAAGCTATAGATCCAGGAATGGAGAGGTAGAGGGAGGAGAAACCGCAATCATCACATAATATGTGAGAAAAAAAATCTATCTTCTATAAAAGAAAAAAAGATGATTACCTTGAATTTTCAAGGTGGGCCCATGACCATCCTAAGGGGACAAATAGGTGAGAAGCAGAGGGGCAGCATCAGAGAATCAGAGCACAAAGCATGGCTGCTGGAGGGGAGCCACACATTAAGGATGCAGGTCCATTACTGCAGAAGCAGGGCCACACAAAGAATGGATTAGCCCTTGGAGCCTCTAGAAACACTAAGTGCATTTTCTCAGTGCCTTAACTGTAGCCCCATTTGACCAAATTGGGTCTCTTAATTTTCAGAACAATGTAAACCTTACATAAAAACCATAAATACATTTCTGTTAATTTAAACCTCAATGTTTGCAGTAATTTTCTACAACATCTACAGGTAGACTTGATTGCGTTTCAGAAAATATAAGAATTCAAAGCTGCTTTGAAATGCAAAGAGGAAACATACACTAAACTTTCAATATATTGAGTGGCCATTAAAATTATTTTTCTTCTAACATGGTACCTTAAAAACCTTAGTAAAAAGAGGGAATCAATAAAATAACAGTAGGGCACTAAAAGTGAAGAACAAAGTTCACAGACGCTAACCCAAGAATTAGATGCGTAATCATCTAATAGTTGGTAGTTTTATTCTCTTGTTCTCTTCAGGGAAGCCTGTGATTCTGGTAAATGATCCTTCATCAAAGGCACAAAAATTTAATAAGACCAGCAAGGAAAAAAAAAGAGTGCTTTGTTAATCCTCCTGTTAGGGCTTCCTCTACAAATCTAATTCGTGAATATATGACATTTTTGAAAGTCCAGTGTTCCTGACATTTTCTTACTGCAAAACGGTTATTTAAGTAACAGATCCTGCTACACTAGCTGATGAGAGAGAAGCTGTGGAGACCCAACTCCCTGAGACTGAGCTGAAGCAGTAGGCATGGTCTTACTCATGGTTGATGCTCTAACAAAATATCTGTCATAGGATAATTTATAAAGAGCAGGGGTTTATTCTTTATAGATCAATGTTTTTTTTATTACGTATTTTCCTCAATGATATTTTCAATGCTATCCCAAAAGTCCCCCATATCCTCCCCCCCACTTCCCTACCCACCCATTGTCATTTTTTTGGCCCTGGCATTCCCCTGTACTGGGGCATATAAAGTTTGTGTGTCCCATGGGTCTCTCTTTCCAGTGATGGCCAACTAGGCCATCTTTTGATACATATATAGCTAGAGTCAAGAGCTCCAGGCTACTGGTTAATTCATAATGTAGTTGCACCTACAGGGTTGCAGATCTCTTTAGCTCCTTGGATACTTTCTCTAGCTCCTCCATTGGGGGCCCATCCATTAGCTGACTGTGAGCATCCACTTCTGTGTTTGCTAGGCCCCGGCATAGTCTCACAAGAGACAGCTATATCAGGGTCCTTTCAGCAATATCTTGCTAGTGTATGCAATGGTGTCAGCATTTGGATGCGGATTATGGGGTGGATCCCTGGATATGGCAGTTTCTAGATGGTCCATCCTTTTGTCGCAGCTCCAAACTTTGTCTCTGTAACTCCTTCCATGGGTGTTTTGTTCCCAATTCTAAGAAGGGGCACAGTGTCCACACTTTGGTCTTCATTCTTCTAGAGTTTCATGCATTTGGCAAATTGTATCTTATATCTTGGGTATACTAAGTTTGGGGCTAGTATCCACTTATCAGTGAGTACATATTGTGTGAGTTCCTTTGTGAATGTGTTACCTCGCTCAGGATGATGCCCTCCAGGTCCATCCATTTGCCTAGGAATTTCATAAATTCATTCTTTTTAATAGCTGAGTAGTACTCCATTGTGTAAATATACCACATTTTCTGTATCCATTCCTCTGTTGAGGGGCATCTGGGTTCTTTCCAGCTTCTGGCTATTATAAATGGCTGCTATGAACATAGTGGAGCATGTGTCATTCATACCGGTTGGGACATCTTCTGGATATATGCCCAGGAGAGGTATTGCTGGATCCTCCGGTAGTACTATGTCCAATTTTCTGAGGAACCGCCAGACGGATTTCCAGAGTGGTTGTACAAGCTTGCAATCCCACCAACAATGGAGGAGTGTTCCTCTTTCTCCACATCCACGCCAGCATCTGCTGTCACCTGAATTTTTGATCTTAGCCATTCTGACTGGTGTGAGGTGGAATCTCAGCGTTGTTTTGATTTGCATTTCCCTGATAATTAAGGATGTTGAACATTTTTTTCAGGTGCTACTCTGCCATTTGTTATTCCTCGGGTGAGAATTCTGTGTTCAATTCTGAGCCCCATTTTTTAATGGGGTTATTTGATTTTCTGGAGTCCACCCTCTTCAGTTCTTTATATATATTGGATATTAGTCCCCTATCTGATTTAGGATAGGTAAAGATCCTTTCCCAATCTGTTGGTGGCCTTTTTGTCTTATTGACAGTATCTTGTGCCTTGCAGAAGCTTTGCAGTTTCATGAGGTCCCATTTGTCGATTCTCGATCTTACAGCACAAGCCATTGCTGTTCTGTTCAGGAATTTTTCCCCTGTGCCCATATCTTCAAGGCTTTTCCCCACTTTCTCCTGTATAACTTTCAGTGTCTCTGGTTTTATGTGAAGTTCCTTGATCCACTTAGATTTGACCTTAGTACAAGGAGATAGGAATGGATCAATTCGCCTTCTTCTACATGATAACAACCAGTTGTGCCAGCACCATTTGTTGAAAATGCTGTCTTTCTTCCACTGGATGGTTTTAGCTCCCTTGTCGAAGATCAAGTGGCCATAGGTGTGTGGGTTCATTTCTGGGTCTTCAATTCTCTTCCATTGGTCTACTTGTCTGTCACTATACCAGTACCATGCAGTTTTTATCACAATTGCTCTGTAGTAAAGCTTTAGGTCAGGGATGGTGATTCCACCAGAGGTTCTTTTATCCTTGAGAAGAGTTTTTGCTATCCTAGGTTTTTTTTATTCCAGGTGAATTTACAGATTGCTCTTTCTAATTCGTTGAAGAATTGATTTGGAATTTTGATGGGGGTTGCATTGAATCTGTAGATTGCTTTTGGCAAGATAGCCATTTTTACAATGTTGAACCTGCCAATCCATGAGCATGGGAGATCTTTCCATCTTCTGAGATCATCTCTAATTTCTTTCTTCAGAGACTTGAAGTTTTTATCATACAGATCTTTCACTTCCTTAGTTAGAGTCACGCCAAGGTATTTTATATTATTTGTGACTATTGAGAAGGGTGTTGTTTCCCTAATTTCTTTCTCAGCCTGTTTATTCTTTGTGTAGAGAAAGGCCATTGACTTGTTTGAGTTAATTTTATATCCAGCTACTTCCCAAAGCTGTTTATCAGGTTTAATAGTTCTCTGGTGGAACTTTTAGGGTCACTGATATATACTATCATATCATCTGCAAAAAGTGATATTTTGACTTCCTCTTTTCCAATTTGTATCCCCTTGATCTCCTTTTGTTGTCTAATTGCTCTGGCTAGGACTTCAAGAACAATGTTGAATAGGTATGCAGAGAGTGGACAGCCTTGTCTAGTCCCTGATTTTAGTGGGATTGCTTCAAGCTTCTCACCATTTACTTTGATGTTGGCTACTGGTTTGCTGTATATTGCTTTTATCATGGTTAGGTATGGGCCTTGAATTCCTGATCTTTCCAAGACTTTTATCGTGAATGGGTGTTGGATCTTGTCAAATGCTTTTTCCGCATCTAACGAGATGATCATATGATTTTTGTCTTTGAGTTTGTTTATATAATGGATTACGTTGTTGGATTTCCGTATATTAAACCATCCCTGCATCCCTGGAATAAAACCTACTTGGTCAGGATGCATGATTGCTTTAATTTGTTCTTGGATTCGGTTAGCGAGAATTTTATTGAGGATTTTTGCATCTATATTCATAAGGGAAATTGGTCCCTATCCTCTGGCCGGGAAAATGGTCACCTGCCTGTGCAGGATACACTAGGCGGGATACCGGAACCAAGATGTCTACTGCCAATGCTGAGGCAAAGAGCTCCTGTGCCGGGCAGATCCCAATCCTCAGAATTTTTAAGATCGCGTGGCTGGTGTTGTGGGTATCTGTTGGTAGTCAGCCGACTGTGCGCCCTAGCTACCCTGGTGCTCGGACTGGAAGGGGCTTGTGCCCCTACTCAGACCGGGTTTTCTGCTTCCCTGACTAAAGCAGTCTCAAGTCCCGCAGGATTGGATTGGAGCAGATGCTGTGTTCCACTAACCAGAAGTCTTAAGATCGCTTGGCGGGTGTTGTGGGTAGCTGGAGGTTGTCAGCTGACTGTGCGCCCTAGCTACCCCGGTGCTGCTCAGACCGGAAGGGCCAGATCAATGTTATAGTGGCACTTTCCGACAAGCACCCTTTTCCTATGTCATCCATAGGAAATATCAGTGAGGATTTATACACACGAAGAACACACTTTAGCAAAAATGTTTTTATAAACAAACAAACCTCATTAGGGAAAGATGTCATCTGTGAAATAGTGTAAGGTCAAGAAAGCCACCTTTGCAATTACAGCATAAATCCATCCTTGAGGGCAGAATGCTAGCAAACTAGTCACTGCTTAACTAGCCCACCTACTTCCTAACTCACGATGCTGGGATTCACATTTCTGATATGATCCTTAAAAGAGGCATTTCAAACTGGCATGCATGTCATACTTTAAGCCTAAAGTCAGCAGTCAGTGTCATAAAAGAGATTGGGTGACTGACATGTTCCCTGGAGCTACTTTTCAGATGACGTGATGACGTGAAACACCATGATCCAAAGCAACTTAAGAGAGGGGCTATTTGGGCTTGCAGTTTCAGAGGGATGGAGTCTGTCATGTTACTAAGGCATCCAGCAAGCAGGAGTAAGGAAACAGAGAGATCACAACTTTAATTGCTTGCACAAATAGAAAAAAGCAAACAGGAAGTGGGGTATGACTATAAACTCTTGAAGACTTCCCCTAGGAACATACTTGCTATAGCAACTAAATCTCTCTAAACAGGGCTATCAACCAGGGACCAAGTGTCAAAGTACCTGATCTCTGGGGCCATTCTGTTTCAGTTCACTCGGATGTGAAGATGGATATGAGACATCTGATAAGTTGGGGATTCTTGGAGTCTTCAGTAGCTCCAGGGATTCACCTCCTGCATCCTTGTAATAACATTATAGACCTCATCAGGGGTCACCTTAGAACTTGCACAGGCCACACTTCTTCATGAAGTGGCTCATCCTCTTAAACACTCTCACCCTACAAGACTGTCTTAGGGTTGCTGTGAAGGAACAACATGGCCTCAGCAACCCTTACAGAGGAAACCATTTAACTGTGCTGGCCTACAGGTTCAGTTCATTACTGTCATAGCAGCAAACATGGCACCAGGAAAAAAGACATTCTGCTGGAATTATACCTAAGAGATCTGCATCTGGATCTTAGGCATCAGGAAGAAGCAGGGAGCCACTGGGCCTGGCTTGTGTTTCTGAAACCTCAAAGCCACCTCCAGTGACACACTTCTTCTAACAAGGCCACACCTCCAATAATGTCACTTCCTATAAGTATGTGTGGGCCATTTCCGTTTAGATCACTACACTGTCCTTGCTACTTCCATTTATCTGATTTATCACCAAAATTTCTTTGTAAACACAAAGGCCTATAAATTTCGTGTAGGTCACAGCTTCCTGGATTTTAAGGTGAATTGCATAAAGGAAATACTAACCTCAGCTGGACTGTCTCCTCTTCCACTGTGTCCCACTAACATTAGATCAGCATATACGGTGACACGGTCACTGTTAGAACCACTTGGGATACTTGAATTCTTGCTCTAGGTAATCTAATCTGTTCTTAATTACATTCCCACAAATCTATCTACCAAAAATGTCATTGTCTGTCTTGAGGATAACACTTTAGTCATGAATAAGGACATAAGATGTAGTTCTCATATCAAAAGAGAAGATGGTCAGCTAATATTTATTGAGTAATTTGATTTCTCCTGTCATATTTTATGTATTCATCCAAAGAGAAACTCATGATGTGAGGCCGTAAATCTGCATTGGGAATGCTCTTACATCTGCCTCCTATTCCAAGAACCACAGTTCATGTTCTCAGTGTCAATAATAGGGTCATAAATATATGATTCCTTGGTGTTTTGCCTATTTACTTTGTAACTACTTTATTTTCAGGTTTACAATTAATGTCTCCAGGTTAAAATCATAGAACATTGTCTGCCCCCTCCCCCCCGATAAAATTATATTTTCATGTGTATGGATAACCAACAAAAGCGTATTTTTACATACATAAGTTAAACAGAAACAAACTTTCATGCATATCAGGTAAAATGTATTCATTAGTGTTCTTGCCTGTATTTAGTTTTTACAATAAATATATTGTATGGAACATTTCTCAAATCTGGAAACTAAATAACCATATCCATCAACATATTTGGTAGAAAAGGTAAGAGAAATTACCTATAGCCACAGAAATTATAAACAGTATCAATGTCAAGAAACATGGAGGATTGAATCCAATCATTGTAACCATTACATATTAATTTTTTGATATAGTTATTTGGGCTATCATTTATTTTTCAAAGTAATATAGCAGTAAGTGGAGACTAAGAAGGCTTATTATAGTGGCCAAAATGCAGTGTGAACTAAAATTTTCATACTTACATTATTTGATTCCTGCTAGACTATTATATCGTGGTTAGCAAATAGCTTTTCTTTCATGTGCTGGCTACAACTGGTTAGAGGATGACTCTCAGGTCATTTCTAGCCATGGTGAACAAAGGCTCATTGCTAAATCACCAGCTAGGTCTAGCCCTGAGATCTAATCTTCTAGGTTGCAACAAGATTACATGAGCAGTGGAGTTCACACCATGTATCTGCACTTCCCACTCTAGATTAGCAGTTCAATAATGCCACACACTTGCTCTTCCAAGGAAAATCAGTTCATCAATTAGGACAGATTACCTTATCTCTTATTAATTGAAAAACTTGATATTCATTTTCTTATCATGAAGAGCACTAGAGAGAGCCTTTGATATCAGACATTTCAAAGATCAAATTTATTTTACTGAAATATGCTTTATATTTCAAAGTCATGTTGTAAATTCATGATTGAAGATGTGAGAAATAAAAGAACCGTTAGCACTCTGTTCTCAGCAAGGTCTCAGTGTCTTTTATATCAGACTGTTCTAAAAGCAGGAGGAGAACACTCTTCAGGTTTTAGAAACAGCAGTGCCATAAACCATTTCTCCCGACTTAACATCTTTATAGTAAAAATTCTGCTATAATAAAATCGTTGCTGAATTGTGTTTTTATGACTACAATATCTTCCATGACTTCTCAGTTAAAAATATTCTGGGGGAGGCAGAAAGATGTCATTTGTGTCACAGCATCAGTCTCTCCCTGTCAAGAGAAATGGAGTATAGTTTGTGAGAGTTTTCTATTATTTTTAGAGTTTGATTCACAAATGTATATGTTTATAACACATATAAAAATAAGCAGCAATAATTTGCACTATTGAATTATTGTTGTAAAAGTAACCATTATATGTTTTAAAGTATCTAATATCTATTTCATGTTTCTGTAGGATATAATGTTTCATATTGCTAAGCAGGCAACACTAATAAAGGCTCTACTTGATAATATTGGTATATGGTTGGTATATGGTTGGTATATGGTTGGTATATGATTGGTATATGATTGGTATATGGTTGTGGGACAGTCACTTTGTACTATGAAGTTAACTATGAAGTTAAAATGTATCTATTAAATTCTGATATACTAATTTGTATTATGCTCCTTCTAAAATTTAAGCCCATATATTGTGACAAAACCAAACACCTTTTATTTGGTTTTTGGTGGCTCAGATAATTGCATATAAAAGACCCCTCTCTACAATGAAGTCTTTATAATGGAGGTTATTTAACAGTGGCTTCCTAGATATGGGTGTGTCTCACTCACAAGTTACCAGCTACATACATTCATGTGCAAATTGTACCCAGGAAATTCCAACCTACCTGCACTTGCTATAGGCTAAGGCAGTGCTCCAAGATGAACAAAAGGAGTCTTGACTTGTGCAGGCAAACGACCAAGAGTTAAACTGACTTCCTCTTTTCTAAAGTCTCTCAGATCCTACTCAATGCCTGGAGTTGCTCTTGCATTGATATTTCTTCTCCATCTCCATCAGTCTATACATAATATATGAATTTCAGCATTTTCTACATGTTTGAGTGGCTACAACATATTAGTGTATTAATATGCACCACATTTATTTAGATAGATTGATATAGTCATCTCACTATTTTCTGATTACAAATAGTAGTACACACACACACACACACACATAAATAGTTTCAATTTCTCATATCTTTCTAGGGTCACTTTCCATGGCTGAACGCTCACATTTGAACTCCGCAGACTGTCCAACAGTCTGAATAATCTACACTGTTCTGTGACATCATGTCTTGCACAACTCTCCCTTCTGCCTTTGTAACCTTCCTGTCTTTTTAATGAGCATGCTCTCTCCACCATCAGTACCCCACTTACTTTGGGTCAATATTTGTCTTCTTTTGTTTGATTGGTTTAGAAAAAAATGTGAAACACTTTTAAGGTGGTCAGAATAAACTTACTAGGTGGATTCCAGTGACTTTACTACTGACATACTCCAGCTGCCCTTTGGTCATTTCTCCATCTATGGCACATTTGTGCGTCTTTTACTAGATTATTTTTTCCAACTCATTACATTGTAGAATGGTTACAGTAGTACAAATGATTACCATGTTTATAAATCAAAATCAAAATTTTGTGTAGTGATACACTTGACTCTTGCTTTTAGAAAACATACTTTCAAAGACTTCATGTTATTGTCCTAAAGGATACTAAAACATCTGCCATCTGTCCAGGTGAGTTTTATCACTAACTTTGTTAGAAGAAGAATAAGCTTAGTGTCGCAGAAAGGAACACACACACACACACACACACACACACACACACACACCCCTACACACACACACAAAATAATTCAGCAGCACAATTTCTTTTCATAAAAAAAGGGTACTAGAAGCCAAACTGAGCTAATGAGTATACTTCCTAAAATGTCCTTTTTAAAAAATCTATGACCTGGATGGTGATTGAGTCTCATGCCATCAGTGGAAGCTCAGTTTAACAACATGATGTAATTGATTTATTTATTGACGCAAAAGAGAAGTGAGAGATCCAAGAACTATGAGCACTGGTTGGGCTCACACACACACACACACACACACACACACACACACACACACACACACACACACATTTCTTATAACTTGATGTAATTTAGAGTCACATGGGAAGAGGAAACCCAAATTGATGTACTGTCCAGATCAAATTGACCTATGAGAGTATCTGTAGGGATATTGTCCTGATTGCCGATTGATTATGGGGAGCCAATCCCACTGCAGTGCCATCCTTCTATAGGCCTGCCTGTGGATATACCCTGACAAGAACTACAGCTGAGGGTCAGCGCGGAAGTGGTGCAGTAAGCAGTGTGTGTCCATAGTTTCTGTTCAGTTCCTACCTTATTCCCTCTCTGATAAATTACGACTTGGAAATGCAAACAGAACAAAGCCTTTCCTCACCGAGCTGCTCTTGGTCAGAGTTCTAACTGCAACAGAGAGCAGATTAGAACATGATCTGTCTGCAAATTCAGATCTATAAGGACAGTTCCTACCTGTAAATACAAAAATTGTTACTTGATTTGAGCGAATAGATGCAGAAAAGACAAATACCAATAAAGAAGTCACACCAGATTCTGGGTCACGAAATTGTTACTGTATTCATCTCTCTTAACAAATTTGTTTTAGCATTGATGATGATGTTGATGTGTGTGTGTGTGTGTGTGTGTGTGTGTGTGTGTGATATGTTGTGTACAACACTGTATATCTCTGTGTGCAATATGCTTACTGTGGAGAACAGGCTCTGTCCTACTTTGAAGAAAGCAGTGCCTTTCATGCTGTGCCTTGCCCTAGGAGACTACATTTTACAAGCCAGCAGTTGGCTCCATTTTAACCTCAACTGCAGATTAATTCTACATCTTCCTTTGCAAAGATACCACCACCTGCCTCATGGGAACTATGAGGCATGGACTGATAAACAACTTTTTCCTACAAGCAAAAAGATACCTGATCCAAAAGACAAGAGCACAAAGGCCTTTTAAAACTATGAAAGGCAGAAGGAAAGAAATAAGGAAAGAAAAGAAAGGAAGGAAGGAAGGAAGGAAGGGAGGAAGGTAGGAAGGAAGAAAGGAAGGAAGGAAGGAAGGAAGGAAGGAAGGAAGGAAGGAAGGAAGGAAGGAAGGACCATGAATCTATCAAACAAGAGGCCAAAAAGGGTACAATAGATGCAACTGGACTACATAAAAGAGGGGGATAGCAATAATATAATGTCAAGGCCACCACTGACCTTACAGGTGATGTGTGTGTGTGTGTGTGTGTGTGTGTGTGTGTATAAAATATGGTTTGTGTGTGTATGTTTATGTGTGTGGTGTATCTGAGTGTGTGTATTTTGTATATATGTACTATGTATGCTATGTATGTATGTGTGTGTATGTGTGCATGTGTTTTTTTCTGTGTGTATGTAGGGTATATATGTGTCTATGTATGTGTGTGATTTGTATATGTGTTTGGTGTGTTTATGTTTGTATGTTGTATGTGTGTGTTGTATGCGTGTGGACTATATTGCTTATGTATATGTGTCTATGTATTGTGTATGTGTGTGTGGTAGGCACAATTATGCATATGTTGTGTGATATATATATATATATGTAAATATATACATGTATATATATATATATATATATATATATACATATATAGTATGTGTGTAGGTGTAATATGATATGTGTGTGGTGTGTATGTTTATACATATGTTTGTGCTTTTGTTGTGTGTATATGTGATATGTGTGTGTTGTGTCTCTGTATGGTTTGTTATCATTTATGTGTGTATGTGATGTGTCTTTGTATGGTTTGTGTATATGTATGTGTGTGTGGCATATGTGTGTGTGTGTGTGTGTGTGTGTGTGTGTGTGTGTGTAAAGATATAAAGACATTTTTACGTGAAATGTAATGTGTGATCTGAAAGTTAATTCTAATAATTATTCCTGGAGTAAAGAAACCTGTGACTGACTGAAGGAAATCAGGATTGCTTGGCAAATTTCAACAAATGAAACTACTGTAGCTTGTGAATTTAATATTCAGTAAATTTTGATATTGTAAAAGGGCAAAAGCATAATTGTCTCTCTTTCTGATATAGTACACTCATCACACATGCAGAGACACACATGCACACACACAAACTGACATAAAATTTGGAATTTACTTTTGAAACAGTCTTAAAGACTTACTAGTTTTTTGCTAAATATGCAAAAATCAATATTTATATTTACATTAGGGTATGGACTTATTGTTTTGGAAACATCATTTTATCAGTTTCTGAGTTTCACAGGCTTCTCAGTGAAGTCACCTAGGAGCTTAGGTTGTTGACATGTCTGATTTATGGGTTTTCTAACCCTCGGTTCACATCTCTTTGTGTTTTATTATTTTATTACTTTCTTCCCTTTCATATTTAAACATCTCAAGAAATGCCCAAACAGCGATGAACTTTAAACCTTTGCTGCCACGAGGGTATACTGATAGAAAACTCTGTAGTTAGAACTCTGGCTGCTTTTCCAGCAGACCTGAGTTTGATCACCAGCACCCAAATGACCACTCTATACATGGAGTTTATAACTCTAGTCCTAGGGCATCTATATGTCCTTTCCTGCATCCTTGGGCACAAGACACACATGTGTAGACAAAACACTTGTACAAATACAATTCTATTTCACAATCTTTTCTGACACTGGTGTTTCTGTATGCCTCCACACTAATGGTGTGTGAAAGAGTGTGATGTGGTTTACACAATAAGATAATTTATTCTTCCACAGTGACAGCAGTGATTAGAAAACTGATCTTATGTTGTGACTCTTCGATGAGATCTGTCAAGTAGATAATAGAAATCCATTCTCTGATGAGAGAGAAGTGACAGCCAATCTCATGTGTACTTTCTGTTTGTCTTGTTTCTATTTGAGTGCTCAGATTAATTACAAATGTTGTGTCCACTGATAATAGACTCGTCTTGGCGATCTGAATTAGAAATTTTTGTGTTTCTAATTTACTTTTGACCTTTCTGTGGGGTCAAGATACTATCAGTGTGTTGTTGCTCTACCTACCTGTCTATGTGCCTGGAATTGAGAAAGCTCTTTATGATCCCACACTATTTAATTATGGAGTGCCTCCTTGGTTATGATGAATTGCAATAAATTATACTTTAATCTATTTTTAAATCAAGGATTCTCTTTTAGTTGTTTGTTCTGTTTTCTAGGTTGATCCAATCAGAAATGTCTGTTCCTTTGGTTATAATTGTCTAGATTATTCTACAACTAAATAGTAAATCTTACAGTAATACAACAGACTAACGTTTGGATATATGAAACTTTTTTTTATCTTTTTGTATGTGTAAGTGTTATTGGAACTGGTCTTAGTCTTCTATTGCTGTGAAGAGACACCATAAGCAAGGCAGCTTTTACAAAAAGAAGAGCATTTAATTGGGTGCTTGCTTACAGTTTTAGATGTTTAGTGCATTATCATCATGGTACTACTGGAGCTGTGGTGGAGAGCTACACCCTAAACTTTAGACAGAGAGGTAGAAAGACCAAGACTCGCTTTTGATATCTCAACGCCCATCCCCAGTGACACACTTCTTCCAACAAAACCATCTCCTAACCCTTCTAATCTTTTCTAATAGCACTGTTCCCTGCTAATTATGCATTCAAATATGGGAACTTATTGGAGCCATTCTTATTGAAAATACCACATTCTCTCCCTGGCCTCCATAGGCCTGTAGCTGTATCCTGCCAATGTCATTAATCCAAACCTTGCTAGATTAGCAACAGGTAGATTTTTAGGACAAGATCAGAAAGCAGCCATATTCTTTGCTAAAATGTCACAAGGATGATTTCTAAGCTACTTAGTAATATTTTTCCATACTAAAACTTCTGGAGATAAGCCTCCACAGTTCAAATCCCCCTCAGAGCTGTCTTTCATGCAGCTACTAAGATAGTCCATTAAGCTCTGCTTGAAGCATACAAATACTTTTCTAGTCTAAATTCCCAAAGTCTTCCACATTCCTGCAAGGAAGAGCTTGGTCAGGCCTATTACAGCAGTGTCACACTCCTGGTAGCAGCTTTCTGTCTTCCTCACTGTTCTATTGCTGTGAAGAGACACTATGACCAAGATAACCCTCTAAAGTAATTTTCTCAACAAATACTTTGCATTTATACTGCTGTGTAGTAGTTTCCTCTGAGATTACAAGCTTGGTTTTAGAGGTAAACTCATTAAGACAAGGGCTGTTAAGAGGGAAGGCAAACAACAGGCTGTTCCAAGGAGAGGCAGAATGTTCCCCTCTAAAGGGAAGCTGCTGATGCTCAGGACCATGCATTAAGAAGTCCATGAAAAAGACTGGGTAGGCCCTCCCTCCCCAAGTTTACAGAAACTGTAGGAAGATCTAATAGATACACTCAGACAAGGGTGGCTGTCTAGAAGAGATCAGACTCACTGAGCAGCCTAAAAGCAACAATCTTCAGTCTGCTGAGCTGGCTACCCATTGTGAAGTAGGTACCAGACCACCAGCATCCGAGCCTCACCATTCATGCAATGGTTTTGGTGATGCAGCTGTCTTTGAGTCATTTCTGCTCTGTAAGTAAACTTCCCCCTATATACCTGTAAGTTACCACCATAAAACTCATTGGCTCACCAAGGTGAACTTTAGTGATATCCATACTTAGGTCTGCTGTTTGTTCTTTATGTAGGGCGAGTAGCCTTTGGTTTTGTCTCATCAAGAGTAATATCACATTTCTGAATACATGCATAAAGTTGCATCTCAAAATAAATAAATTTAATTAAATTAAAATAAAAATTTCCCCTATCCATTATTCTCTTAAACTTTAGTTTTTGGTTTTACTCACTGTTTTTTTGGGTTTGTTTGTTTGTTTGTTTGTTTGTTTGTTTTTCTGCTTCTTTGATTTTAGTATGACTACTGGTAACTCCATAGTACTTGCTGCATATCCAATGTATACTTATTACATAAGTAAGTTGATTCTTATGAGAAACTTTTTATTATTGTCAAAACTAACTGTGTCTTCCAGAAAAAAAAAAGTTAAAAATTAAAAAGACATTTATAAAACCAGGAAAACAGAGCAAAAGCACAAGACTTTGGCTTTCACAGACACTGAAGTGCTTTACACAATAAATGTTTCATGTGAGTGCTCTTTCTGAGCAGTCTCTCATTGCTTTGTGAGGAATCATTCTTGTAATAGTCTCAGTTGTAAAGGTATCAGTGTTTTTATATTTGCCTCATACTGCACAACCCTGTTTCGTTAAAATCTGAATCCTGGTTCCTGGATCTCACTGAGACTAGTCTGCGCAAGTGAGAGTGTGGACTACAGAAGCTAACTGCCATAGAGCTTCTGAGGCAGACCCCATTTCGGGTTCCAGACATCTGGGCACCTACCCTGCCAGAGGAGAGGTGTCTGCCCCGAAAGGGAGGGCTTTGTTTGAGCACCTGAGGAAGACATCTTGGATCCCAGATCCCACCAAGACTAGTCTGCGCAGGTGAGATTGTGGACTACAAAAAACGAACAGCTTCTGGGAAAGGCCCTGTTTCGGGCCTTCATCTTCTGCTAGGAGGCAGGTCCGAACAGCAGATATCTGTGCACCTTCCCTGCAAGAGGAGAGCTTGCCTGCAGAGAGTGCTCTAACCACTGAAAATCAGGAGAGATCTAGTCTCCTAGGTCTGCTGATAGAGGTTAACAGAATCACAAGAGGAACAAGCTCTAACCAGAGACAACTATAACAACTAACTCCAGAGATTACCAGATGGCAAAAGGCAAACATAAGAATCTTACTAACAGAAACCAAGACCATTCACCATCATCAGAAACCAGCACTCCCACCTCAGGCAGGCCTGGGCACCCCAACACACCCGAAAAGCTAGACCCAGATTTAAAACATATCTCATGATGATGGTAGAGGACAGCAAGAAGGACTTTAACAACTCAAAGAAATACAGGAGAACACTGCTAAAGAGTTACAAGTCCTTAAAGAAAAACAGGAAAACACATCCAAACAGGGGATGGAAATGAACAAAACCATACTAGACCTAAAAAGGGAAGTAGACACAATAAAGATAACCCAAAGTGAGACAACACTGGAGATAGAAAACCTAGGAAAGAAATCTGGTACCATAGATGTGAGCATCAGCAACAGAATACAAGAGATGGAAGAGAGAATCTCAGGTGCTGAAGATTCCATAGAGAACATCAGCACAAAAATCAAAGAAAATGCAAAATGCAAAAAGATCCTAACTCAAAACATCCAGGAAATCCAGGACACAATGAGAAGACCAAACCTATGGATAGTAGAAGTAGATGAGAATGAAGATTTTCAACTTAAAGGGCCAGCAAATATCTTCAACAAAATTATAGAAGAAAACTTTCCAAACCTAAAGAAAGAGATGCCCATGAACATACAAGAAGCCTAGAGAACTCCAAATAGACTGGACCAGAAAAGAAATTCCTCCTGACACATAATAATCAGAACAACAAATGCACTAAATAAAGATAGAATATTAAAAGCAGTAAGGGGAGAAGGTCAAGTAACATATAAAGGCAAGCCTATCAGAATTATACCAGATTTTTCACCAGAGACTATGAAAGCCAGAAGAGCCTGGACAGATGTTATACAGACACTAAGAGAACACAAATGCCAGCTGAGGCTACTATAACCAGCCAAATTTTCAATTACCATAAATAGAGAAACCAAAGTATTCCACAACAAAACCAAATTCACACATTATCTTTCCACGAATCCAGCCCTTCAAAGGATAATAACAGAAAAATACCAATACAAAGGAGGAAACTACGTCCTAGAAAAAGCAAGAAAGTAATCCTTCAACAAACCTAAAAGAAGACAGCCACAAGAACAGAATGCCAAATCTAACAACAAAAATAATAAGAAGCAACAATTACTTTTCCTTAATATCTCTTAATATCAATGGACTCAATTCCCCAATAAAAAGACATAGACTAACAGACTGGCTACACAAACAGGACCCAACATTTTGCTGCTTACAGGAAACCCATCTCAGGGAAAAAGACAGACACTACCTCAGAATGAAAAGCTGGAAAACAATTTTCCAAGGAAATGGTCTGAAAAAACAAGCTGGAGTAGCCATTCTAATATTGAATAAAATCAACTTCCAACCCAAAGTTATCAAAAATAAAAGGAGGGGCACTTCATACTTATCAAAGGTAAAATCGTCCAAGAGGAGCTCTGAATTCTGAATATATATGCTCCAGATGTAAGGGCAGCCACATTCATTAAAGAAACTTTAATAAAGCTCAAAGTATACATTGCCCCGCACACAATAACAGTGGGAGACTTCAACATAAGACTTTCATCAATGGACAGATTATGGAAAGAGAAACTAAACAGCAACACAGTGAAACTAACAGAACTTATGAAACAAATGGATTTAACAGATATCTACAGAACATTTTATCCTAAAAAAAAAAAAAAAAGGATATATCTTCTTATCAGCACCTTATGGTACCTTCTCCAAAACTGACCATATAATTGTTCACAAAACAGGCCTCAACAGATGCAAAAATATTGAAATTGTTCCATGCATCCTATTAGATCACCATGGTCTAAGGCAGATCTTCAATAACAACATAAATAATAGAAAACCAACATTCATGTGGAAACTGAACAACACTCTCCTCAATGATACCTTGGTCAAGGAAGGAATAAAGAAAGAAATTAAAGACTTTTTAAACTTTAATGATAATGAAGCTACAACATACCCAAACTTATGGGGCACAATGAAAGCATTTCTAAGAGTAAAACTCATAGCTCTGAGTGTCTCCAAAAAGAAACTAGAGAGAGCACACACTAGCAGCTTGACAACACACCTAAAAGCTCTAGAACAAAAGGAGGCAAATTCACCCAGGAGGAGTAGACCACAGGAAATAATCAAACTCAGGGGTGAAATCAACAGAGTGGAAACAAGAAGAACTATTCAAAGAATCAACCAATCAAGGAGCTGGTCCTTTGAGAAAATCAACAAGATAGATAAACCCTTACCCAGACTCACTAGAGGGCACAGGGACACCATCCTAATTAACAAAATCAGAAATGAAAAGGGAGACATAACAACAGATCCTGAAGAAATCCAAAACACCATCAGATCCTTCTACAAAAGACTATATTCAACAAAACTGGAGAACCTGGATGAAATGGACAAGTTTCTAGACAGATACCAGGTACCAAAGTTAAATCAGGATCAGGTTAATGATCTAAACAGTCCTATATCCCCTACAGAAATAGAAGCACTCATTGATAGTCTCCCAACCAAAAGCCCAGGATCAGATAGGTTTAGTGCAGAGTTCTATCAGACCTTCAAAGAAGATCCAATTCCAGTTCTGCACAAACTATTCCACAAAATAGAAATAGAAGGAACTCTACCCAACCCATTCTATGAAGCCACAATTACTCTGATACCTAAACCACAGAAAGACCCAACAAAGATAGAGAACTTCAGACCAATTTCCCTTATGATTATCAATGCAAAAATACTCAATAAAATTCTTGCTAACTGAATCCAAGAACACATTAAAACAATCATCCATCTTGACCAAGTAGGTTTCATTGCAGGGATGCAGGGATGGTTTAATAAACAGAAATCCATCAACATAAACCATTATATAAACAAACTCAAAGACAAAAACCTCATGATCATCTTGTTAGATGCCTAGAAAGCATTTGGCAAAATCCAACACCCCTTCATGATAAAAGTCGTGGAAAGATCATGAATTCAAGGCCTATACCAAAACGTGATAAAAGCAATCTACAACAAACTACTAGACAACATCAAAGTAAATGGTGAGAAGCTGGACGCAATCCCACTAAAATCAGGGACTAGACAAGGCTGCCCACTTTCCCTCTACCTATTTAACGTTGTACTTGAAATCCTAGCCAGAGCAATTTGAAAACAAAAGGAGATCAAAGGGATACAAATTGGAAAGGAAGAAGTCAAAATATCACTTTTTGCAGATGATATGATAGTATATATGAGTGACCCTAAAAATTCCACCAGAGAACTCCTAAACCTGATAAACAGCTTCAGCACAGTAGCTGGATAAAAAATTAACTCTAACAAGTCAATGGCCTTTCTCTACACAAAGGATAAACAGGCTGAGAAAGAAATTAGGGAAACAACACCCTTCTCAATAGTCCCAAATAAAATAAAAAGCCTTGGAGTGACTCTAACTAAGGAAGTGAAAGATCTGTATGATAAGAACTTCAAGTCTCTGAAGAAAGAAATTAAAGATCTCAGAAGATGGAAAGATCTCCCATGCTCATGGATTGGCAGGATCAATATAGTAAAAATGGCTATCTTGCTAAAAAGCAATCTGCAGATTCAATGCAATCCCCATCAAAATTCCCACTCAATTCTTCAATGAATTAGAAAGTGCAATCTGCAAATTCATCTGGAATAACAAAAAACATAGGATAGCAAAACCTCTTCTCAAGGATAAAAGAACCTCCGGTGGAATCACCAGGTCTGACCTGTGATAAGTGGATATTAGCCCAGAAACTTAGAATATCTAAGATATAACATACAATTTGCAAAACACATGAAACACAAGAGGAATGAAGACCAATGCGTGGACACTTTTCCCCTTCTTAGAATTGGGAACAAAACACCCATGAAAGGAGTTACAGAGACAAAGTTTGGAGCTGAAACAAAAGGATGGACCATCTAGAGACTGCCATACCTGGGGATCCATCTCATAATCAGCTTCCAAACGCTGACACCATTGCATACACTAGCAAGATTTCGCTGAAAGGACCCAGTTATAGCTCTCTCTTGTGAGACTATGCCGGGGCCTAGCAAACACAGAAGTGGATGCTCACAGTCAGCTATTGGATGGATCACAGGGCCCCCAGTGGAGGAGCTAGAGAAAGTACCCAAGGAGCTAAAGGGATCATCTGCAATCCTATAGGTGGAACAACAATATAAACTAACCAGTACCTCCCGGAGCTTGTGTCTCTAGCTGCATATGTATCAGAAGATGGCGTAGTCAGCCATCAGTGGAAAGAGAGGCCCATTGGTAGTACAAACTTTATATGCCTCAGTATAGGGGAGAGCCAGGGTCAAGATGTGGGAGTGGGTGGGTAGGGAAGTGGGGGGGGGGCATGGGGGACTTTTGGGATAGCATTGGAAATGTAAATGAAGAAAATACCTAATTAAAAAAAGAATCTAAAACATGAAAAAAAATCTGAATCCTTTATGGGATGCATTTTTTTCACAATAAGGAACAAAAATGTCCATGGCTTGTGAGGCAAAGACACTCCAGCAGCTGGGTGAGCATACTGCCCTTGCACACATGGACCCATATAAAATTTTCTAAAAAGTTCCCAAGTGTTCTAGTTTCCTTCTGTTGTTATGAGGAAAGGCTCCAACTAAAAGCAACTTTACAGAGTAGCTTATTTCTTCTTATATGTCCTTGACACTGTGCAACTGGGAAAAGGTAGAGAAAGAATTAAGCCAAACCTCGAAGTGGAAGCCATGGAGGGACATAGCTTGCTGGCTCATTCCCAGGCTCATGCTTAGCTGCCTTTTCAGTACATCCCAGGACCACCTGCCCAGGAAATGGTGCCACAGATAGTTGCTGAGCCCTCCTATATCAATGATGACAGAAAAACTGCAGCTCACTGCCATATTCATAGAACAAGTAGATAAAGACAATGAGTCAACTGAAATTGCTTTCTGCCTTTTTTTTCTGATGAGTCTATGTTGTGTTACAATTACCATCAGTGCTATTTAAGACTCAACATTTCATATATATATATATATATGTCTATATATATATATATATGTCTATATATATATATATATATATGTCTATATATATATATATATATATGTCTATATATATATATGTCTATATATATAGACTTTTATATATATATACACATATATACAATATATATATAGGTAGATAGGTAGGTAGTTAATTAGCTAATATACATATATTACCTAAGATAAAATAGGCAGAGAAAACTGCTTATCTACTGTCTCGGTTACTTTTTTATTAGGATAAAATGACAGGATCAAAATCAGCTTGGGGAAGACAGGGTTTGTTTCATCTTACAAGGTGTAGCTGATCATCAAGGGAAGTCAAGGTAGGAAGTCAAGGTTGGATCCCGGAGGCAGGAGCTGATGCAGATATTATGGAGGGGTGCTGCTTATTGGCATCCTCCCTCCCCGTTGCTTTCTCACCAGTTTCCTTACAGCACCCAGCAGCACCTACCAAGAGGTGGCTCCGTGCCTGTGCCTGCCAATATTAATCATAAATCAGGAAAATGCACTGTAGGCAAATCAAGTAAGGGACATTTTCTCAATGGAGGTTCCATCTTCCAAAATTACTCTAGCTCGTATCAAGTTGACACAAAACTAGCCAGCACATCTACACAGAAGGCTAATTTATTACCTACTTGTAAAAAATCAATTATGAAATAACATTAAACGTAATTCAAAATGTAAAGTTTTATCTAAGAATATCTAAGCAAATCAATATTTTAAGTGATTACATATGATCCATCTGTAGCCATCTTTAGCATGATCATTGAACTTTCTAAATATTCATAGGTACTAAGGAGAAAGCCATTCTGGCTGCAGATTGCTTAGAGAAAATGTTCAGATTTCTTAAAAAAAGGAATAAAGGCAAGGAAAATCTTTCATCATATCAAAGATTTAAAAATAACCTCTTCTGAGTATTTTTGGTAAGTTTTTCTCTTTGTACAGGATGTTAACTTTAAAGTCAAATGGCAATTTAGTATAGTAAGGAAATGAAGAACAAATCTAGGTTTACTCCTTCCATGAAAGACGCACAAAATGGCCAGTCCTAAGAAAACCAAAGTGGCCTTTTACACCTTTGCTTTTGTAGACATTAATGTCATTTTAGAATGGAACAACTAGGAATTTGTTGTATGCATTTATTGCTTCAGACTAGTTAAATTCACATTTTTCCCATCAATGTTTTAAGATAATTGGCTTAATCCCTCTTTGCTTCTGTTTTAATGAAAGACTTATTTCTATGTTATGTGTATGAGTGTGTATGTATGCGGTTCACCGAATGTATGCCTGGTGTGCTTGTAGGCCAGAGAGGGGGCCAGATTGATCCCCTGAATCAAAGCTGTGTTCAGTAGGGAGACACCATGTGGATGGTAGGAATTGATTCACAATTATCTCTCCATCCCCCATCTTTCTCTCAGACTCTATTTTTCTAAAATACACACACACACACACACACACACACACACACACACACACACACACACACACGGGGGAGGGGGGAGAGATACACTTACGTAAGTACATGCATGTGAGGGCGCTCCCAGTAGTTAGAAACCGTTCGTTGTGAGTTCTTTATGGCAGGTGAAAACCTGAAAATCTCCAACCTCTGGAAGAGCATCAAGCTCTCTTACCACACTGAGCCACCTCCTCCGGCCAGCTCGTTCTCCTGCCCCTGTTATGAACAACACTGTCAACCTTGTTAACTTAAACCATTTTTTTTCCAGAGACACAAGACTCTGCCCTGCAAGTCTTCTTGCTGCACTCTCTGGTAACTCCAATCTATACAAACATGGGGTCTCCTAAAGCAACTTGCAGTTCTGATGTGTAGGGACCTCAATTTATCTACTACCTTTGATGTCACCCAAGGTGCCAGAATCACAAATCATCATTAGGGACCTGAAAGGATGTGTAACCAGTGGCCATCAAGGACCACTTGTCAAGCACCTGTATCCTTTCCTCACATCCTTAACCAGTGGACATCCTGACACACTGCCATTTTATCATCTAAGCCAACATCTTTGCATGATTTCTTAGGTGCGATGTATTTTGGACCTAGGTGTTAATATACTCTGAAGGCGGCAGGTGTATTGGGACCCGTTGGAAAGCAGCCCTGATCATCATATACATAAGATTTGGTCTTTGTCCGGCTAATGATGGTGAGATAAAGTCTCAGGTCAGACTGTATGGGAGGACAGTTTAGGTACCTTGGTTAAAGCTGATTGGGTTGAAGCTGCTGCCAGAGTGACCAGACACCCTCTAAATCCCTTAGAGTATCACAGGCATGTAACTATCACACCAGGGCTGTGACTGTTGACAATTGCCAACTGAAAAAATCTGGGTTGAAAGGGCCAGAATGGAGGTGCAGACCTTTAATCCCAACACTAGGTAGGCAGACGGTCGGGCAGATCACAGAGAAATCCTGTCTCAAAAAATTGAAACAACTAAAAAGTTTAAAAAGAAAGAAAGAATACCAAAGAAGGAAAAGGAGAGCCCAGATTCCTGGAAAATCTCCACAAACTTCCAAAAAGCAATCCACATGCTTCCACATTGTCAGCTGTTCCACCCACTCCTGCCTTTTAGCTCCTCCTTATGTTTCTAACCAGGTAGATCTCGGACCTGATGTAGCCAGGTCTAACCCTTCCTTCACTGACCCCCCCCCCCACCCCCACAACCGCAACCACAACAAAAACAAAAAAGGCAAAGAAACAAAAGCAGCTTCACACGTTTAATTCTAAGCTTTTCACTCTTTTGTCTTGATTCACTTTTCCATCCTGCCACCATCCAGCCTTTTGATTTATTCCTCCGACACCCTATACTTTTGGATTGGCTTGGATTTTGTTTGGTCAGGAATTTCAGTATGTTCATTTTGGGTTGCACTTCCATTCAGGGCAACGAGAAACTCCCCAAAGCGAGTAGTAGACTGTGCAGTTATAGAAACCCCTTTTTCTTGGCTTTCTGAGCTCAGTGCCTTTGCTTACGGGAGACGAAATGTTTGAAATCCAATATTTTCCTCATTGTTTTCTGGGTATTTTGATAGATACTGTTTTTCTTTTTCTTTTTTTCTTTTCTTTTCTTTTTCTCAGATGTGTGTAGTGGCAGGATAGGGTAAATTTATTACCTGAGTCTTTATCTAGATTAAAAATGGAAATCTCTGCTCGCAGCTTTTAAAAGTCTCTTCCGCTTCGCTGATGGGCACACTCTTTTCATCTCCCACACTTGGAAAGCACCCCGGGGTTAGGGCAAAATGCGGAGAAACTGTTCGTTCATCTGTGTCCTCAGAATCTTTTGTCTTGAATATGCACAGAGTTTGCTGTGACAAGCAACACCATGGGCACTCAAGGGAAACTGATTGGTAGAATGGATTCCCTAAGTAACTTGCTGGCACATCTGAGACCCAGAGGAAAGGAAGTCAATGGTGGGTGTTTAGTTTCAAACCCAGAGCAATTAGCTGAGGTGCCTATTTAACATATCAAAGCAGACCTGGCCTCCAGGTTCTCCCAGCATCCCTCAGTCCCCACCAGTTATAGGGTATTGCTGGCACACCCTTCCTTCAGGTACTTGCTTTTTCCTCTTTCTCTTCCCCTTCCCACCCTCCATACCTGGTTCAAGGCTGTGACCACTCTAGACTTTTCCCATGTGTCTCCTTGTGTCTTGCCGTCCCTATATCTATATCTATATATATAATAAATATATATATATATATAATATATATATAATATATATATAATATATATATTATATATAATATATATATAATATATATATATAATATATATATAATAAATTATATATATTATATATATATAATATATATAATAAATATATATATATATATATAATATATCCCTATATCTATAATAAACATATGTCAAAGAGGCCTTGTCTGACCTCAGTGGGAGAGGATGTGCCTAATCCTGTAGAGACTTGATGCACAGGCAAAGGGCACCCTCTCAGAGGCAAAGTGGAGGGAATATGGGGTGAAGAGCTCTGGAAGGGGGTACCAAGCAGGGAGGCAACATTTGGGAAGTAAGGAAAATAACTTTTTCTTAAAAAAAGAAGAAAATTAGTATGGAAAAGTTAAGTCAGAAAACACAGTTTCTAATATGCATCTAGATTTATTCCCAAAAGAGGTGTCTGAAATCCAGACACCTATATCCTGAGTACAAAACATGCTAACTAAAATTACATAAAATAGACATTAAAAAAAAAAAAACCTTTCTCCTCTACTATACCTAGGAGCAGTCATTTCCTTTCCTCTCGTTTTTATTTCTATTTTTTCATTCAGTGTGTAAAGATTAAGTAATGGTTAATTGGGCTCAGCCTCATAAGGGAGATAGGAAAACAGGTCCCCGTGTTAGGCAGGTTTCTGAAGAGAAACAGACCCAATGGGTAATAGATAGGCTGAGTGATTACGAGCCACTGCCACATCTAATAGGTGGATAATTACCTGGCTCTGCACTCACCACAGAAGGTCCAGAGAGCGGACATTATGTACTATTGAGTTAGGATGCCTGAGAATCAGGAGAGCTGAGGGAAGAATTTCCAGTCTGAGGCCCGGGAGGAGGGGTCCAGCATCTCAGACTATGACAGACAGAACAATCCACTCAGCCTTTGGTTTTATTATGGTTTTTGCTGGGTTCTGTGCTGCCCACTGTGGTGGAACACTGTCCTCTCAGCCTAACAGCCACTGCCATCTTAACCTGAACAGCTGTGATAATTCATAGGAAAGGCTCAAGATGAGGTCTGCTGATGTTTCCTCACAATGAAGGGTTGGGAAGGGTCATCAGACTGTGAACTGTGATCTCAGCCACCTCCTTCTGCACCTCTCCGCTAGCCAAGTGCAACCCATCCCCAGTGGCCTATGATCTCACTGGGAGGTGTTAGAAATTTAAAGTATGGAATGTTAACTGAGTGGGGGATCCCATGGAGGCATCTTAAATTGTCTTCCCAGTGATGTGGCCACTCTGTGGTAACCCTTCAGTATCCTCTATGCCAGCAAGGGCTCATGCAACACCCACCAGTGCCAGAAAAGGCAATCTGCTCTACTCAGTGTACCAGGGGAAAAGCGAATCTTACCCAGAACATTCTCGAGGCATACAGTAAACAATATTTAACCAGATGGTTGCATACCTAGGCCCCAATCTCAAGCCAACACATAAAATCAGTCGCTCTAGTTTGACTTAAAAGCCAACATTAGAAAGAGGCAGTAAGGACACCCCTCTCTGTGCATCTGGGGTCACTGCTGCTCAGGGGAAAGTAATGTTCTTAATCTCTTGTGGTAGTGTCTTCACTCTTCAAATTATTTTGCAGCAGAGAACTAGCATTGTCTGTGCTCGCTTGGAATCCCAGCTCTTGGGAGGCTGAGTCAGGATGATCATGAGTTTAAGGCCAGGCTGGGCTGCATATTATAAACCTGAAGGTGAGAGGAGGTGTGGACAAGACCACCAAGAACTCAGGGCCTCTTGAACTGAAGTGGCAATCTTAAATCCTTAGAGATTATGGCAAAATAATAATCTCAGTTCAGTCGATGCTGGCAGCAATTCAAGCTGATGTCTTTGATGCTGGTCTATTCCTCAGTTCTGAAAAGGAAGGAAGGCTCTGTTGCCTTGTCTTACCTCATACACAGGTCATTGTTTTTAGAACACTTTGAGTCTGCATAGAACATCCTGCAGGAGAAGGTGCCTGATAAATCCTACTGAGGTATCAACAAAACAGACTAAAGGTTAGATCAGCAGTTGTCAAACATTTCACTAAAATTAAAATAAGAAGTGTTCCAGCCAGTGTTGGGGAGTAATCTCAGTGGCAGAGCTCTTACCTAATAAGCACAAAGGCCTGAATTGGGTTCTCCATTCTCACACACACATACACGCACCCGCACATGCGCATACACACACACACACACACATGTACACACACATCTTAAACGCGTTCTCACGACCGGCCAGGAAGAACACAACAAACCAGAATCTTCTGCGGCAAAACTTTATTGCTTACATCTTCAGGAGCCAGGAGCGCAAGCCCCACGCCCCAAAAACGAAAGGCCCCCCGCTTACATCTTTAGGAGCCAGAGCGCCAGCGCGCCAGAGCGCCAGAGCGCAGAGCAAGAGAGAGAATGGCGGAAACCCCGTCCCCTTTTAAGGAGAATTATCCTTCGCCTAGGACGCATCACTCCCTGATTGGCTGCAGCCCATGGCCGAGTAAAGGCAGAGTACATGTAGTGGAAAATTACTCTTGGCACATGCGCAGATTATTTGTTTACCACTTAGAACACAGGATGTCAGCGCCATCTTGTGACGGCGAATGTGGGGGCGGCTCCCAACACACACATACACACACACACTGTAATTCATATATGTATATTTCCACATTTTAAACAGGAACAAAATTGTGAAGAACATTCCCTAGAAGAAGCTACATCGTTCACTCTATCATTCTATTCTTTTCATCTCATAAACAAAAATGTTTTCTTGTACATTACTAGTTGTTAATGCATAGCTTAAAATATGACCCATATGGTAGAAACAAAGTTCTGATTCTTACAATGTATTTTAATTCACCTATGAAACATTATATTCACTCATTCATGGTCTTTTATGGTGCGCCCAAGACATGTGACTATTTGAAGGTGACCAGGGTTATGGAAATCTCTCAAGCTTCCATATATAAATTATTTGCTCTTCTTTTATTTATACTGGAAGCTGAGAACTACCCAGTAGGGTGGCGAAGGACAAATGAAACCATGCTATGAAGCATCTTTGTTGTGCTCAAAGAAAGAAAGGCTCTACACCTACCTGGAGCCTGATTCTCCCGCTGGCCACTGCTGTCCCTCCCTGTCTGCACTGGTCGTTCAAAATCTTCCCTCCATCTCTACCCTAGTCCCTTGTATTTTTTTTCCCAAGGGTTTCTTCCAAACGCTTAATCTCTTTGAGAAAATTATAAATCTATTTTTCTGTTTATGGCGTACATGACCCTTCTGTATCTCTCAAAACCTGATAGATAATAAACTATACTGTGAGATGATACGGTATCCTGCAGCTGCTCACCTTACTGGATTATAAATTCCTTTGCATATCATGTTTATATTGAGTACAGTTGTGTCAGGCAACCAAGTCACATTTTTGGTGTCCTAGTTGTATTCCTGGAAGCTTGTTACCATTTAGTGAGGGTGACAGAGAAAACGAGAGAAGAGTGAACACAGGGTCCAGACTTTGCCCTGAAATGCAAATTAAAAACATTTAAAACAAGGTCACCAACCTTTCTTTTTTACCCTCTAAAATGTGAGGTTGTAAATGTTTAGCTTTTTGTAGTCTCCTCTGAATCTATTCAACTCACCAAAAGCAATCAAAGAAGTAAAAGAAACCAATGATCGTGTTAAATTCTGAGTAAAACTTTATTTATAACAGACAGTCAGTAGCTGGAAACTGCCTTAGACCTTGATATCCAAATGTCTCATCTGTAAAGGTCTGGGGAAGGATGGAAGAAACTTTCTACAGAAACTTTGAACACAATTTGGAAGGTAGTGTGGATTCCACAGGAGGTGAGAGACCTAGGACAAGCTTGTCCAATGATGAGGGTCATATGGAAAGAAAGAGAGATGCACAGAGGGAGTCTATACTTTCATTTTGAGGGATAAATGCTTTTTCCCTCTACCTTCTGAGTCTTGGTAGAATCCCTCATCTATGTAAACTAAACTTGACAGACATTTGTATTCCAGGCTTTCCCCTGGCTCAGGCAGACAGGTATCCTAGGCTTCACCAACTAAAGACATCTGAGGAGACGTAAGTTCATAAGCCAAGGCAAGAAATTCATCAGTTTGTCTTTGTTTGTCTCTTCCTTTTAAATCCACCATAGACTTAAAAGTATCTAACTTCAACATATATTAGGTAATACTTGACAAAAACCAGGTAAGAAAAGAATTTGTGAAATGCATGATGAGTTTAAAATATTTTTCTTTCCTTTTTTATTAAATAATTTAACTTTTTTATACTCCATATTTTTCCCTAGCCCCTACCCCACATCTACTCTCGGACAGTTCCACATCCCATTCCTCCTCCCCACCCACCTATCTCCAAGTGGATGTCACCACCCCCTACCCCACCTGGCCTCTAAACTCCCTGGGGTCTCCAGTTTCTCGAGGGTTAGGTGCATTATCTCTGAATAGACACAGACCCAGAAGTACTCTACTGTATGTGTGTTGGGGACCTCATATCAGTGAAAGGCCTCAGGTGTCCAGATTAATTGAGATTGCTGGTTCTCCTACAGGATCACTCTTCTCCTTAGCTTCTTTCATCCTTTCCCTAATTCAACCACAGGAGTCAGCTGCTTCTGTCCATTGGTTGGGTGCAAATATCTGCATCTGATTCTTTCAGCTGCTTGTTGGGTCTTTCCGAAGGGCAGTCATAAGGGGTCCCTTTTTGTGAGCACTCCATAGCCTCAGTAATTATGTCAAGACTTGGGACCTCCCCTTGAACTGGATCCCACTTTGGGCCTATTGCTGGACCTTCTTATCCTCAGGCTCCTTTCCATTTCCATCTCTGTAATTCTTTCAGACAGGAACAATTATGGGTCAGAGTTGTGACTATAGGATGGCAACCCCATCCCCCACTTGATATCCTGTCTTCCTGCTGGTGGTGGGCTCCATAAGTTCCCTCTCCCTACTGTTGGCCATTTTATCTAAGGTCCCTCTCTTTGAATCCTGAGACTGTCTCACCTCCCAGGTCTCTGGTGCATTCTGGAGGGTCCTCCCAACCTCCTATTTCCTGAGGTTGCCTGTTTCCATTCTTTCTGCTGGCCCTCAGAGCTTCAGTCTTTTTCCCTCACCCAGTACCAGATCAGGTTTCCCACTTCCTCCTCCCCTGTCCACTTCCCTCCAAGGTCCTTCCTCACCACTTGTGATTGCTTTCTTCTCTCTTCCACATCAGACTAAGGCATCTTCACTTGGGCACTTCAGCTTGTTGACCTTTTTGAGTTCTGCGTACTGCATCTTGGGTATTCTGTAGTTTTTTGTTTTGTTTTATTTGTTTGTTTTTGTTTTTTGGCTAATATCAACTTATTAGTGAATACATACCATGCACACCTTTTTGGGTCTGAGTTATCTCACTCAGGATGATATTTTTTAGTTCCATCCATTTGCCTGCAAAACTTAGGATGTCCTCATCCTTAATAGATGAATGCTATTCCATTGTGTAAACGAATCACATTTTCTGTATCCATTCTTCTGTGGGGGACATCTAGGTTATTTCCAGCTTCTGGCTATCACAAATAAGACCACTATGAACATAGTCGAACACATGTCCCTGTGGGGCATCTTTTGGGTATATTCCCAAGAGTGGTATAGCTGAGTCTTCAGGTAGATCTATTTCCAATTTTCTGAGGAGCCTCCAGATTGATTTCCAGGATGGTTTTACCAGTTTGCAACCCCACCAGCAATGGAGGAGTGTTACTCTTTCTCCACATCCTCTCCAACATGTGCTGTCACCTGAGGTTTTGATCTTAGCCATTTTGATTTGTGTAAGGTGGAATCTCAGGGTCCTTTTGATTTGCATTTCTCTGATCACTAAGGACTTTGAAATTTTCTTTAGATGCTTATCAACCATTATAGATTCATCTGTTGTGAATTCTATACCCCAATTTTTGACTGGGTTGTTTGGTTTTTTTGATCATTAACTGCTTGAGTGCTTTATATATTTTGGATATTAACCCTTTATCAGATGTGCGGTTAGTGAAGATTTTTTTTCCCAATCTGTAGGTTGCTGATTTGTATTATTGCCTATGTCCTTTACCTTATAGAAGCTTTACAGTTTCATGAGGTCCCATTTATCAATTCTTACTTTTAGAGCATGAGCTATGAGAGTTCTGTTTAGGAAATTTCCCCCTGTGCCAATGAGTTCAAGGCTCTTTCCCACTTTCTCTTCTATTAGATTCACTGTATCTGGTTTTATGTTCCAGTCCTTGATACACTTGAACTTGAGCTTTGTACAAGGTAACAAATATGCGTCTATTCTTCTATATAAAGACAGCCAGTTAGACCAGCACCATTTGTTGAAGATGCATTCTTTTTTCCATTGTATATTTTGGTGCCTTTGTCAAAGATCAAGTGACTGAAAGTGTGTGGTTTTATTTCTGGGTCTTCAATTCTAGTCCATTGATCAACATGTCAGTCTCTGTACCAATACCATGCAGTTTTTATGACTATTGTTCTGTAGTAAATCTTGAGGTCAGGGATGGTGATTGCCCCAGCTGTTATTTTATTGTTAAGAATTGTTTTCACTATTCTGAGTTTTTTGCCTTTCCAGATGAATTTGAAAATTGCTCTTTCCATGTCTTTGAAGAATTGTGTTGGGATTTTGATGAGGATTGCATTGAATCTATAGATTGCCATTGGTAGGATGGCCATTTTTACTATGTTAATTCTGCCAATCCATGAGTCTGGGAAATTGCTCCATTTTCTGAGATCTTCTTTGATTTCTTTTTTGAGAGACTTGAAGTTATTGTCATACAGGTCTTTCACTTGTTTGGTTAGAGTTACCCCAAGGTATTTTATATTATTTGTGGTAATTGTGAAAGGAGTTGTTTCCCTAATTTCTTCCTCAGCCTGTTTATCATTTGTACAAAGGATGGCTACTGATATATTTGAATTAGCTTTATATCCTGCCACTCTGCTGAAGTTATCAGCTGGAGAAGATCTCTGGTAGCTTCTGGTAGTCATTTATGTATACTATCATATCATCTGCAAATAGTGATACCTGTTTTTCTTCTTTGCCAATTTGTATTCCCTTGATCTCTTTTTATTGTCTTATTGTTTTAGCTAACACTTTGAGTACTATATTGAATACATATGGAGGGATTAGGTATTCTTGTCCTTGATTTCAGTGGACTGCTTCAAGTATGCCTCCATTCAATTTGATATTGGCTGTTGGTTTGCAGTAAATTGCTTTTATTATGTTTAGGTATGGGCCTTGAATTCCTGATCTCTCCAATACTTTCAACATGAAGGGGTGCTGTATTTTGTCAAATACTTTTTCTGCATCTAAGGAGATGATCATGTGATTTTATTCTTTGAGTTTGTTTATATAGAGGATTACTTTAATGGACTTTCGAATATTAAGCCAACCTTGCATTCCTGGGATGAAGCCTACTTGATAGTGGTGAATTGTAGTTTTGATGTGTTCTTGGACTCAGTTTGCAAGAATTTGATTGAGTATTTTTGCATTGATATTCATAAGCGAAATTGGTCTGAGGATCTCTTTTTTTGGTTGGGTCCTTGTTTGCTTTAGGTATCAGAGTAGTTGTGGCTTCACAGAATGAGATAGGCAGTGTTCCTTCTTTTTCTATTTTATGGAATAATTCAAGGAAAATTGGTATCAGGTCTTCTTTGAAGGTCTGGTAGAATTCTGCAATAAATCCATCTGGTCCTGAGCTTATTTTGGTTAGAAGGTTTTAAATGATGTCTTCTATTTCCTTGTGTGATATGGGCCTGTTCAGATAGTTTACCTGGTCTTGATTTAACTTTGGTATGTAGCATCTGTCTAGAAAACCATCTATTTCATCTACATTTTTCAGTTTTGTTGAATATAAGCCTTTAAAGTAAGATCTGATAATTTTTTTGAATTTTCTCCATTTCTGTTGTTATGTTTCCCTTTTCATTTCTGATTTTGTTAATTTGGATACTGTCTCTTAGTCCTTTAGTTAGTTTGGCTAGAGGTTTATCTATCTTGTTGATTCTCTCAAAGAACTAGCTTTTGGTTTTGCTGACTCTGTATTGCTTTCTATGTTTCTATTTGGTTGATTTCTGCCCTGAGTTTGAACATTTCTTGTCTTCTACTCCTCAGCTGAGTTTGCTTCTTGTTGTTCCAGAGCTTTCAGGCATGCATTTAAGCATTAAGTGCATTTAAGTGTGTTTAATGTAAGGTGTCTCCAGTTTCTTTTCCATGGCACTTAGTGCTATGAATTCTCCTCTTAGCACTGCTTCATTGTGTTCCATAAATTTGGTTATGATGTGTCAACATTTTCATTAAATTCCAGGAAGTCTTCAATTTCTTTCTTTATTTCATCCCTGACCAAGTTATCATTGAGTAAAGAGTTGTTCAGTTTCCATGTGTATGTGGGCTTTCTGTAGTTTTCATGTGTCTCTGTTTAGTTTCTGTTTCAATAACCTGTCCATTGATGAGAGTGGGGTGTTGAAATCTCCCACTATTATTGTGTCTAGTTCAATGTGTGTTTTGAGCTTTAGTAATGTTTCTTTTATGAATTTGGGTGCTCTTGCATTTGGGACATAGATATTTAGAATTGAGACTTTTCTTGGTGGATTTTCCCCTTGATGAACATGAAGTTAGTTAGCTTATATCTTTTTATAGGTGAGTTGAGTCCATTAATATTGAGAAATATTAAAGAGAGATGACTGTTAGTTCCTGATATGTTTGTTTTTGTTGATGGTTTTATGTGCTTGTGGCTCTCTGCTTTTGTTTTTGTTGTGAGGTGCTTAATATCTTGTCCTTTCTTTGGTGCAGGTACCTTCCTTGTGTTGGAGTTTTTCTTCCTCTGTAAGGCTGAGTTGGTAGATAGATACTGTTTGAATTTGATTTTGTCCTGGAATTTTTTTTTCTTCATCTATGTTGATTGAGAGTTTTGTTGTGTATAGTAACCTGGGCTGGCAGTTTTCTTCTCTTAGAGTCTGCATGATCAGGCTTTCCTGGCTTTCATAATCTCTGTTGAGAAGTCTGGTGTAATTCTGATAGGTCTACCTTTGTGTGTTACTTGGCCTTTTTCCCTTGCAGCTTTTAATATTCTTTCTTCATTCTGTGCATTTAGTGTTTTGAGAGTTATGTACCGAGAAGATTTTTTTTGTACTTTTATGGCCATCTCTTTCTTTAGGTTGAGGAAGTTTTCTTCTATGATTTTGTTGAAGACATTTTCAGGTCCTTTGAGCTGGGAATCTTCATTTTCCTCTATTCAGATTATTCTTAGATTTGGTTTTTTCACTGTGTCCTGAATTTCCTGGGTGCTTTGGGTTAGGAATTTTTTTCTGTTTTGAATTTTCTTTGACAGTTGTGTCAATCTCTTCTACCATATCTTCAACACCTGATATTCTCTCTTCAGTCTCTTTGTATTCTGTTGGTAATACTTGCATCTGTAATTTCTGACCTTTTTCCTAGGTTTTCCATTTACAGGTTTCACTCCATTTGTGTTTTCTTTGTTATTTCTACTTCTCCTTTTAGGTATTAGATTGCTTTCTTCAATTCCTTGATCACTAAATTCAATTTACCTGTATTTTTCTGTATTTCTTTCTGTAAGTTATTGATATGCTCCTTAAAAGAATCTATAATCTTCATGTGATAGGATTTTAAGACCGATTCCTGATTTTCAGGTGTGTTGGTGTATTCATGGCTTGCTGTGGTGAGAGAACTGGGTTCTTATAATGCCCATGTATTTTGGTGGCTATTGCCTATGGTCCTTCACTTGCCTTTCACCATTTGGTTATCCCTGGTGTTTGTTGGTCTGAGTGACTGTCTGGAGTCTGCCTCTTTTGTCCCAGAGTTGCTTCAGGTCTCCTGGTAGGCCTGTGGCCCTGACTGTTTTACACCACCTGTGGGACCTTCCAACTGAGGGCTTTTCACAGGGGCAGAGAAGCTGCTGATATGTTGACATGGCTTCAGAGCAGCAGAGCTGCTGACCTGGCTGCAGTAGATCTCCTGGGATGCCTTCAGACTGTTGGGTCTTCAGTGGAGCAGTCAAGCTGTTGTCCAACTCATCTGAGGGCAGCTGATCCTCAACTGCTCTGAGTGCAAAGGGTCTTCAACTGTTCAACTGCTCTGAGTGCAATGGGTCCTCTAGGATGGTTGAGGTTATGGTTTCTTCACGGGAGCAGACCAACTAGGAATCTGCCCCAGCAGCAAGGACCAGGAGGAAGGAATGGGAGGGACAGAAGAGGAGTGGTATTCAAGAGGGCAAGGATTTTGGTGGATGATGTGTCCCAAGTCCACAGACTCCCAGCAGCAGCTCCAGAGCTCGAGAGAGTGTGGGAGGGTATTCTAACCAACTGCTCTGAGTGCAGCGGGGCCTATAGGATGGATCTAGATATGGTGTCTTCACAGGAGCAGACCAACTAGGAGTCTGCCTCAGCAGCAAGGACCAGGCAGAAGCTAAAGCATTTTTCTTGTTTTAAGAACATCTGAGGTCTACTTGTCACACAGATTATTAAAGGTCATGCACAGATTTGGAGGTTTTGTTGTTTTGTTTTTGGATTTTTGATATAAAGCTTCTCTGTATAGCCTTGGTTGTCTTGAAACTCACTCTTGTAGAACAGGCTAGCCTCAAACACAGAGATCCACCCCCATTTGCCTCCTGAGTTCTGGGATTAAAGGCATGGGCCACCACTGCCCAGCTCTCAATTACAGTATTAATGATGGGCCCTGTGGTACACAGTGAGTCTGCAGAGTTGTTCACATACAGAATTAATTGTAAGCACTGTGGTACACAGTGAGTCTGCAAGGTTTTTCACACTGCTTAGCTGAAACATTATACTCACTATCTGGTAACTCCCTCAGCTAGGCTGAGCAACATTCCTCTCTAAGTCTATGACTTTACTATTTTAGCTACATCATATAAATGGAATCATGTGGAATTTTTTTCCTTTGACTTACTGCACTTAGCATTCAGTCTTCAAGAATTTTGAAGTACTTAGTGAATGGTTGGAAAAAAGGGCTCACAAGGCAGGTTTCTGTGGCAACTGGAATGATGAAAATGGGAAACTGGCCTAGGTTAGAGTGTTCAGAGAAATATGTAGTTCAAAAGGTAGATATACAAGAGGTCGGATCTAAATAATATACATAGAAATTACACATTAATATTTTAAAATGCAAATATCTTTGAAATTAGATTAAACTAACAATGGCATAAGCTTCAATAATTAAATGTAATATTAATAGGAAGGAGTACAGGGAAGCATGTGTTCCGTTTTTGCATCTCCCATAGGACAGCCTTAGTTACACAGATAGCTGTGAAGCCAGGGTGGGGGCTGTATACAAAAGCCCAGGCACACAAGAAGGCAGGCAACCAAGGAGTATAAATAAACATTCTGTGCTGGAGTGATAAACATCGCATCCACTGCAGCCTTCCATTCTCCTGCTCCTGTGTGCATTACATGGGTTATGCTTGCTTCTACTTCCCTAACAAGCCTAACAGTGGATTTAGTTAAGGAGATGAGGAGGATTTAAAAGATAAAATCAGACTGGCATTCAACCCTTCTTTCTCCTTAAGCCCATTGGAGATGACTTAATAAAAAGGAGACAGAATATTAATTTTTCTGAAATTTTGTTTGGTTCAATGACCTTGGTAAAAGCTAGTAGGAGAATCTGGAAATTAGTTTAATTGACTGTTATTACTATTCTGCTATTCTAGTGGAATAATTCACAGGTCATTCGAGTTGATTCACTAATGGAGCAGAGAGATAAGGTATGCAGGGACAAACTCTCCACTGGAGTTCAGTGATTTCCCCCAAGCTGGCTTCATAGATCACAAAGCATAACATCGAATTACATTTAACATTCTCAAAACAACACTCCGTAAGGAGAAAATGAAGGTATCAGAGAGCTATTTGCCCAATACTCTTTTGGCTCTGATGTCCAGAATTGATGTTGAAGGGTTTTTGGGGCAAATATACTATGTCTTTCTCTAGAAACCAACCAAACAATTATGACAATAATATTCTTGAATACAATGGACAATGAATGTGGTCTAGGTAAAAATGACCAGTGGACCCATAGTCACCTGTGAAGAAGACATGGGTTCTTCATCTCCCTCTGACTAACCAACATGAAAAGTCTGTCACTTTCTCTGGCTCTCATCATACTCAAGTCTTGCTGATGCCAACCTCACTGGTCATTCCCTCTCTGCTTCCTGTTTTACCAATCAGGGAAGGCAGGCCATGAAACATCTAGATCCCATAGCAACAGGAGGCACATCCCATAGCAACAGGAGGCACATCTCTTCTCTGCTACAGGTCTGGGAGCGAAACATCTTGGAGAGATGCAAATGAGCATGCTGGTACCAGGAACCCCAGTCACCAGCTGCCTAACCAGCATATTTAGTCTTTTACATTTTTATGTTGTGCGCTCTCTCTCTCTCTCTCTCTCTCTCTCTCTCTCTCTCTCTCTCTCTGTGTGTGTGTGTGTGTGTGTGTGTGTGTGTGAGCTTTGTAGAAGACTGCAGATGCCCACAAAGGTCAGAGTTGTCAGACTCCATCAGAGTCACAGGCAGTTGTGAGCCACCAGACTGGGTGCTGGGAATCTAATCTAGATCCTCTGGAATCGTGATGTGTTCCCTTAAGTTCTGAGCCATTTCCCAAGACCCCATATCAACTACTCTTAGGAGCCAGCACCATATGGACCTAATATCTAGATATTAAGCTGGCAGAGATCATGGTGTCTAGCATTACGGCTCCAGAAAATGAATGGCAGTGCTCTCAAGCACAGGCATGCTTGTGAACAGCTTCTCCTGATGGCTTCTCTATTTTCTTTGAGAGTCAATGTTTTGAATTAACATACTTATCAGACTATTTACATGGAGATTAGCCTATAAAAAAGAGGGAAGGGAAGATGGAACTTTAGAGGCACAAAGGCAGCTAGGAAGCAAGATGGGAAGGACGATGGCTCCCCCACAGCCAGGTTTCATCAGCCTTGTTTGCAGACTCTGTCAGTCTCCTTGTGATTTATCCACTGAAGGTCAGGGAGAGTACACATTAAATGCCTTAACTTGAGTAATAAAGCAGGGAACCTGGGTGTACCACTCCAATAAAACAACAGGCTGAGAAGGGAAAATTTCACACAGCCAATAATTTTGTCTACCTGCCAACAACTAATATGTTGGTTTGTTTTCACCGGGAAGACGGATTGTTTGTGCCTCACCCACTATAAATACAAAGCAGTACCATCGTTAACACACTTGGATCCCTGCAGCAATCGCCGTGTCTTACAATAAAATAAGCTAAGTAAATACATGTTGAATGAGTGTGAAATGTTGCTTTCTGATTTTCATGGTCTAAAAATTCATAGACGCACATCTAATCTGCACCTTTAACACTGTAGGGCATCTTGTTTTGCTTCTATCTCCTTGGCATGTTTTTTCTTTCTCTATAAACATCCCTAACCTGTTCCTGTCTGTGGGAGTTGACCCCATCCATAACCTGTCCTCCATATGATCACTTTCAAAGCAATTCTCATCTACTGCAAATTTGCTTGGATCCATATCCATCCTTAGGTCTTCTCTTGAAGTTGAAAGGACACCAGCTTGTTTTTGTTCTCCAGTTTATTCACAGGTTCTCTGCTGTCACTGTCTTACGTTGGTCCAGTGTTTCTCACACTCTCTGTGTCCTCTGTCTCTTCCCCATCCTGTTTTGCATAGGTACGTATGAATGGTATATGTGTGTGCATGTATGAAGCCACAGGTGTGAGATCTGATGTCTTCCCAGGAGGCTCATGAATCATCTAGATTAGCTAGTCATCTCTCTCTGGCATTTGTTCTCTGAGATTGCATGCACTGGGATTACAGGCTGACCACCATGTCCATCCAGCTTTCAACTGGGTTCAGGAAATCGGAACCCTGGCCCTCAAGCTGGAATACTTGTGTGGAAAACACTTTCCTTACGAAGCCACCTCCTCAGCATCTCTGCCTGCACATTACTCTTTCTCAACATAAAAGAAAAATACACTCTCTCTACACATATACTTTTAAAAAGAAATAGCAAGCTTCTCCTATTCACATATGTCCTCCTGAGCTCACACTTTTCCAGCAAACATCATTCCAACCCCACTCAGAATTTCATAACTTAGCAATAAATAAGGACAGAACATTAAGTTAAGAAGCAGGTAAGATTTCCACTTTCATGAAGCTTTTTAAAGTTTAAAAATAATGTCACAAAATATCATAAAATAGACTCCAGATGTGAAGACACAGTGAAAGAGAGGATTGGAATATCACAAGCTCTCAGAAGTTATTTTATGCTTGCCATTGACTCTTGGGTGCTTTCAGTACCTTGTGAAAGCCTTCTAGTGTCCTTGGGGGTTGACATTGATGTCCCAGCTCCCAAACTTACATTAATCCACCTTCCAGGTTTAATTCTTTTAACACCTGACTTAACTTTATCCGCATCCAATTGGCAGAGGGACTTACATAACTTACTTAACATATCAACATATGATTGGCAAAGGGATTTACATACATCTCGGATCTGACCACATACCCATTGTCATGATTTGTTTCAACTGTCAACTTTAAGCCATCTAGAATTGCTTATAAAGAGAGTGCCCTGAAAGGCTTCTCTGGATAACTTTGGCCTGAAAAGGAAAAGTTGCCAGTGGGGATTGTCTTCATTACATTACATTGACTGATTACACAGAGGGGAGAGTAACCACCCACTGTAGGTGGTGCCATTCCCTAGGCTGTGACGCCTAGACTGTAGAAAGTGGAGATAGTGAGCTAGGAGAGGTTAAGTCCACAAGTATTAATTCCTTTCTCTCTGTTCTTGACTTTGCATATGAAATGACCAGCTGCTTCAAATTTCAGTCAACTTGACTTACCCATAGTAATGACTATAATCTGAAATTATGAGAGAAAAATACTTTTTTCTTAGCTGATTTCTGTCAAGGCATTTTATCAAAGTGATTGACGAGTAATCAGAACACCCATCTACTACATCAGTTCCTGTAATTGATACTAGCTTCTGGAACAAACACAATCAACCTCTCAGAAGTTCAGACAACAAATTTGTATCTCATGAGTCAAATATGCCTTAATAATTGTATTCGTTCCATTTATTTAATTTTTCTAATTTGTCAGGTTGTCACTTGAAGCCATAGCTTTGTGGTCCCTGCGGAAGTGGAAGAGGCTCCATTGAAGATGTCCATGATGTGCGGACACAGATGACATTTGTATTCATGTCATTACTCAGAGGATCACATCCTTCGGCTTCCCCTTGGTGGGGTGAGTGGTGAGGGTGGGGTGGCTGGAATGCAGGGCCCCTGAGTACTGTAGAGCATGTGACAGTGACATCATAATACTCTTTACCTTGCTTGCTTTGTTTGTTAACATCTGGCAGTCAAAAAACTCCAGGCATAGGCCTTTAATGTGGGACATAAGACCACATCTCTCCACTCCCTCTGTCTCTTTTCTGATTCTTTCTACTTGTACATCTGTCTTCTGTCTTTCCCTCTTCCTCTCCCTTTTCTTTGAGACAGTTTCATGAGTCTGGAAAGATGCTTCCGTGATAAAGGGCATTGCTGCTCTGCTGGAGGACCCAGGTTCACTTCCCAGCATCTTTAATTCCAGTCCCAGGGAATATAAACTCTTTTCTGGCCTCTGTGGGCACCTGGCACATATGTGGTGCACAAACACTCATGCAGGCAATATATCCATGAATGAAAAGTAAATGGATCTTTAACCAATAAAGTAAATTTAAAAGTTCTATACATGCATTTTCTAGAAATAGATTTTTCATGAATGTGTATGTATATTAAAAAAAACCCACTTCTAACAACTTTCTGTTTTAGATGTTAGAAATATCTACATTTACAGAAACCCTTGTTTAAGAAAGACTTTGTGTTTTGAACCTTTCTGCATCAAATACTTATTCAATGAAATACTTCTAGCTGAACACTTGACAGCTCATCACTTCGGGCGTATTTGTTCAGGATCCTTATGGAAGGTTTACAGAGGGCAAAACATGCTCCCTGCTTGACATGGGGTCCTTTCAAGCTGGCAGGAACAGGCATGGCTGCTAAATACTTGTTCTACTTCTTTCTTTCGCTCATTCACCAGGGTGAGCACACTAACATGGTCAGAGCTAGGAGCACGGTCTGGGTAAAATCAGTCAATGCCAGTGTCCAGAATCTGTGGGTTAGACTCACTCGATTGCTGCTTTGCCTTTCCATATGGAGACACCTATGGAAAGCCTGCTTGCATAAGCCTTATGGAAACAATTGGCATTTTCTCATAAGTCTCTCACTGAATTTGGACTTCATCATTTTGCCTAGATTAAGTTCTTAATGAGTCCCATTATCCTTTGGTTTCAGCCTCTCAGTACTGAATACTGGTGTGCCCAGCGTTGTAGGCAAGAACTGTGTTTTTGAGTTTAGGTCCTCATGCTTAGACAGCAAGACCACTACCAATTAACCCATTTCATCACTCCTGATGTTTACATTTTAACTTTGGTCATATATGTTAATCTCTTGGGAAAATTTAAAAAATATACAGATTTTTGAAAACTTCTCAAGCCAAGTAAATACAAAAGAAACCTAGATATAGAGAACAAACTCAGAATTTAAAAAAATGTATTTCCTAATTATAATTTTAGGCAGGTTAGAATAAGTAGATTAAATTTAAATTCTATTAAACTTGTGAGGGATATCTCAACTGTTGGTGTTGTTTTATCAGGAATACACTATGAGCTAATTTTATTATCCAGAATGAATGCTGAAAATGAAAAATTAACATGCACATGATACTCACAAACACTTTATGGTTCTGACAGCCCGAGTCATAGAGGCTCTGAAGTGTAAATATGTCCTTGTGCCAAACAGTAATTCTTTGAACAGTTACAATTTGAATGACACAAATTATATTTTCTGGGAAAAGGGCCATATTCAATATTGCTAGAAAATATTAATTATGTATTGAATATAGCTTTTGTGACTGATGAATTTATATTGAAAGAAAGAATGAAATGCATGCTTCTGGTTTCATCAACTTATGCAGGGTTTCATTGCTAAATAGTTGGGAAATCAAACTTGTTTCATTACATATTTCCGCAAATGTTTTTTGAGTATTTTGAGAGACATCAGGATGTCAGGAGGTGCAAACTTCCCTTCCCAGATGACACCTTGTAAGTAATGGAATCTAAGGAGAATTTTCATAGTTGACATAATTTGTATTGCAGGGCTTAAGTCACTGCCTCTGTCATTGGGCTGTGTCTTAGATTCAGAGCTTGCACAGAGTAGGAAGTACAGAGTGAAAATCTCCAGCAATAAACCGTTACTTTAGCTCAAGAACCAGAAAAAGTCATATGTTAATATGTGTATTATTTCACCAAGAAGGACAAAGGGAAATCCCAGGAGAAAATTCACCATCTTAATATTAATGCTAATTGTAAGCTGACCATGCAGCCTCATTCCTTTTGTTGGAATGGATGAGTGATAATGGCACACCCATGTTGTGAGGGAAGCTGAATGTTGTCTCTGTCATCTTCCCACAACACCAGATTGGAAGGCAACTTGTAGTCTCTCTAAGAAAGGTTGAAGCCTTAGGGTCTTTGATGTTACAGGACCTCAGGGAAGAAAGTCCTTCAAAGAGGCCATCTGTTCCCAAGATCAAGACTGACAGCCCAAGAGGGAGATTCTGGTGATGGGAGAAGAGGTTATGTGGAGATGCCTTTGTGGAGCTGAGACGGAGATCAAAGGAAGGGACAAAGGAGCCTCCTGAATCCTTCGGGTATAGGAGAATGAACAAGAGCAACTAAACCTACCATCACACCACTACTGAATCCTGGTATGGGGTAAGAATTCCAAAAAGGAAGCAGGCACAGTAAGGACTGGATAGTGTGTGATGTATGCACACATTCCTGTCATGTCTGTTTCAAGGAGACATAAAAGAATTTATGAAAGCAAAAAAGCACTCCATGAAGAAAGTGCAGTGTGTTCTGTTAGATATGGGGAGGGGGGAGGCACTGAAGTTTTCTGGAGTAATTGGGAGGGAAGAAATACAAGAAGAAAAAATTCTGTTGAATGTTAAACTTTGAGAATTGTTTCAACTGGAGAAAAGGAGGAAGAGCACTAATAGAAGGGAATTTTTGGAAAACAGAGCTTAGAATGTAGGAAACATTCTTTTGAAAACTATGACACAAATTTATAAATATAAATGAAAACATAAATGAATATTTTTTTAAACTATGAAATTCTACAATAAATTACTATAAACATAGAAATGATAACTCTCTTTTGAGACTAATTAGGAAATGAACAGAAATGCTCTCATGAAAATATCTCCTGCTTGCAAACAGCCTTTCTTCCTCTTCCTATACCATCTGAAAACACCTTGCGATTTTCAGCTAAGAGAGAGTAAATGGCTATTTCCTTAAGTCAAGGGCATGAACTCTGGGTTTTAGAAACTTCAAGTTCCATAACTTTTCTGGAATTCAAAATGGCTTGGAGCTCAGGTGGAGACTAGTATAGACCTCCAGTTATGTAGTGAAGGATCTTATCTGCTGCCTTATAGACTATCTTGTAGAATTTCATGAGTAAATGAAGTTGTATGGTGAAGTTTACATTCTGTAAAGGTCTGAGAAAAGGTCCGTTGGGATGACTATGGTATTTGTTGGTGACTATAAATAGCCCGAGGATTGGAAAGATGGCTCAGTGGTGAAAAGTGTTTACTACTTTTTCAGAATACCTTGGCTCAATTTCCAGCATTCAAATGTTGATTTATAACTATCTATAACACCAGTTCCAGGGGCTCTGACGCCGTCTTCTGGCGCCTATAAGCACATGTTGTGCATCCATACTTGGAGACAAAACTTACATGCACTAAACAAATCTTACAATAGTCAGGCAGAAGACAAGTACGTAACATAGAGAGAAAGACTGAACTAAAGTATCAGTCATAGATTAGAATGACGAAGATCTGCATCAATGGGAAAATATTTAGGAGGACTGGATAAATAAAAATGTTCATATAAATCCAAATTGAAACATATATCGAATTAGTTTTTCTCTTCCTAATGTGATAAAACACCTTAACTGTACCTTACAGAAGGAAAAGTTTATTCGGGGCTCACAGTTGCAAAGGGATAGGAGTCCATTACCACCATGGCAGGAGCAGGCACAGCAGGCAGAGTGCTGGAGCAGTAACTGAAAGCTGGCATCGTGATCCACAAGATGAAAATCCTTACAGCCCACACCCAGTGACACATCTCTTCCAACAAGGCCATACCTCCTAACTCTTCCCAAACAGTTCTACTAGATGGGGAATAAATATTCAAAAATAAAGCCTATCTTAGGGTTTTACTGCTGTGAACAAACATCATGACTAAGTCAACTCTTATAAGGACAACATTTTTTGGGGTTGGCTTACAGGTTCAGAGGTTCAGTCCATTATCATCAAGGCGGGAACATGGCAGCATCCAGGCAGACATGGTGTAGGCAGAGCTGAGACTTCTGTCATCTGAAGGCTGCTAGCAGAATACTCTCTTCCAGGCAGCTAGCACTTGGGTATTAAAGCCCACACCCACAGTGACACACCTACTACAAGCAGGCCACACCTCCTAATAGTGCTGGCCTCTGGCCCAAGCATATATAAACCATCACAAAGCCTATGGAGGCCACTCTTAGTCAAACCTCCCCAGGTGATAACATCCATTGACATATTAGGTCCTTATTTTCTATTCATTAAAAGTAATATCAATTTTATTGTTTTAAACCTCAAGATGTTTACTTTGTATTTAACTTCACATTTGAGAGAAAAGTACACATATGGCAAGAGGCTAGAGAAGAAACATGTACTCGGAAAGGTGAGATTGTGATCTCTCTGGCAGAGAGAAAGCATCTGTCTACTTAGATTCTGTGCTTTTTGATAAGGAGAAAAAAATAGTACATAAATATAATTATTATTCAATTTGACACATAGTACAATGTCTATGCTGTATCTTAATAAGCATGGCCGCATTTATTACAGCTTAGCAAGAGAAAATAAAAATTAGTTTTAGCAATTAACCTTATCCACATGTAAATGAGATTAATTAGTAGTTTTCCCTTTCTAATCTTTTGGGGAAAGCAGATAATTGTAATTATACTGTTTATGCAAATTTGCAACCAAGTATGCAAAAGGACACAATAGTTTGCAAATTAAAGTTCAAATAAGAAAATTATTTGAGAACTTACCTTTAGAATGCTAAGATAACCATTTACAGCATGTTAACAACATATTAAAAATAAATATAAACATTTTTTTCTTCAAGAGAACTAGTTCTTTTTTAACTTTAAAAATTTGCTCCTCAATTGAGTTACAAAGTAAGTTTTAACACATGACTTGAATCTCTATTTTAATTGTAATAAAAGTAACTGTGAAACTATTCGAAGGCAAATCAAATTGTAAAAGTTACATACTTTCTCCGATTTTATTTGAAAGAATCTCAGAATGTGAGATCAAAGATAAGATATATCCCCACTTCGAAAAGGAAGAAGACTCAAATTTGAGAATTCATTCATTCTTTCTCTTTATTGTTTGTTTCTTTGCTTGTTTATTAATGGGGGGGGTCATGGGTTTCAATACAGGTTTTACCACTTAGTCCTGGGTGGCCTGGAACTCACTTTGTAGACCATGTTGGCCTGAAACTCAGTGGCTTGCCTGTTTCTGCCTCCTGAGGATTAAATAGGTTTAAGTTTGTGTGCCACCACAGGCCAAATGTGAGAATTCTAAAAAATTTATAACACTATATCAGATTGGAATCTCTTTTCAGTCCTGGTACCAATGCGTGGAATTTCAGTTGCTTGAGATATACACGGTCCCAAACTATTACATGGAAAGTCTCAGAAAAATGGCAGGCTTCAAATCTCTTTTCTTTCCCTGTGGTGTTATAATTGTTTTATTTGCATATTAGTTATTGTTGTCAATTCCTCCTAGATGTAGCTTATAAATTATACTTTACCAGGAGCACAGGTACACAGGACCAATCGGTACCCTCAGCGGATGTAAGAGTCACAGAATGAGACACTCGCTTGTGGCTTTTTTAGCTACAGAAGGCAGAGAAAGCAATGTCATCTTTTGTGAGTTTGTGTAGACTCTCTTACCTCTTCGGCCTGCCTGGCACTCTCATCCGGCTTCTTGTGCAGGACAGAGAACACTTCTACCTAGTCATTGTGAAGAGCATCAGAGTTCCATACTGACTGGTGAGATTCAGACCTCTCCAGGTGATAACATCCATTGACATATTAGAGTAAACTGCTGAGGTGCACATTTTACATTCCAAAGTAGGCCTGGGGTTCTCCCAGCATCCTTCAGTCCCTGCCTACCTCAGCCTAGCTGGCATACTCCACCTTCTATGCTGAACATTCCACTTCAGGGGCTGGACGTCCCCTCCCCCAGACGCTCTTTCATATACAAGGCAGACATTTTGGTCTCTCCTCTCCATCTCTCTGAATTTTCTCTCTCCTTGAGTGCTCATCCTTCCTTCCTTCCTTCCTTCCTTCCTTCCTTCCTTCCTTCCTTCCTTCCTTCCTTCCTTCCTTCCTTCCTTCCTTCCTCCCTCCCTCCCTCCCTCCCTCCCTCCCTCCCTCCCTCCCTCCCTCTTTCTTTCTTTCTTTCTTTCTTTCTTTCTTTCTTTCTTTCTTTCTTTCTTTCTTTCTTTCTTTCTTTCTTTTTCATCCCCTCCCCTCTATATCTTTCCCCATGGATACTTCCCTGACCTCATTTCTTTGGAATAGTGAAACCACCTGAGCGCGGATTCCCAATAAGCCTGCCTTTATATACTTTAATTTGGCTTGAACTGGTTCATTTCATTGGTGGAGATAATGTATCATTGCCTTTTGGATAGAGATAGCGAGAGGACAAGGTGTAGCTACGAGTGTCTCCTGGTTTCAATGGCGGATCCGTTAGGATCTGCTACTGGAGGATTTAGATTTAATAAGGCTTACAAGATTAGGATTTTAGTTGCTGTGCCCAATGACTGAGTTACCGTCATCTCTGAACTAAGTCTGCGTTGCGTTTTCCTTCATGTGGAGGCTTGTCTGGGTTCAAGAGAGGTGGGGTGGCAAAGTGTGAGTTTGCCAAAGGTACACTACAAAGGCCGTGGGGGATTTGAAGCATGGGGTTGGCGTGGTAACTACCTGCCAGTAGGAACTTAGAAAGCTAGGTGGGAACATCTTGGAGCTCTGAGTCAGAGAATCTACACTGGATAAAATCAGGTCGGCCATTGCCTGCCAGTGAATGGCTGGTCAGCCCCACGGGACAGAGAGTTGCCTGTACCTGGCAGTAGTGCAGGAAGCTTGATGGTCTTTTTTTAATTAACTAATTAATTAATTTCCTGCAAACAGGTGCCTTGGAGTGACATCACTGGATATACATTTTTTTTATATTTACTAAATAATCTTCTAATTACTATTTCCTGGGTAATAATGTCTGTACCATTAGGTAACTTTTGACACAAACTACAGAGACCAGAGAGGAAAGAGCCTCAACTGAGAAAAGGCCTTTATTAAGGCTGTAGGCAAGTCTGTAGGGTGTTTTCTTGATTAGTGATTGATGGGGGGAGGGTACACCTCATTGTATGTGGTCCCACCCTTGGGCTGGTGGTTCTAAATTCTATAAAAAAGCAGATTAGCCAAGCCAGGAGGATTAATAAGCTGCTAACCAGCATCCTTCCTTGGCCTCTGCATCAGTTTCTGCCTCCAGGCTCCTGCCCTTCTTGAGTTCCTGTTCTCCATTAATGAACAATGCTGTGGAAGCATAAGCCAAATAACTACCTCTCTCCTGCGTTTGCTTTTGGTCATGGTGTTTCACCACAGCGGTAGTAACCTTAGCGAACACAGAAGTTGGCAACAGGACTTATGTCCTTGGAAGAAATGCAAGTATAGCATGATTACCTCTTTAATGTGTGCGAAGATTTTATACAGTGTGACAAATTCTGTAACAGAGAAGTGAGCTGCAGATATATTTATCTTTGCTGCCTTAGTCTGCTTACAGGATGGACTGAAAATTTGAAAGCCCAATCAGGACAAGGGCAAGAAGTGTTCTGACCTGGAGTTTGATAAAGAAGACATGATTTTAATGCTGGTCCCAGTTACTGAGGAGCCTGCTATAGCACACTCTGTGGAATCAATCATTTCTTCAACCAGAGATATCAAACCACTCGATCCCCCCTGTACCCACCCGTGAGCTAGTCAAATCTTCAACAGAATCTTGATCAGCCTTTGCCCTGCCCCTTAATGATTTGCTCAGAACACAGGACTGGCCTCAGCAGGTTGAGTACTGATGGCAAGAAAATAAGGGCTTATTTGAGATCCCAGAGACAGGTGTTCTCAGAACAAATTTATGACATTCCTGGCACACCAAGTGAGGCCACATTGGTACCAAATCCCCAGTGAAGGAATATGAGTTATTAAGGAGCCCAGGCTTCAAGAAATTGCAGCAGGTGTAAGAGAGAGAAGGCTAATACAGTTGAAGTTATAACTTGAGCTTAATGGTCCATGTTTGCACTTAGGTAAAGAATTACTACAAAGACCATTCAGCCTGGGACTGTGGATTGCTCTCCCCTTCCCATTTCTGAGGGCTTTGTGCTATGAGACTCTGGTGACATGCGTGTAGTACATGGTGGAGTGCTCTTTGGGGGGCTATTACAGCTTGGGTTTGTCTGGTTTCACAGGAATCAGACTTGGGTTCTAGGCACTTCCTGAAAGATGGTGTCTCTTTTCCTGTTACTAGCCATTATCAGAGCCAGTGGATATTGATAGAGGGGAATGAGGCAGAAAAGAGAGGAGACAACTTCAGTGAGATAGTTCATTTTAATGGGGTGTGGAGGAGAATATGGGCTATTTAAACCTTTGTGGGCTGAGTAGACACAGGAGAAGCACTGGGAGGAGTTTGGGTGAATTGTTAGGTGAATGTATTGTTGCCCAGATCTCCTTGGTGACTCTGGTTTCCTGGCTCATGATGTGTTCGTAGACTAGTACTCCTTTTGAAGCCAAAATAAGTTGTTAAGAAATGGATAACAGCAGGGTATTGAACAAATAGGAATACATTTTGCCAACTACTCTCATCCTCCAATGTTCCTTCCAGGTCTCTGGAGTTTGATTGTTGCTTCAAGTATATCTTACCCTGACATTTCTACTCTGTAATTCCAATAGCAGCAACCCCCATAGGTGTCAGCATCTTGTAGACAAGATTTATCTCTGCTTGCTTGCCTATATGGGAAACAGGCAGGCTCATGGGTGGTGATCAAGACCAAGAAAATCTGGGTATATTCAATTCCTAAAGGCTCCTGGAACTCTTTTGGAGGGCAATCCCTGTGGATTAAAATGGTATGCCTGAATCTGGTCTGCCACAGGGCTAGGGCCACTCATGGAGGGAGAATTGCTGGAGTTGACTCAGGGGACCTGGCTCGTATGGAGGCTGAGGAGGACAGGCTCTCGGAGTCTTGGGCACCACAGACACTGCTGGATGCCACTGAAGAGCTGAGCATAGAGTGGGTGCACAGGGCTGAAGGGAAAAGGGCAGAAGAAGAGCTCCAGCTGAGTCCCTTGGGGATGAAAGTCTTTGGCTTGTTTGGTGGGGATTGGGGAAGGGCTTGGCTTGGTGAAAACCGTGGCTGGGAGCTCAGTGAGGCTTTCTGTGGGAGATTAGATGAACTATTTAGAGGAAGACCTGCTCCATTGTCTCCCCGACCCCACACCCTCAGGGTAGGTCCAATGAGAAGAGGCAGTCCATAGTTTTAAAGCATTTATTGTCATGGTGGAGAGTTGAGTGAAACAGTACCCCACTTTCTCAGGGTGGGCTTGAGGTTAAATCCCTTTTGCAGAGAGGAGTGGCTTGGAAGGAGAGCTTAAATGGCTAAGCCTCTCAGGCCTTCAGGTACCTCATTAAAATGGAGGCTGTCTTGAGGCTATGTGATCAGTGGTCACGTCTCCTACCTATGGAGGGGGTTGGGGGGCATTATCCTTACATACCTGATGGCCACAGAATTATGGAGAGCTGAGGCCTTGTGTCAGGAGCCCGGTGTCTAGATGCGTGGCAAACGCCTACTGTTCCTTGCAGAGTCATCTGCTGAGTCTCCAGGGTTTTAAACCTAGCCCAACCAGAAATCAGGCTGCCTTTCACAGTCCCACAAATCCCCTGGTTCTACAAATTTGTTCTGTCCATAATACATTTCTCTAGAAAAAAATCTCTAGGGCTGGGAATTGGGAAGGATAAGGAGAGTGAGATTAGAATGGAGAATAACAAAGACAGCAGTAAGAATGGGGGAGAGATGCCTATGGGAGGAACATGGCCTGGGCAGTGGCCACCAGGTCATGGATGTCCTTCCAGGAGATCATGGTATCCCATCCAGGGTAGCATCTCCTTTGCTTCCTTAATCCTTGACCCATCAGAGAGAGATGGGCCATCTTCTGGTTTGTGCGGTGATAGTAGACATTTCTGGCTGGCACCCAAACAGGCCTTGGCAGGTCCTGTGGAAAGACACAAACAAAACTCCTTCCTGTCATGGGTAGAGGGTCAATTTACAGGGATTATACCATTGTACCAGGATGGGAAGAGTTGCTCCTGATGTGTGCCAGTGGAGGGAGATGGGAGGATTTTAGAGCCTTTGTAAATATTAAGTATATTTAGAATGGCTAGGGCCAGTGCTAATTATATGTTGGGGGGGGTAGGCAATTTGGTTTTTGTTTGTTTGTTTGCTTTGTTGTTTTAAGCTGGGCCTTTAAATTTTGATGTGTTCTTTCTATGATTCCTTGACGCTGGGGATTGAAAGGAACCTCTGTGTTATGGGCAATCTCCCATTGAGAGCAGAAGGTCTTGATTTAGAAGCTAGCAAAAGTAGGAGCACTATCAGTTTTTGTCTATTGAGGAATGCCCATGATGGCAAAGGTGCAGAGCATGTGTGAATTAATCTTTCTGAGCCTCCTTCCATTTGGGCTGTGGCCCACAGGGAATGGGAATATGTGTCAACAGTGACAAAGACATATTTTTCTTGTCCCAATTGGGGAATGTAAGTGACATCAATTTTCCAGAGGGATTTGAGACCTGGGGGTTAGTGCCCATAGTTTGCAAAGCTAAGGTAGTAACAAGGGGATGCACAAGAGGAACATGTTTTGTATTATTTTGTTTTTAATTATTTCTTAATTCATTTTCTGTCCTCATCACAGTCTCCTTCACTCCTCAATTCTCAGTTTAATTCTTGCAAATCCCTCCCCCCCCCATTGCCCCTAACAGGATCCCCCTTGGGTACCATCCCACCCTGGGACATCTAATCCCAATAGGTCTAGGCACATCCTCCCACTGAAGCCCAACCAGGTAGTCAAAGTAGCAGGGAAGGGGATCCAGTGGTTGGGAACAGAGACCAAGACAAACTCTGTTCCACTTATTGGGGGAAACCACATGAACACCAAGCTGCATGCTTTCTACTAATGCAAAGGTCATCCAGGTCCAGCTCCTACATGTTCCCTGGTTGATGGCCTAGGCTCTATAAGCCACCATGGGCCCAGGTTAGTTGACTCTGTGGGTTTTTTTGTGGTATCCTTGCCCACTCCAAATGGCTCACTTCTATCCCTGACTCTTCTGCAAGACATCCTGGGCTCTGCCTGACGTTTGGCTGTGGGTCTCTGCATCTGCCTCCATCTGCTGCTAGATGAAGCTTCTCTGGAGACAGCTGTGTTAGGCTCCTGTCTGCAAACATAACAGAGTATCACTAATAGTGTCAGGGGTTGGCCCTCTCACATGGGATGGGTCTCAATTTGGGGCAGTCATTGGTTGGCCATTCCCTCAGTCTCTGCTTCATCTTCATTCCTGAGCATCTTTTAGGTAAGACAAATTTTGGGTTCAATGTTTCATGGGTGGATTTGTGTCCTCCTCTGTCATTTGGAAATCCTGCCTGGCTACTGGAGGTGGCCATTTTAGTCTCTATAACCTCCTTCTGGTAGTCTAAAGTAGGGTCACCCCTATAGACTCCTCATTATTATCTTCTGAAGTTGAGCAACAGAATGAGTGTGTGTAAATATAATTGATCTGCTTGCTTCTCTAATGGAGTTCTGATCAAGGTGGGAGTTTTCCTCAGATATTAGACCTGGCAGAAGACTGTGAGATTTGACATGAGGGATGGAAAGGAGGGTGGCTCTTCCCTGTAAGAGGGTGGAGTCATGGACAAGCAGAGGGGATAGTGGGTTGGGGTCTAGTTTGACAAAAAAATCTTGATAACAGGTGAAGCAAATTCACAGCATATACCCTGTCTGAGAAAAGATAAAGGGCCATCGACTTCTTTGAGGGCTACATGAATGCATATAGTTGCTTATATGGGGGACTGAAGGTGAAACTCACTGAACTGAATAATGGGGGACTCATTCCAGGGGAGTAATATGTTATTGCTGTGGCTACCCTCTTTCCTTCACCAGTAACTATTGAGGTATCATTGGTGATGTGTTTTGTTGCAGAGTGTGTGTGTTGGGAGGAAGGGGTGTGCCTACTTCAACAGAAGTAGGGAAGAAACCTATCTTTTGTTAGGATAATGATTATCAATTTGCCCTGGGAATTCTATTAGGCTGATAGCAAAGTGGAAGTGATTTCTTAGTAGCCACTGAATATTGTAGAGAGAAGGGGTGACAAGGATTTCGGGTTCTTTTCCTAAGGTTTGCATGGCCCTATCCCTGCCATTTCAAATCATAACAGTAAGTGCATCAATCACAGTTAGAATTTTAGGTATACCACTCACCTGTGTATGGAGGCATTCATGAACTCTCTGGGACTGGTACAGTGCTCCCATCAGAGTATGGGAGGAGTTAAGAATAAGAAGCTGTATAGGCATGGCTGGATCATATGTAATGATTTCTATGTCTTTTAAGGCTCTATAATAATGCCTAAAATTTCAGCTGCCTCAGGGTGTGTGTGTGTGTGTGTGTGTGTGTGTGTGTGTGTGTGTTTGTCCCCTTTTAGAAAATTAAGGAGAAACTTGTAGGGTACTCCTGTGAAGGGAAAGCCACAATCATCACCAATTAAGGTTTCCAAAAAAGTGAGGTTAATGTTTGAGGGAAGGAAAGTGTGGGTTTAAGAGGACCTATTGAGGTGAGGGAAATCTCTGCTTCTAAGAATGCAGTGGTTAGAATGAGCTGCATTTTGTGAGGAGCTATTTTTAAAGTCTACGGAGGATAGGGAATGTATTAATTGATCCTTAACTCGGAAGGAGGAAGTCGAAGAGTGTCCCTATACCAAGATATCTTCCATATACTAATACATGTGGAGACTTTTGTCTAAGTAGGGCCTTAATGCTGTGGCAATGGCCTCCTGGCAGATGGTAGGACTGTTTGCCATCCTTTGATTCTTTGGTGGAGGATTTTCCACTCAAATCAGAGTTGTTAATTGTCAGGGAGTGTTGGTGGTTCCTGAGAACACAAAGTATGGGCAATCCTGAGAGGAGAGAGAGAGAGAGAGAGAGAGAGAGAGAGAGAGAGAGAGAGAGAGAGAGAGAGAGAGAACAATCTAATGTCTATTGTTAAGGAAGAACATTGGTGGGAATGACATAGAGGAGGTGTAGCCCCCCTTTTGGAGTACTTCCAAACCAACATGGCTTTATTAATTACCCCTAAATCTTATAGCAGTCTCTATTACTCTGAGATTTTTTTATACAAACATCAGGGTATCACATGAACTGTGGAAGGGCAGATATGATGGAGTTGGAGTTGTTCTTTAATTACTGTGTTAGCCATTCAAGTTTCTCCCTTGATGGAGGCCACTGTTCGATCCAGATAGGATCACTGGACTGGCAGTCTCCCTTGATGGAGGCAAGGAGTGTTACATTTAACAGCAGTCCTTACAACTGAAGGTATCTTAGGGGCAGGTACTTACATTTTTTAATGAGGATAATTATTACTTCAGGTATAATCATTTACCCTTCTAAGATTTTTTCTTTGGCTGACTAGTGAGAGTAACTTCCAGAGCCTTCAGGACCCTGGAAGATCCTAGAAAATTCCTGAAAATGTTGGCTGCAAGAGGGACTATCATGCCAGTAGACTCATTTTTTTTTGGGGGGGGGCTTCCATTTGTAGATTTGTTTGGTGTTAAAGGCATGAGAGGAGCCTCCTATGCTCAGAAGCTGAGGCCTGGGAATAAGTTCTCAGTCTTGTAGAAATCCTTGTTTTAAAATTCTTCTATGTACCGCAGTCTCAGTAAGGCATTTGATTGGTTTGTCACTTATTTTCATGGTTATCTATGGGTGGGAGCCTTCTGAGATGCTGGAAACACATAAAGCCTCTTTCAGATCAAATTTCCCTCTATTATAGGGGCTGAAGGTTGCCCCATTTAAAGTTTAAAGGCTCCAGTGGCTGAACATCCTCATCATAACAGGAGAGATGCTCTCTCTTCCAGTAGAAGCCCACATTGCATCAGAGACAGAACGTCCTAAGGGTGACGGCATTTCTGGTGGAAGGGGCCCCCTTAGGTCATTTGCCTTTCCAGTACCCCTTTCACATTTAATGTCAGCACCTTCTGTTTTTATCACTGCTACAAAGCCCTAGACAATGGAATCAGCCTCATGGTATGCTAATCCAATATCCTAAGTGGCCACAACCTATCTATTAGAGTTCTCACATTTAAGGCCTTGGCAAGTGTGCCTACTCTCAGAACTCATACCCTTCTGAATGATGTTCTTAAGGAAGAGGCTCTAGAGCCTAGAATTTCACAGCAGGTAGACGGCAGGGTATTGGGACCTGTTGGGCAGAGTAATTGTGTCCCAGGATTGAAGCATGAATATTCTTAATATTCTGCTGACTGTGCTTCTTGTTGGGATCCCATGGATAAAGATCCCTGTCCAAAAAGCTCATCATATCCTCATGTGATAGGATCTCAGCCCTGATTCCCTCTGACCTTCTTTCAGCATTTGGCTCTGTAGAGGGTTGACCAAGCCAGCTCAGGCAGTCAACAGGGTCTCGAGCAGGGGAGTGAGGATTGAAAAAGCAAATGTTAGACAAAATGATCACATAACTCCAGCCAGTGTTGAGGCAGAAGCAGCTTTCTGTCTCTCCAGACTGCTTTTATATCATTCTATGTACATCCAAAACACACGGACAGCTCTTAGATCAAAGACATAAAAGGAAAAATTATACCACTGACTATTTTAATCTCTTTAATTAGTTAATGATTTGATGTTGGGGGTCAATGATTACCTATGTAAGCATCAGGATGCTGACAGTAATTAATTTCACTGTGATGATAAGGTTTTTAAAGCAATCACTGGTAATGAAAGACCCCAGTGACACTATATAGCTCTATCTTCACTGGAAGATTATCCCTTGGGATGAAAAGGGAAGTAAAGATGACATTAACTCTAATATCTATATGGCAGATTTTCCAAGTTGCTGAGATTGATCTTCTGTACAACATCCCACTGTCTGACAATGGGTTCAGGGCTAACCTCTGCCTCTCCTAAATTCAGTAGACTGACTGAGTTATAAGCCAATGCCCTGGGTCAGGTGGCATGGAGAACAGAGAAGGGTAATCCCTCATAAGAAGACAAATCACTAGAAACTGAGTGATGGAGAAGAGGTGTTTGGTCTCAAATCACACAATTTACTGAGTTGTGCTTTAATGCCATGAATCAGCAATGAGAGCACGCTGCTGGTTTCTTGTTGTACGGCCTCTGACTGTAAGGCAATTTCTCTACTCAGAGGGATAAAGTTGGACTGATGGAGACATTAAAACCCAGTAGATCATGGCTTTGAATTTTGTTTCTATGGACTTCCTGTTACAACACAATGTTCTCATGTTTTACCTGGGAAGATTTTTTTAATATATATATCAGCTTTCCTTCTACAATATCACAAACTCTTGGAATCTACTAGCATTTCTATGATTCTGATATTTCTCCCCTTTTCAAATCTGTTACTTGTCCTACCAACTTCTCAGGTCCCCATTTGGAATTCTATGGCCTGTACATAACTTGAGAGGTTTTTAACTACTAAGAACTGTACACTTTGGCATGTTGATAGGAATCCTACCATTTGTAGTTCAATTTTAAGTTCCAAATTCTTTACATTTTTCTGTGACTTTATTGTCTAAAATCCAATTTCAAATATGTATTATTATTTGATATTCTTTGAATAAAATATCTTGAAACCAGCTCTACTGAGCTTCTGAGAGCTGGCTGAAGGAATGCTGACCAAAAGTGTGTGTGTGTGTGTGTGTGTGTGTGGTTTGGATATGTGCTTGTGAGTGCAGTTGCCTGCAGAGGCCAGAGGTATCAGATCCCTTGGAGCTGGATTTACAAGTTATTGTAAGTTACCGGGTTGTGAGGTCAAACTCACGGTCTCTGCTAGAACACCCAGTGCTTTTTATTACTTTGCAACTTCTGTAGTTTCTACTTAATACATTATATAATATATACTTGAAAATTGTGATGAAGACAGAATCTTACGTATTCGCACCAAATACACACAATATTTACATACAAAAGTACAAAGTTGCTTTGTTATGATGACTATTTCAATTGTGTTGACTGTGGTCTTCATCTTGCATGTATATAAAACATCAAATTGTACACATTAAGTACATTAATTTATGAATTCTATAGCAGTAGAACTGAAGAACGCTGTAGGAGAATAAGGAACAAAGCCAAATACCTCTGTGAAGAAAAGAGTATATGTCTGCAGAGGAAATTGGTCACAAAAGCACACTTTTCTCAGTGAAGACTGGTGTCATGCTGGCCTAGCCAAGGAACTATGAGGAACTCAGAGGCCAAGAATAGATCTTTCCCTTGAGCTGTGTGAGGGAGTCTGGCCCTGTTACCACCTTGATCTCAAACTGCAGTCTTCTGAACAGGGAGACAATACATTTTTCTTCTTTTTGAAAGCTATCTGGTTTGTGGTCCATTGTTAGCATAGCCTTAGGAAACTAATACAGATGTGACACCTGGGACACACTGGCAGCTCCGTTCGTCCCAGGTGCAAAAGAGGTATGCAAAGATGAAAAGGCAGTGAACATGTGGAGATAGATGTCTGCAGAAGCTGGAGGGAAGTCCTGGGAGTCTTCAGGAGACACATCTCAGGGTTATAGATTTCCCTGATTTTCAGGCTTTTCTCTAACTTTATGAAGAAAAAATAATTTCCCCAGTCCCTCAAATATTAAAGCAATTTAAGTTCTTATCATTTGCAAGTAAAAAAAAGTCCCAATATCTCATTTTGTATTTTCAATTATTTTGATGAAATTTATTTGATTTAGATGGTTTAAAATCATTGTAAAATAGCTTTTGATTTTTATTCACAGATACAGTCTTCCAGAGGGGTCACTGGGACCCCTATAGGAATTATGCTGCTCAAAATCTCACTAAGGAGACATTTCTATTTTCATTGCGTATAAGGTTCATTTTACATGACTCGAAGGTGTCAGAAAGTGTCTACTGACATCGGACACTGCATCAACACTGCTTTTCTTGCCTCCATTCGTCATCAAATTCTTTTAAGATAAAAACGTTTCTCTTTCAGAACAGTAAGTAGAAATAAATTCTCTCTCTCTCTCTCTCTCTCTCTCTCTGTCTCCCCCTCTGTGTATATGTCTGTGTATGTATGTGTGTTATCTTAATTAATATCTTAATACTGGCTCCTAGATTAAGAGTAAAGTATGTTGCTATGGTAATTAGAACACAATCTTTACTTTTAAGCACTGTAAACATTTGGGAAGCAAGATTTTATATAAACAAATTGGTGTGTGGTTAAATGTATTAACAATAACCTAGAGACATCAAAATGTGTCACAGATACATTAAGGGATGGAATTACATATTTCTTCTTGGATTAGCTTGACCAAGAGTGAGCTTTGTTTGAATTCTCTACTTTCTATGTCTTCTTGGCATCTATTGTTTGTGGTTGCTGGCCTATCTGTCATCTGCTTGTGGTATGTGTCTGATCTGTCCATAATGCCTGTGTGTCACTAGCAGAAGTTTCTTGGACAGAATAAAAAGCACGTCATGACAAAGGGATGAGGAACTTTAAGGGAATCTTTCACAGGGTTTTTCAGGAGATTAAGTTATTTTGCTGATCCAAAGTGACTTAGAAGTTCTCAGTACCACAAACAGTATATAGGAATCTATTATTTCCAATATGTGGCAGGAATATTGGTTGTATAAGATTGCACTCAGCCTGCTGGCTGCTTTCAACAAATTACTACCACATACAGGTGACCACATACATATTCACAAACATAAACACACAACTCTGCGTCAGAGGTATCAAACAGTACATTACTTCAGATTAAAGCAATTTATTAGCTTAGGCGATATAAACTAATTACATGTTATATCCCAGAAAAATAAAAGTGGTCATTACATTGATCTCTTAAAGACAGATTAAACAAACAGACTATGTACACAGTAGGCTATCAAGCTAAGTCTTAGGTGACCTCAAGGTCCACTATTTACTTGGTTATGAGGTCTAGCAAAGGTTTAATCTCTGAATGGGTAAGATATTTCCATAAAATTCTATCACTGTAAGTAGCTACTAAAATGTGTGTGCATATGCCAACATATCTCTTTTTGGTAGACGTTTTCAATATAACAACTTTACATTTTGTATGTGTTTTTTATGTTAAAAAGTATAATATTTGTTGATCTTGATGAGAAATAAATCAACTCCACAAACTAATACAGCGAAACTCTATGGCATTAATGTATTTGTAGCTATTGACTGCACTCTGCTCTCTCTCTTCTTATATACACTACTTGAATATTTTGGCTCCTTCAGTTTGATTAACATATGGACATTTCACATATTGTTCATTCATTTGACAAACTTTATTGAGTACTTCTTCATTGCCAGAGGGGGTCATCATTCAGAGCACAACATAGTGCTTTGTTTTGTGGGCAACACAAATCAATATTCCTTTCCTCACAGCACTTAGGTCTAACAGGAAGAAATACAATGCAGAGAAACAAAGAATCGAGATAAGAGAAGGCAGAGCATGCGGTTTTTTTTCTTACATACAATGACAGTTTATGTTGCCCTTCATATCTGCTCAGGTTTTCCTTTCATAAACTCGCTGGTTACTGTGTTCTGAGCTATGTTAAAGACTATTTATCATAAAAATGATCTTTGACTTTTTATTTTGAATGAAGTATAATGTTAGCAAGTGCTTGAGATGCATGCTTTTATCATTTGAAGTAGGATGTGTCATTATTTCTCCTGTGTCTTAATAAGAATATTATTTATTTTTTATAGCAGTGTGTGACTGTCTGAGTACCTTGATATTTACTGTTAGATCGGAGAAAGGTATGAGTTTGTAGCTCACTCCCCAGAGGTATAAAATGCTATTGGTTTTGTGGTCTCAGCCATAACTGTCAACACCTTTCTGATATGTCCTTAGGATTCTAGTAGGCTCATGTCACTGAGAGGGCATGTAAGATGTGATTGTTTTGCTTTGTTTTGTTTTTACTTATACTAAGAAAAATTTACCCACTGAACATTAAACTAATGAAAGATTAAGAGGAAGAAGGTAAGCTATATATATATATATATATATATATATATATATATATATATATATATATATATATATATCTACGAGACATTGAGGAAGAATGAATTTGACACAAAATTACTAACCAGTCTGACTATTATCTATTGAGCATTACATGGCAACTTGTCTTCACTCTAGACGCATGCTATGCATTAGTCAATAGAACAAAGAAACATCTTTGTTCTGATATTGATTGCTCCATTTCCACACAGGAAAATGCTTAAGCTTTAATTTAACAAAGGTGAAAGCGGTTAACTTTGCTGTGTGGTACAATGCTCTATTTTGCATATAAAAATGTCTTCTCATTTTTTTTTTCTTTTTGTGATCTCGAGTATAAATTTTGTTATTTGTAAAGACCCGTTCCAAACTGTGTTGCCCTACTGGGCCTTGTCCTGATCCTCTAACTCTTGCTTATTTTCTTCCTATACTTGTAAAACAGAAACCAGCGATCCATGATCTGGGTTATGTTGTGGAAGCTTGGTCTCATTTGGAAATTTGAAATTTCTACTCAAGCATTAGAGCATTACAAATCACTAGACTCTTGAAGAAATTCTAAGGATCTAACATTCTCTCTACATTAAAGTCTAGGTCTCAGAATTTCTGGCTTAAAATGCTCAATTCTTTTTTCCCATGTCTGTTTTATTTTAATAACGTCTTAGCTTTAGTATCAGGTGGCATGTTTGTCAGTCATTTTAGAGAACATTTTCTTCTTCAAAACTTCACAAAATGTTTTCCGTTTCTTATCTTATTTGCATATGACCTGATTCCAGCTGTGCGGGGCAAGTATTTTGTAGCTGATCAGTGCCTCACCATTTCCAGGATGTACCTTCACTCTTGACTTTCAAGCGTCACGTTGGCACTGGAATGTGTCTTTTCCTTATGAAACTCTCTGCATGTTATTACGTCTCACACGATTTCCATCTCTTTCTCCTACGTCCTTGCAAGGATTATGGTGTCAAATAGTTGCTTTATTACATTTTACAGTGGAAGTCTGAGAGGCAAAATTCTCTAATAACAAATACAGGTGCAATGGTTTTGTTGTCAAGAGTTATGGATTCAGTTTCTCTTTCTCTAGAGTGAAAGATTACCGTTGCTGCTACATATTTTGAATATTACCTTTTTATTCCATGGAAATGAAATTCTGAACTTGGCTTAAAATGCTGTGTACCTGACTCCTGAATACATTACAGCGCCTCTGATAGACCATTTGCATGTCTTTAACTGTTGGGTGAGCTTTCCCTGCAAACTGTATCCTGTTAAGTTAGACTTTCACTCTACTCAAGGTTCACTGTGCCCTTGTAACTTCTTACAAGGCATGGACTTCTCTTAGAAAAGAGCTTTTTTGGAGATGGTGAGAATGTTCATGGTGATTTTGGTGAATAAAAAGAGCATGGATATTTTTATTTAGAGAGAATTGCTTGGGGGATAACACTTGGTATTTTTGGTATTTATTTCCTTTGTTCGTTTTCACAGACTCTATGGTTCTCCAGGAAGCAGTACTCTACACTGCCTGATTTTGGTTGATTTTCCAGGAATAACATCTACACCATGGTTTACAGCAGTCATTAACTCTTCCATAGTCATGATGTAATGTACTTGCCAGATATACTTTAAGACGCTTTATTGTTTCCTAGGTTTGAACATGGATGGAGATGGATACTTTTGTTTGTCTTGCAGGCTCCTTTTTGTCTTACTCTTTAGGATACATGCCTTTCTCCAGGCCTATTTATTCAAGAGAGTTGCCATATTAGTACACAGCCTAGAGATGAATGTCACTCTGGGGTTAAAGATCTCAGCCCTTGTCCTTATTCTGAATGGATAGGCTGTTTCCTTGTGGAAGCTGGGCGAGGTGGTTTTCTATCATGACCTCTGGGAAGCAGAGCAGTTCATCTTGCTACAGAGATGGCTAACAGGAGATACCCACCAGCAGACAGAGCAGTGATAACCCAGCCTGTACAGTCATTTCATTTTTGAAGATCAGCTCTACCTTTCTGCTGTCTTCCAGAGCTATTTATTATTCTATTAATTCACTCCATATTTTGCCTAACCTGGGTTTCTCTGCTACTCTATGTCTACAAAGTATGCTGTTTTTCTTATTTAAATTGAGAAATCTGTCATTATGTTGTTCTGAATCATGTTCTCATCATGTTATTATGCTGTTAGAATACCATTAAATATTATTCTTTTTGGTATGTTTCTGTGTTTATGAAATAACTCCAAAAGTACTAATAATAGTGTTTTTATAATTCATACATATAGAATAAATAAATGATTATAAAATTCATAATTATTTGACTATCTCAAAATACAGACATATTCTCTACATAAACATCTTTTGTCATTGGGAACAAATGAGGTGGACTAGTGAGATAACTCAGTTAAGAACGCGCTTATTGTGCAAGCATAAAGACTTTAGTTAGATCCCCAGAAACCATAGAGGAAGGCAAGCGTGCCTGTGGGAGCCTGAAGTCCCAGAATTGCTGGGTAGATAAAGGAATATTCCTGGGGCTCACTGGGTAGTCTGGCCAGCCTACAGGGTAATAGTCAGCTTCACTCAGAGAACATGTCTCAAGAAATTTGGGATAGCATTGGAAATGTACTTGAGGAAAATACGTAATAAAAAATGCAAAAAAAAAAAAAACTCACTGGAAAAAAAAAAGAAATAGGGTGGAAAAGTGAAGATAAGAGATTTATATGTCAGCCTCTGGAATCAACATATGTTCATATGCACACAGGTACACATACCACACACTCCACCCCATGATACAGAAAGGAAAATATGTCACAGGACAGCAGAAGGAATCTGCTGCAATCCAGATAGTACACTATGAGACTTTCTTTATAGTTCGAGCATAAGATTATTTTGATAGTGAAAACCGGAAGTCACTTTTATAAGATAAAAATCGGAAGTAAATGAAGAAGCGTTCACTCTTCAGTGTAGTTCTCTTCCCTGTCATCACGTTAATAATGTTCTATAAGAAACATGACTAATAAAGGAAATTGTTTTTGATTAAGTCAACCTATGTTCAGATGTTTGTACAATCTTCTTTTTTTCATTTTTTATTAGATATTTTCTTCATTTACAATTCAAATGTTATCCCAAAATTCCCTCATACCCTCCCCGCACCCTGCTCGCCAACCCACCCACCCCTGCTTCCTGGCCCTGATATTCCTCTGTATTGGGGCGTATAATCTCTTGCACAATCTTCTTTTGAATAGTCTGTGTATATCTCTTCTTATCAGAGTTGACCTTTATTGATAGTGTACACATTTCTCTGTGTTTAAGGAATCCTGAAATTGTGGAGTTCTTGCTTTGTTGTTGTTTTAAAGGTGAAGCCTGCCCAGGGATGAGTACTGGAGGTCTTAGACTAGAAACAACATCTGTCTGTTTTGCTCACAGATGGGCTAGATGCACCTTCTGATCTGAGTCTAATTACTTTCCAGTTCCTATAATGGCCTGGATTGTAACACAAATCCAGCCGAATCTTAACAGTTCCTGAGAGGCCTTTGACACAGCTGCAGTGAGAGAGATGTGGTCTCATTTTCTATTGTGTGGACTGTACTGCGCCGTGAAAGCTGATGTGTATGCAGCATGTCAGGCAGTCGGAATCATGATGATGTTTTTCACTGCTAAGAACATTAAAAAAAAAAAAAGAATATCTTCTCCTTCGCAATGACATCACTTCCTTCCTATAGGCCTTTCTAGCTGCTGGCAGTGTAAGGAAGTAAGAGGAACTCTTTCCTAATGGCACACAACCTGTGCTTCTGTCTTGGCCACCCCTTCCACGTAGAAGAACGTTTGGGCACCATTGAACCTACATTCTAATACATAAATTGAGAGAACAATTCCTCTCAAAGCGCTATAGTAACACTTAAGTGTGAAATACCTGACATGATATTCTTTATTGAACTGGGACCAGTTACTGGTAATGTACTTATTTCCCCCACAAATAGAAATAAACCAAGCATGGATAGTAAAGAGGAGGAAGTCGGAGTGCGTCACAAAGGACTGGATCCTTCCTCAATAACTAAATCTCAGTGTGACAAGCATGTGGGTGTTTAACCAACAGGAACTTAATTCTTACAACAATGACACGAGGCAACTGGACTGTCATACTCACTCTTGGCTGAGTAAAGCCTGCACAGAGATGGAGCGTGTGACCAAGTTTATCATATATGCCTGAGCAACCACGTGCTTTCTGTGCTTGTTAAATAAACAAGCTACTGGCTAACTAAGCAAAAGGAACTTCTTGCTTTCCCTCAGTTGGTTCAGCTTGAGTCCATACTTCTGAACTTGACCTTAGAGAGTGGCAATAATTGCTATTGCATTTGAGTCTCTCAGACAGTCATGCTTAACTGGGGCATTGCTAAAAGACTTGAGTCTTTTGAGGTGGTTTCCTGTGTATTGTTTTCATGTCAGTAGTTCTTAGCATGTAGCTATAACCTAGAGTCCCAGTGTCTTCATGAGTTCTGGGGCAGACCAATAGCAGTGCATCCTCACCATCTCTCTGAAAACGCCAACTCTGTGAATGCCAGTGCTCAGATCTCTAAGCTAGCTAGAATCCTCTTTCTTCTCCAGAGATTCAAACACCAGAAGAGAGATCTTCCCAATCCCCACCAGTATCAGAGAACAATGGCTTGCCCAACTTCTTCTGTCATATGTCTGGCCCACAGGGGGTCATTATCCACTTTTGTTGGTTTTTTTTTTGTTTGTTTGTTTTGGTTTGTTTTGTTTTGGTTTGGTTTTGAAAACTTTTCTGGCACCACACAGTCTGTGCGTCTTCTTGCAGCACAGTCAGGAAATGGGAAATGGGACCATGTGGAGTGGAAGCCACCCTCAGGGAGGCCATATTGGTTTCTGAAAAGAAAAATCCTGCTAGTCACACAGTTTACTTCAACTAATTTTCCATCTAGGATTTAGCATCAGGTATTGCCATCCATATATGCATAAAATGATATAGTCAGCTAATCCCTGGTACCGTGCACCTTTCTCTTACAGGCAAATTATTCTGGTTTTACATTGCTTTAGGAAATCCTTAGTTATAATTTTAATTTCAAGTTCAAGATTTACTGATCACAGTTGTCTGAAAAGCTCTCAGGTATCATCGCCCACCAGTCTCTGCTTTGGTGAGTAGATTTTGCTGTAAGAAACCGGTGGTGGTTTGAATAAGACTGGCCCTAGAGGCTGCTGTATTTGATTGCTTCCTCATCAGGGAGTGCCATTCTGTGGAAAGATCAGAAGGATTAGGAGGAATGGCCTTGGTCTCTCTCAGGGTAGGCTTTGAGGTTTCAGAAGCTCCTTTGAGACCCACTTTTTCATTCTCTACTTGTGGATCAGGATGTAGCTCCCAGCTACTTCTCCAGCACCATGTTTACCTGTTTCCATGCTGCCTGCTATCATAACAGACTAAGCTTCTAAAACTGCAAACAAGCCCCCAATCAAAAGCCTTGTCTTATGATTTGCCTTGGTCATGGTGTATTCTCACAGCAATTGACAGTGACTGAGGCAGAAACAAACTTAGATCCCCCACCCCCTTTGGAGTCATAGGATTACTGTCTTCTGTGCAGAAGCATTTGGGCTCTCTAGCTCCAAATAACTTCAACATTTCTTCTCACTCTGACTTCCATAGACAGTGTTTTTGTTAAGATAAATTGTATTCCTGAGTACTCAGCTGGGGTATTCCTGCTTCTTGAAAGCCTTTCAGAGTTTCCTTGCCCAGAAAGACTCTCTGTTTCCTATGTGCTGCCATTGCCCCATGTATAGACCTCCATCACAGTACTCATTCTATCATGCTCTACTGCTTTAACAGTGTTCTTCCTTAGAGCACTGATATCTGAGAAGCAAAGATAATCTAATACGTTTTGTATCTCTTCACCATGGTCTTGAATAAAGATGTTAATACTTTTCTGACATACGCCTGGAATAATGAAGCTATAATTATTTTTTGATGATATTTGAGCAAGTAAAAGCCACCTTGGTCTCCATCCCCTTCACATGGGACTTTCTGATAAGATTTTAGTCCTTTTATTACCCTGGCATTTTTTGTAGTTCTCTTTAAAGCTTCTGGCTCCATTTCACTCTTCCCAGACTCACTGTATACTGACGGTTTGTTGGTCAATATCTATCCCAGCTCTGAATTAAAGGTTTTTCCACAGCAGAGCAAGAGAGGGGATTTAGTAGAACAAGACTCATTTCTCCTCTTTCCTTCTTGGCTATATATGATCCACAACTTAGAGACAAACACTAACATTTCTCAATGACATGGACTTTCTCAAAGGTACCTAGAGAGAACTCATGCATAGGCAAGAGGAACACTGTGGGTGTGTCTAAGCATCTACCCTGCCAAGACATGTTACTCCTCTTTTTGGAGCTAGTTTCTAGAGATCTCTGCCAGTCGGTATCCATGGCAATCTCCTCTCTGTCCACCAAGCATGTTTCCACACCTGGATATAAAATGGGAGAAGAAAGGAATTACCCATTAATTCTATGCTTGCTTTCTTTTTAAATTTTGATACTACAACTGTGATTCTTCCCAGAATCATCCCAGTTCTGCAAAGACAAGGAACATTTACCCTTCACATAGACCTAGAGACTGTTCCTTTTTCAACATTTCCCCATGTGAACAATAAGGTCTGCCGATGTGCTTAACTGTTGTGTATTTTTGAGCAGAGCAAGAGTACATATTTCCCTCCTCAGAAAAGTCACCACTTTTAAAGAAAAAGAAAACAAATGTTTAACCCCATATGGAGAAGAAAAATATTTCTGCAGTGTATCACCACAGTATACAAAATTCATGGATTCCTCTACTGATCTACAAAAGAAATAAGTTGCCATTTAAAATATTCTATTTGTTAAATATTTTTTACATTATATATACTGACATCATTTCCTTCTCTGATTTTATCCTTCAAATCTCTAATTTAATGAAAATGCCCTTTGTCCTGAAAAGATCTTCACATATAGGCAAGGAGAATTTCTTAATTGAGCAGAATAAAACAATTTTTTTGTTTGCCCTCATGGGAATGTAGTCGGCAAAGAGCAGGTCACATTGGTAGTCATTCACCTTCTCATATCTGTGTGTCGCTCATGCTCAAAGATGGTGCAGACAACCAACATGTCTGTCTTAATAATCTCTAGTTGGTTTCTGTGAATCCTGTTATATGAAGAATAATACTTTAGATTGGTATGGCCTGTGGAAGAGCAGAGTATATGTGTTTTCTGTTTTTATTGCATCCATCTAAGGAACTGGATGTGAATGAGAACTTGACATCACTGTCTGGAATGAGGGATGGGTAGAACTGAATATTGTAGCTACAGGAAGCATGGTCATTGGTCCAATAACAGATTCATACACAAATTCTATCTGTGAGACAAAATAAGAGTTGCTTCTGCAGTCGCGAATAAACCTTGGGCAGGAGACATATATTTTGGTTGGTCTAGAATACTAGGTAGACATTTCTTCTTCTTCCTAGACCAGTTAGAAGAGTTCACAAAGACTGTGTCATTTTATCAGCAGCTATCCACCTTGGTGAGTCACAGGAATTAAAAAGAAAAGATGTGGTTGCAACCAATTTCAGCTTACAATGGGAAACCAAATGCATGTTATTTAGAGAAGCCTTGTAAGAACAAAGATCTTCCTGGCTCATGCGAGTCCTTGGGCATGTCACGAACTGTTATCATTTACTCATCCTGTGAAGTGAAGGATGTTTTTTAACCTCACCAAACCTCAAGTTATCATCTGCTACATAGGGATGATAAACTCGCTTTGAAGGGTTGTTCTCAGAAGGCACATTAGTGAATCCCTGTTCATGAAGGGCAGCAGGGGATCTTTAAAGGGCATCCAGTTATTACATTATCACCACTATTTGCAGAAAATGACAATTATGTTTATGTAATAGTTTGACAAAAGACTCGTTTGATCCCAAGGGAACCTCTCATTATGAGGCTGACACTTTGCCTGAATAGACATTCGCAGTCTCTTCAGACTTAAGATATAAATACAGTTTCAGAGTGAGATCATTGCTGGTGATAACATCTCTCAAATTTAAGAAATCAGTTCGGTGTTTAAGTGGACCATGCAAGGGCTAGTTGCTCCTTTTGAAGTTTTGAAGATTTATTCCCAATAAATTCTAATTTACTGCATATGCATTTCAACTAAGTTTATGAGAAATTCATTAAAAGCATGGAAATGTCAACATAGAATTTTAATTATTGTTCTTACCCCACACTTTGAAATGTCACAAAATATCAGGATTATGTGAGGCAAGCACAGGGAAAGCCTCTTTAGAGAACAGCCATTTCCAGGCGGAAGTCATCCGTCCTGATTCCCTTAACGATTGATGCCTTGTTCACTAATGCTAATGGATGGTGATACAATGGCATTTTACAAAGTTAGGAGTCCCAGGCTCCCTCCACCCTGGAATGTGTGAGAAGTATCCTTTAAATGAGTATTTGTTTCCGTCTATCAACTTCCTGTTAAGATGACTTTGGTTTTGAAGGTGGTTTTCTAACCACCTACGCTCCAGTGCCTTAGCCCAGAGCTTTCTAATGATGAGCGAGCGAAGCACCCAGAATTATTTGGAGGATGTTTGGGGAGGATTTTCCAACTTCAAGTTGGTGTGCGTGGTCTCAGGGACATAATAATTGGGCTAGCACACTCAAGGTACTGACTGGGTTTAATCCCCAGCATGGGAATAGATGTGTGGCTTTTATGGTTCTTTTTCTGAGATGCTTGCAATTACATTGCTTTTCTAAGAAGGCCACGAAGAAGAAACTCTAGCAGTGGGAAGCATCAACTCTGACTGTGAACAAAGTAATAAGTTCAGAATAGAGTAAGACTGATATAATTTCTAGAGACTATACTTAATTTGAAAGCCTTCATATTAAATCATATTTTAATAATTCATTTATTTTAATTTATTATTAATATAACAATGCTTTCTATTAAAATCTTGTCTTGGAATTAATTGCTTTCAAAGGATTTCCTGGAATATCTAAAACAGTTATAATAACACTTTACATACAGATTTGCATCATTATTTAGGTTTTTATTTCTGCAGAATTTTTTACTTTACATGATAGAAATAAAAGAGAACATTTTGTAAAGAACTTGTGTGAATGACATATGAGAGTTTGTGGCTAGCTATAAGTTTAATTCTGTAAGAAAGTCCAACATCATGGTTTAATTCTTCAACAGTTACAGAGAATGAATATCATGGAGACGTCTATATGACAAATGCTGACTAATGAAAAAACATTAACTAAACACTTTGGTTCATGTCTGAGTCCCAGTACAAGGGAATCTGAAATAAAGGTATCATGAGTTCAAGGCCAGCCTGGACCTCTAGGGATAACTGTATCTCCAAAAGGAAAGGAAACATAATCAGAACCAAATACAAACATTGGATTTGAAAAGATCCTCTCTTCCTGTTAGAGATAAATATCGTGGTGAATGTGGAGGATTAGAAACAATATTGGTAACTTCTTTAGCACTGTGAACAAGCAATGTCAGAAAAATAAACAAACAAGTCTAAGCCAGCATTCTATTGCTTTGAAGGGACACTATGACCAAGGCAACAATTACAATGGAAAGCATTTGGTAGTGGCCTGTATTACAGTTTCAGAGCGGTAGTCAATTCTCTTCATACAGAGGGCATGGCTGTAGGCAGGTGTGGTGCTAAAGTAGCAGAGAGTTATAATGTGATCCTCCAACCCAGAGTGAGAGACTGGGTCTGGTGTGGGCTTTTGAAACCTCAAAGCCTACTCCTAGTGACACCTTTCCTCCAACAAAGCCAAAGCTCCTAATCTTTTCAATCCTATCAAAGAGTTCCACTTCTTGGTGAACAAGTATTCAAATAGATGAGTCTCTGGGGTCATTCTTATTCATATCACCAAAGAGCTGTTCTGCAATTTAAGAATTCATTGAAAATAACAATAAATTCAAAAGCTACATTGGTTTGATTGGCAATTAGTAATTAACCAATTCTTTTTTCTTTCTGATTTCCCTTGATAGCCAAAGATGCAAACACGTTTTTTTCTTTTCTTTTTTTTAATGCTTAGTCATTTTTATTGAATATTTTATTTATTTACATTTCAAATGTTATCCCCTTTCACAATTTCCCCCCTAGAAACCCCTTATCCCATTCCCCTTCCCCCTGCTTCTATGAAAGTGTGCTGTCACCAACCCACCCACTTCTGCCACCGCACCCTTGCATTCCTCTATACTGGGGCATAGAGAAACACAGGTCTTTTATATCAATTTTAACGACTAATGTTGACTCTCCGAAGAAAGGGAGTTAACAACACATAGTAAATCCGCTATCCGTCCATCCACTCTCCATGTCGGTTACAGAATGCTTGTGAAAGCATCAAAGAGGCTGCAAGAAATTTCAAAGATTTAGAAGGAAGCCTCACTTTGAAGACAGAGACAGGAAGTTTATATAGATAAAAGGAGACACTGTGGGTGGTAAGACACGATGCTAATGAACACAGTTGGAGACATGGGTCTAAGAGTCAAGCCAAACCACAGAGCTATGATGAGCGGCTAGGTTCAGAGGATCTGTCTGGGGGAGGTGTGAGGCCATCGAGGCCCTGTGAAATCTCAGATGCTATTAAGGTCACAGGACAGACTGGGTTCAGATGAACAAATGCATAGCCTACATTAACAGTGGGGGAAAAAAGAACAATTGCCACCTCTCCATTGTCAGGCTATCACCAGGATTCGAACATGAGGTTTCGGTTGAAATTAGCTAAGCAGTGTCAGTCAAAGTGTGGTTCCATTCATCACAAGAGATCACAGTTTTCACATCTCTAGTCTTTCATGCAAGGTTCTCTGACAAAGTGCAAATCTTTTTCTTCTAAAAGGTAATATATCCCTTGCTGAGTGTGCTTTAAACCTTTTGTTCTCCCTTCATGAGACTCCTGGGAAAATTCCAGGTTCTTGGGGTCCATTGTTTTACTAGTCTGCTTCTCACTCTTAGGTGATCTTGTCTTTGTGGGAGTCGCATATTGCCTTCACTCTGCTGTGTACATTAAATTCTTAGGCCTCATCTTCCTGGTATGATTTTAGTACATCCATGTATGTACATGATCACAATTTACTTTGATAATTCAAAAGGTGGCATCCTTTTTGTTTTTAGGAATATGTTGGCTTCTAGTCTATGTCTCCTGGGTGGTACCTGACAGATGATACTGTTTACATGCAACAAGGTGGAGAGCCATCTTGTGTCTGTATTTGCACCCAAAATGGAGTCAAGCACTACCTGTAAAATGGGATCTCTCATGGTAAGGCACTGACTGAATAGCAAGGCAGAGTAATTTAGAGAAGGGCAGAGCCTCATAGCAGTACTTACCTGAGATAAGAATAACCCTGCTGCTGTTGCTGATGAGCAAGAGAAATGGATGTCCCAGCAAATGACACTCTTCTTGTTGAGGCTTGGAGACACAGACTGGATACTGTATAGGTTAAGATGCCCAAGGCCTGAAGTACAGATTTACATAAAGGTTGATGTTCTTGACATTAGAGGGGGAAAGTAACAAATATACTCAGAGTCTTCCAGACACTCGAAAAACATGAAACATTGGATGAAGTTGACATGAGTTTGACAGCAAAACCTGACAGGACTGTGAGTCACTCACGCATGCCACTGTCATGTCATCATGGATGCACAATTCTAAGTAAAATAGTAACAAATTAAGTTCATTAATGTACACTGAGAAAGACATTATATATGCAAAAGGCTGGAAAATCTATACTATGAATATAAAGTTTGTTCAACATTAAACATTCCCTATGCGTTCTTCTAAATATTCTTATAAAAAAGTTCTGGTACTGGAGAGATGACTCCATTGTAATAGTGTTTGCCTGGAAAGAATCAAGACATAAGTTTGAATCCTTAGCAATGATATAACAAAACATGGCTGTACTTGACTAAAACCCCAGCAACTGGGGGCTGGAATATATATATATATATATATATATATATATATATATATATATATATATATATATATATTATATATAAAATAGAAATGCCACAAAAGAAAATGATTACTTTTATTTAGGTACTGGGGGATACACTCTAAAATCAATAAACGTGACATTGAAGGAATGTCTTAGAGTGCTTGTTGATGTGATGACACAACTTGGTCAAAAGCAACTTGAGGAGGAAGGAGTTTATTCCATCTTATACATTGGACTCCTCATCCAAGGAAGTAGGGCAGGAACTTAAGGCAGGAACCTGAAGGCAGGAACAAGAGCAGAGACAATGGAAGAGTGCTGCTTACCAGGTTGTCCCTCATGACTTGGTCTGCTCATGCTGCACCTTTCTTTTTTTAGTTACTGATTAAATTATTTATTAACTTTACATCCCAATTGCTAACATGAAAGAAAAGACTCATAGGTCTAGTCTATGCTCTAGTTGATGCAGACATCTGAATGCTATGGCTTCCTAGTCCTTTACTTTTTCAAAGTAACTTTTTTTCTATCAAGGCTCTAAAGTTCAAATTTTAAAGAAACCAAAACAGATCTAACATTCTTATATTTGATGCACTCATTTTATATCTATACTTTTACAGGAAGCTGTTTGAAGTTAATAACTTTCCCTCAAAAATACATGCTATCATGAAGATTCAGCTCTTTGAAGAAATATAAATGCCCATGCTTAGTTCTATGTTTTGAATCTCAAAATGGCACACTTTAGACTAGTGGCATTACTTTCTTTCACAATCATATCCATTTTGATGTCTTTAATGTATAGTTTTATTGTGAGCTGGTAATTAAAAATAAGAAAAGCACAGCCAGCTATTTTCACCCAGCTGATGCAAAATCTCCAGCCAGTACTCAGCATGGAGTGAGATAGTGGTGTTATCAGTTTGATTTAATCAGCTTGTAAGTTCTAGTCCAATGAACAGAATATCTCATAGCAGAATATGTAGAAATGCTGGGTAAAATGCAATATGTATTTATCAAGTGCCCACGTGGACTGAAGGGCCATTCAGTAAGTACCCAGATGCCACAGTGCAGAGACAACAGGAGGCCAAAACAAGCAGCAGACAGGATCCCTCAGGGGTATTCAAGGGAGTTTTGCTACATGGTTTTCTTTAGGAACTCTCAATACTACAAAAGATGTGCTAGTTATTTAGGCTTTAACATGATAGAAGATAAAACCCTGATGTGACTCAAGTTCTTTTAAAAGCTATTGTTTTTGCAGGCAAACTATGCCACTCTATAATGATAAGAGAAGCTCTTAGAAAATTTTGGGTATAGCAGTTCTAATTCAAAACTATTGAGATAGGTAAATTATTACTTGAAACAATCATAGCTGAATTAACAGTTGAGCAACAGCAACAGGAGATAGCTCCTTCCAATATCCTTCCTACCAATCAAGCAGCAAAAAGGAAATAGACACATAAAACATAAAACAAAATAAAATCAAACAAAACAAAAATTACCCAAATTTCATTAAAAAAAAATTTCAAGATGCATGTAAGTGTCAACCTGCACACTTAGGAAGTGTGTCTTTCTGAGCGCGTGGGTATCTGCAAATACTGATTATGTAGTAAGCCATAGACTACCAGAAAATAGGAATGAACTTATGTCCTTAGATCACATGCTTTGGTCACAATATAGTTCAATTTGAAATGAAAAATAATTACGGTTCAAGTGTTTGGGTATTTAAAGCTCTATTTATACATGATGGATGGACAACTCCCCCAGAATAATACAAAATTGAAAATATTTAAAATGATGCAACACTGAGGTCATTATACAGCATTTTGTGGTAAGAAAGTAATATATAAACCTAAATTATCGTCCTAGAAAAGCAAAAGACCAGATATTCATGTAATCAATCTGATCAAAAGAATAAAAATGGAACAAAGGAATAAATACACAATGCCACTTGTTTGGCAAAAGATCTATAGATAAAATGTACTTCATTAAAAATAACAAATAAGTATTGTTTGTAAAATGAGAAAGATGATTATATTATAAGGGGAAAAGAAAATGGAATAGTCTCAGCTATGCATGGAAGTGTACACCTTTAATGTAAAGGAGGCAGGCAGGTCCCCATGAGTTCAAGACCACTCTAATCTGCACAGTGAGTTCCAAGACAGCCAGGGCAACACAGGCAGACTCTGCCTTAAAAACTAATATGCAAAACTGAATCAGGTTCCTGAGGAACCATGCAGGTCCTGTTGTGAAGTTAGAGTAATTCTGAATGATATTTGAGGGATACACAATTCAACAAGTGAGAGTTTAGAAAAAGCAAGGGAAAAAAAAAAACCTTATAATGCAATGATACTCAACACGATGACATAGAAGTTATTAGAGATCAGTGAAAAAGAGGAATAAATGTATAAACAAAGAAACAAGAAAAGGGAGAAAATTTAAAAAATGAAGAAACCCAATACCCATGGAAATTAGTTTAAAAAGATTTATTTATTTATATAACACTCTGTCCACATTTATGAATAAGCAGATAATATTTTCATGAACTTGTACTGATAATTTCTCTCTATAAAAATAGTATTATTAAAAGACTTGTGAGTTACTACATTAGTAAAATTTTTCCCAGATTAAAAAAAAATAATAATATTTCATCCAGGTTTTCCAGTTTTGTTGATTATAGCCTTTTGTAGTAGGATCTGATGATGTTTTGGATTTCCTCAGGATCTGTTGTTATGTCTCCTTTTTAATTTCTGATTTTGTTAATTAGAATACTGTCCCTGTGCCCTCTAGTTAATCTGGCTAACGGTTTATCTATCTTGTTGATTTTCTCAAAGAACCAGCTCCTGGTTTAGTTGATTCTTTGAATAGTTCTTTTTGTTTCCACTTGGTTGATTTCAGCCCTAAGTTTGATTATTTCCTGATGTCTACTCCTCTTGGGTGAGTTTGCTTCCTTTCATTCTAGAGCTTTTAGGTGTGCTGTCAGGCTGCTAGTGTATGCTCTCTCTAGGTTCTTTTTGGAGGCACTCAGGGCTATGAGTTTTCCTCTTAGGACTGCTTTCTTTTTGTCCCATAAGTTTGGGTATGTTGTGGCTTCATTTTCATTAAACTCTAAAAAGTCTTTAATTTCTTTCTTTATTTCTTCCTTGACCAAGGTATCATTGAGAAGAGTGTTGTTCAGTTTCCATGTGAATGTTGGCTTTCTATTATTTATGTTGTTATTGAAGATCAGCCTTACTCCATGGTGATCTGATAGGATGCATGGGACAATTTCAATATTTTTGTATCTGTTGAGGCCTGTTTTGTGACCAATTATATGGTCAGTTTTGGAGGAGGTACCATGAGGTGCTGAGAAGAAGGTATATCCTTTTGTTTCAGGATAAAATGTTATATAGATATCTGTTAAATCCATTTGTTCATAATTTCTCTTAGTGTCTGCACAGAGCACAGGGACACTATCCTATTTAACCAAATCAGAAATGAAAAAGGAGACAAAACAACAGAACCCGAGGAAATCCAAAACATCATCAGGTCCTACTACAAAAGTCTATAATCAACAAAACTAGAAAACTTGGGTGAAATGGACAATTTTCTAGACAGATACCAGGTACCAAAGTTAAATCAGGATCAGAATAATGATCTAAATAGTCCCATATCCCCTAAAGAAATAGAAGCAGTCATTAATAGTCTCCCAACCAAAAAAAGTCCAGAACCAAATGGGTTTAGTGCAGACTTCTATCAGACCCTTAAAGAAGACCTAATCCCAATTCTCCTCAAACTATTCCACAAAATAGAAACAGAAGGAACTCTACCCAATTCATTCTATGAAGCCCCAATTACTCTGATATCTAAACCACACGAAGATCCAACAAAGAAAGAAAACTTCAACCAATTTCCCTTATGAATATTGATGCAAAAATACTCAATAAAATCCTCGCAAACGGAATCCAAGAACACATCAAAATGATCATCCATCATGACCAAGTAGGCTTCATCCCAGAGATGCAAATCCAGCAACTTAATCCAGTATATAAACAAACTCAAAGACAAAAACCACATGATCATCTCGGTAGATGCAGAGAAAGCATGTGACAAAATTCAACACCCATTCATGATAAAAGTCATGGAAAGATCTGGAATTCAAGGCCCATACCTAAACATGATAAAAGCAATCTACAGCAAATCAACATCAGTAGCCAACATCAAAGTAAATGAAGCTAACTGGAAGCAATCCCACTAAAATCAGGGACTAGACAAGGCTGCCCACTTTCTCCCTACTATAGTACTTTAAGTCCTAGCCAGAGCAATTCCACAACAAAAGGAGATCAAGGGGATAGAAATTGGAAAGGAAGAAGTGAAAATATCCCTTTTTTTGCCAATGATATGATAGTATATATAAGTGACCCCAAAAATTCCACCAGAGAACTCCTAAACCTGATAAACAGCTTCAGCACAGTAGCTGGATATAAAATTAACTCAAACAAATTAGTGGCCTTTTTCTACACAAAGGATAAACAGGATGAGAAAGAAATTACGGAAACAACACTGTTCACAATAGTCACAAATAATATAAGAAACCTTGATGTGACTCTATCTAAGGAAGTGAAAGATCTGTACGACAAGATCTTCAAGTCTCTGAAGAAAGAAATTGAAGATCTCAGAAGATGGAAAGATCTCCCATGGTCATGGATTGGCAGGATTAATATAGTAAAAATGACTATCCTGCCAAAAGCAATCTACAGATTCAATGCAATCCCCATCAAAATTCCAACTCAACTCTTCACTGAGTTAGAAAGTGCAATTTGCAAATTCATCTGGAATAAGAAAAAAACTAGGATAGCAAAAACTATTCTCAACAATAAAAGAACCTCTGAGGGAATCACCACGCCTAACCGCAAGCTGTACTACAGAGCAATTGTGATAAAAACTGCATGGTACTGGTACAGCAACAGACAGGTAGATCAATGGAATAGTATTGAAGACCCAGAAATGAACCCACACACCTATGATCACTTGATCTTTGACAAGGGATCTAAAACCATCCAGTGGAAAAAAAGACAGCATTTTCAACAAATGGTGCTGGCACCACTGGATTTTATTATGTAGAAGAAAGCGAATTGATCCATTGTTATCTCCTTGTACTCAAGTCTAAGTGGATCAAAGAACTCCACATAAAACCAGAGAAGCTGAAATTTATAGAGAAGAAAGAGGGGAAAACCCTTGAAGATATGGGCACAGGAGAAAAATTCCTAAATAGAATAGCAATGGCCTTTGCTATAAGATCAAGAATCTACAAATGGGACCTCATAAAATCGCAAAACTTCTGTAGGGCAAAAGATACTGTCCATAAGACAAAAAGGTCACTAACAGATTGGGAAAGAATTTTTACCAATCCTAAATCTGATAGGGGATTAATATTCAATATAAAAAAAACTCAAGAAGCTGAACTCCTGAAATTCAAATAACCCCATTAAAAGTGGGATACAGAACTAAACAAAGAATTGTCAAGTGAGGAATACCGAAAGGCTGAGAAGCACTTGAAAAAATGTTCAGCATCCTCAATCATCAGGGAAATGCAAATCAAAACAACCCTGAGATTCCATCTCACACTAGTCAGAATGGCTAAGATCAAAAATTCAGGTGACAGCAGATGCTGGCGAAGATGTGGAGAAAGAGGAACACTCCTCCATTGCTGGTGGGATTGCAAGCTGGTACAACCACTCTGGAAATCAGTTTGGTGGTTCCTCAGAAAACTGGACATAGTACTACAGGTAGATCAAGCAATACCTCCCCTGGGCATATACCCAGAAAATGTTCCAACTGGTAATAAGGACACATGCTCCACTATGTTCATAGCAGCCTTATTTATAATAGCCAGAAGCTGGAAAGAACCCACGTGTCCCTCAACAGAGGAATGGATACAGAAAATTTGTTACCTTTACGCAATGGAGTACTATTAAAGACAATGAATTTATGAATTTCTTGGGCAAATGGATGTATCTAGAAGATATCATCCTGAGTGAGGTAGCCCAATCACAAAAGAAGTTACTTGATATGCACTCACTGATAAGTGGATATTAGCCCAGAAACCTAGAATACCCAAGATACAACTTTCAAAATACAAGAAAATCAAGAAGGAAGACCAACGTGTGGATACTTCATTCCTCCCTAGAATAGAGAATAAAATATCCATGGATGGAGTTGCAGAGACAAAGTTTGGAGCTAAGACAAAAGGATGGACCATCCAGTGACTGTCCTGCCTGGGGTCCATCCCATAATCAGCCACCAAATACAGACACTATTGCATATGCCAGCAAGATTTTGCTGAAAGGACCCTGATATAGCTGTCTCCTGTGAGGCTTTGCCAATGCCTGGCAAATATAGAAGTGGATGCTTACAGTCATCTATAGGATGGAACACAGGGCCCCCAGTGTAGGAGCTAGAGAAAGTACCCAAGAGCTGAAGGGATCTGCAACCCTATAGGTGGAACAACAATATGAACTAACCAGTACCCCGGAGCTCGTGTCTCTAGCTGCATATATAGTAGAAGATGGCATAGTTGGCCATCATTGGGAAGAGAGGCCCCTTGGTCTAGTAAACTTTATATGTCCCAGTACATGGGACTGCCAGGGCCAAGAAGTGGGAGTGAGTGGGTAGGGGAGCAGGGCGGGGGAGGGTGTAGGGGACTTTTGGGGTAGCTTTTGAAATGAAAATGAAGAAAATATCTAATAAAATTTTCATATAAAAAGTAACAATTATATTTTATTTTAGTGTTATTGTTGCTAAGCACTTTTCCTAATGTATGAAATCATCTTTAATGTCAGTGATGTGCATATGGTAATAAATGTACTTTTTGTATGTAAGGTTTTTCTTTTTATTTTTTTACATTTTTAAAAAATTTAAAAAATTTTAAATTTTTTTCTATTACTTTGATTTTTATTAGATATTTTATTTATTTACATTTTAAATGTTATTCCCTTTCCTACTTTTCCCCTCTGAAAATCCTCTATACCCTCCTCCCTCCCCCTGATCACCAACCCACTCACTCCTGCTTCCTGGCCCTCGAATTCCCTACACTGAGGCATTCAGTATTCACAGGACCAAGGGCCTCTCCTCCCATTGATGACCAACTTGGCCACTCTCTGCTACATATGCAGCTAGAGCATTGAGTCCCACCATATGTGCTCTTTCCTTGGTAGTTTAGTACCAGGGAGCTCTGGGCTACTGGTTAGTTCCCATTGTTGTTCCTCCTGTGGGACTGCAAACCCCTTCAGCTCCTTGGGTACTTTCTCTAGCTCATTCATTTAGAGATCCTGTGCTTCATCCAATGGATAGCTGTGAGCATCCACTCCTGTATTTGTCAGGTACTGGTGGAGCCTCTCAGGAGACAGCTTTATCTGGCTCCTATCACCTAGCTCTTTTTGGCATCTGCTATAGTGTCTGCGTTTGGTGGTTGTGTATGGGATGGATCCCCAAGTGTGGCAGTCTCTGGATGGTCATTTTTTCAGTCTCTTACACTTTGTCTCTATAACTCCTTCCATGGGTATTTTGTTCCCCCTTCTAAGAAGGAGCAAAGTGTCCACACTTTGGTCTTCCTTCTTCTTGAGTTTCATATGTTTTGCAAATTGTATCTTGGGTATTCTGAGCTTCTGGGATAATATCCACTTATCAGTGAGTGCATATCATGTGTGTTCTTTTGTGATTGGGTTACCTCTCTTAGGATGATATCCTCCAGATCCATCCATTTGTCTAAGAATTTCATAAATTCATTATTTTTAACAGATGTGTAGTACTCCATTGTGTAAATGTACCACATTTTCTGTATCCATTCCTCTATTGAGGGACATCTGGGTTTGTTCTAGCTTCTGGATATTATAAATAAGGCTGCTATAGAATGTGGGGAAGAACCTCGAAGAGATGGGTACAGGGAAAATATTCCTGAACCGAACACCAATAGCTTGTGCTATAAGATTATGAATCAACAAATCGGACCTCATAAAATTGCAAAGCTTCTGTAAGGCAAAGGACATGGTCAATAAGACAAAAAGGCCACCAACAGATTGGGAAAAGATCTTTATCAATCCTAAATCAGATAGGAGGCTAATATCCAGTATATATAAAGAACTCAAAAAGTTAGACTTCAGAAAACCAAATAACCCCATTAAAAATGGGGTACAGAGCTAAACAAAGAATTCTCAACTGAGGAATACTGAATGGCTGAAAAGCACCTAAAAATTGTTCAACATCCTTAATCATCAGGGAAATGCAAATCAAAACAACCCTGAAATTTCACCTCACACCAGTCAGAATGGCTAAGATCAAACACTCAGGTGACAGTAGATGCTTGTGAGGATATGGAGAAAGAGGAACACTCCTTCATTGTTGGTGGGATTGCAAGCTTGTACAACCACTCTGGAAATCAGTTTGCTGGTTCCTCAGAACATTGGACATAGTACTATCAGAGTATCCAGCAGTACCACTCCTGGGCATATACCCAGAAGACGCTCCAACTTGTAATAAGGATTTATTTATTTATTTAGTTATTTATTTATTTATTTATTTATTATATGTAAGTACACTGTAGCTATATTCAGACACACCAGAACAGGGCATCCAATCTCATTATAGATGGTTGTGAGCTACCAGGTGGTTGCCAGGAATTGAACTCAGTCAGGAAGTGCAGTCAGTGCTCTTAACCATTATTAAACCATGTGTCCCAAATGAAAGAGCTAGAGAAAGGACCCAAGGAGCAGGAGGGGTTTTCAGCCCCACAGGAGGAACAACAATGTGAACTAACCAGTTCCCCAGAACTCCCAGGGACTAAACCACCAACCAGAGAGCACACATGGTGGGACTCAATGCTCTAGCTGCGTATGTAGCAGAGGATGGCCTAGTTGGTCATGAATGGGAGGAGAAGCCTTTGGTCTTGTGAAGGCTCTATTCTTCAGTGTCCTGGAGTGCCAGGGCCAGGAAGCTGGAGTAGGTGGGTTGGTGAGCAGGGGGAAGGGGAAGGGGATAAGGGGTTTTCAGAGGGGAAACCAGGAAAGGGGATAACATTTGAAATGTAAATAAAGAAAGTAAATAATTAAAAAAAAAAGACCTAAATGTGATAGGAAAAAAAATCACATGTTCTGTTAATGAAAAGGCAAAATGCTAGGTTAGAGTTAGAATGAATTATAAGTATGCCAAGTCAAAATAATTATACAATGTATTTATAAATTGTGACAATATTTAAAATAAGTTTCACAAAACAGAAAAAAAAAAAAACCAAGAAGCTGCTTGCAATATGTCTTTCTGTGAAGGAACTAGAATCTCTACAAATTATTAGGAAAAAATCAATTTAAAATTAGTTTAAATTGTGCACATTTTCATGAATACACATATATACATAGAAATAAAAACTGCCTTTAAAAAGAACTTTGATGTACTATAGAAGTAAAACAAACAGACCCAAAAATCTAATTACTGCCTGAAAACATATGCAATTGCATTAATTTTCAAGCAGATATAAGTTACAAATTTAATTGCAATATCACCATCTAAGTATAATATTCAAAATATCAAATACTGGACAAGGCTGCATATAGTTGAAAGTTTACTGAGTGCACTCTTGTTACCCCAGTACTTAGGAGACCAAGAGGATCATCCAGAGGCCAAGACTAGCCTTGACTTCATGTGACTAAATGCTATTTATCAAGTCTAAAGGCATATGTCTTACAAACCAGGACATTTACTTACAGGTGTAGAAGCATAATTTTGTTGTAATATTCTTGGCTTAGCTTGCCTTGTTCCATTTTCAAACAAATAAACAAACCTCAGGAGATTGCAAATACCCATCCCCAGAATTAATCAGTCATTTAGTAGAACTAGCTAATAACAACAATGACAGCCATGGTGATGTGACTCAAGAGGAATGAATCCCACAGATAAGATGTTAAGAGAGTGTCTTCCCCAAAGAATTATGTTGTATCATGCTTAAAGAAATTCTCCATGGGCAAAGCTAAGCAATGCTTGAAATGACAGAACAAAGAAATATTTGTAAAATGTATGATCCTGGCCACGGTGAGTGTTGTGGAGGGCACAGGAAAACGGCTGAAGTTAGGGTGTGGATTATATGCATGCCGAGGAACTATGACTGTGTTTTTGTTAACCTGATATACTTCTAACCAGGGCAACTGATGGTGTAGCATCCATTTCAAGACTAAGACCTCAGGGATGAAGGCAGTGGTGTACATCTGAGCATCAGAGTGATGACCTCTGATGCACGACATGGAGTTTGATCTCAGCTCCCGTGTAGGAGGAGACTCAGCTATATTTTTTCTCTCTGGTTCTAACTAGAACCTTGTTGCCCTTGCGTAGATGAGTCTTTCTCACTTATCTCCTCAATCCAATTTGCTGCCTTCTGGAAATACCCTTACAGATCTGTCCCAATAACGTTTTTACATCTTTCTAAGTATTCCTTAATCCAGTTAATAAGACATCTAAAATTACCCATCACTTTACAACATTATAGTGTAAAAAATTTTAGTATTCACAAGACATAAAAAAAAGTCAAGTTGTTTGGTAGGAACCAAAAGTATAAGCCGATAGCTTCTGGTGTTGCGGAGGGAAATGTACCTGGAATGGCCATTTTGTTGTTTGCAGGGTGTCTGCATATTATTTCAATAGAGTGACAGAGCTGCATTTTCTTTAATAAGTTCATATCATACCTTAACTATTCATTATAAATAGTGCTTTGCAGGGCTGAAGAACTCATGCAGTTGTTAAGAATACTTACTGCTCTCACAGAGGACCCAAGTCTGGATCCCAGCACCCAGATAGGGCAGCTGCAACTGCCTGTAACTATAGCTGGAAAGATCTGACACTGTCGTTTGGCATCCTCGTGCATCTGCTCCTATATGCAAATACCTTTGAATGGATGCCCACATGTACATAATTGGAAATAAAAATATTACCTTGTATGGATTTAATATCTGATATAAAATAATAAAAAGAAAAATAAATGTCAAGCAAACCCCAAAAGAAATTATAGAAAAAAATAACCTTTAGCACTAAAGATTGAAATGATTCATTATATTAAAAAACCATGACACATGAGATGATTTCCTGCGAAATCTTGAGGAAATTGTTCCACTGCTTCATTTCCTGTGCAGAAACCCGACTTTGTCACCCCCAGATGATCAGTCCTGAGCAAGAAGGGAAAAGCTAACCAAACACATTTTTTTCTCTCTCTCAAGATGAGTAATTTGTGTTCTTGCATCTCTTTTACCCCAATTTCAAATTTAAAATGACGTCAGAATTGTCAAGTTAATGAAACATTGGGGTTTAGCTAATGGATGGATTACAGGGCTCCCAATGGAGGAGCTAGAGAAAGTACCCAAGGAGCTAAAGGGATCTGCAACCCTATAGGTGGAACAACATTATGAACTAACCAGTACCCCGGAGCTCTTGACTCTAGCTGCATATGTATCAAAAGATGGCCTAGTCGGCCATCACTGGAAAGAGAGGCCCATTGGACTTGCAAACTTTATATGCCCCAGTACAGGGGAACGCCAGGGCCAAAAAGGGGGAGTGGGTGGGTAGGGGATTGGGGGTGGGTGGGTATGGGGGACTTTTGGTATAGCATTGGAAATGTAAATGAGCTAAATACCTAATAAAAAATGGGAAAAAAAGAATTGAACAATGAAAACAAACTGCAAAAACAACACAGGTGAGATAGGACGGACAGCACCTACTTTACAGAAAGCCATGACTGTACTTTGTAATTTAATTTTACATTATTATCTTCTATTACAATCACATATTTGTGGTTTGAGAGGTAGCATCACTCACTGGTCGATATCAAAGTCTTTGGATTTGCATAGAGCACATTTATGATTTATAACCCTCCTTGGCATCAGTGAGATATGGGCCAGAAGAAAACACTGGTTAACATTGAACTTGAATTTTTCTTTAGCATGGAAAAATCTCAAACGTACATGGTTATAAATACAGTGTGATGTTTTGAGATGATTTTACTCAGTTCATCGATGTTTCATTACCCCACATCCTTATACTCTCCTTTCATTTCCTTGTAATGAGATATTTAAAAATCTAAGTGAGAGATACAACATTAAATGTCCTTTGCCTGGCTCATTTCACTTATAGAATGTCCCCCGGAATATTAACTTTACTCTGAATTACACAGACCTCTTTCTTATTTTTAAAGGTAGATTGCATATGAATATTACATCTTCTTTACCAAGTCATCCAAGGACACTATACATTGCATGCACTTCTTGACTATTAGAGACAATACTGAAAGGAACACAGGGTGGATTCATTCTTGAACTACTATTGTTGTTTCCATTAAATACATATAAATATTCTTAAATTACTGAATCCTATGCTCAGTCTACATTTAGTATCTTGGGGACCTGTAAAGTATTTTTCATAATGGCTACACCAGTTTGTACCTTTACCAAGATAATAGCAGGAGTCCTGTGAGTGTCCATCCATGTCCATACCTGTCAGCATATTTATCTTCCACATATGTCTTCCATCTGTTTGATTACACCTGGAGTTAGGTCATATGATCTCCTGTAACTGGAGTTGCAGGTGTTTATGAGTATACATGTGGGTCCTCACAATTGGACCTAGGCCTTTGGCAAGAGTGCTTAAGTGCTCAGCCACTTCTCCAGCCCAAGATTCAAGGATTCTAAGAAGCCAGGTTACATGTATGAGTTGTGTTATATAAATCAACTTTAATAAGGAATAACTGGAAAAGTTATAATTCACAGATGGTTTGTCAGGTAAGATTTAATAATTGATAAGAAAAAAATAAAATTGATAAAAGTAACTGAAAAATTAATCTAGGTACACACACATACACATAAACACACAAATTACAGATGGCTTTGTATAACCAGAAATATATAGTGTATAAATGGTAGTTCATAATGATCAAAATATAGCTATTGTCTTTTCTTCTGTTTATTTGAATTTCCTGACATTCTACAATTCACAAAGTCCATTGAGATTCAACAAAACCTATGATGCCATTGTAAGTAAAGAAACCTCAAATAATTTTTGAGATAACTAGGATTCAAAAGGCTGTGGTAGACTCGAGCCCCAGGGTACCTTGCCAGCGGACTCGCCCGACACCCGCAAGGGCCCACACAGGATTCCCCACGGGATCCTAAGACCTCTGGTGAGTGGAACACAACTTCTGCCAGGAGTCTGGTTCGAACACCAGATATCTGGGTACCCTCCCTGCAAGAAGAGAGCTTGCCTGCAGAGAATACTCTGCCCACTGAAACTAAGGAGAGAGCTACCCTCCCAGGTCTGCTTATAGAGGCTAACAGAGTCACCTGAGGAGCAAGCTCTTAACAGTGACAACTATAACAGCTAGCTTCAGAGATTACCAGATGGCGAAAGGCAAACTACTAACAGAAATCAAGACCACTCACCATCATCAGAACGCAGCACTCCCACCCCACCTAGTCCTGGGCACCCGAACACAACCGAAAATCTAGACCCAGATTTAAAAACATTTCTCATGATGATGATAGATGACATCAAGAAGGACTTTCATAAGTCAGTTAAAGAATTACAGGAGAGCACTGCTAAAGAGTTACAGGCCCTTAAAGAAAAGCAGGAAAACACAACCAAACAGGTAGAAGTCCTTAAAGAAAAACAGGAAAACACATCCAAACAGGTGATGGAAATGAACAAAACCATACTAGAACTAAAAGGGGAAGTAGACACAATAAAGAAAACCCAAAGCGAGGCAACGCTGGAGATAGAAACCCTAGGAAAGAGATCTGGAACCATAGATGCGAGCATCAGCAACAGAATACAAGAAATGGAAGAGAGAATCTCAGGTGCAGAAGATTCCATAGAGAACATCGACACAACAGTCAAAGAAAATACAAAATGGAAAAGGATCCTAACTCAAAACATCCAGGAAATCCAGGACACAATGAGAAGACCAAACCTACAGATAATAGGAATTGATGAGAATGAAGATTTTCAACTTAAAGGGCCAGCTAATATCTTCAACAAAATAATAGAAGAAAACTTCCCAAACATAAAGAAAGAGATGCCCATGATCATACAAGAAGCCTACAGAACTCCAAATAGACTGGACCAGAAAAGAAATTCCTCCCGACACATAATAATCAAAACAACAAATGCACTAAATAAAGAGAGAATATTAAAAGCAGTAAGGGAGAAAGGTCAAGTAACATATAAAGGAAGGCCTATCAGAATTACACCAGACTTTTCACCAGAGACTATGAAAGCCAGAAGAGCCTGGACAGATGTTATACAGACACTAAGAGAACACAAATGCCAGCCCAGGCTAATATACCCAGCCAAACTCTCAATTACCATAGATAGAGAAACCAAAGTATTCCACGACAAAACCAAATTCACACAATATCTTTCCACGAATCCAGCCCTTCAAAGGATAATAACAGAAAAGAAGCAATACAAGGATGGAAATCACGCCCTAGAAAAAGCAAGAAAGTAATCCCTCAACAAACCAAAAAGAAGACAGCCACAAGAACAGAATGCCAACCCTAACAACAAAAATAAAAAGAAGCAACAATTACTTTTCCTTAATATCTCTTAATATCAATGGACTCAATTCCCCAATAAAAAGACATAGACTAACAGACTAGCTACACAAACAGGACCCAACATTCTGCTGCTTACGGGAAACCCATCTCAGGGAAAAAGACAGACACTACCTCAGAGTGAAAGGCTGGAAAACAATTTTCCAAGCAAATGGTCTGAAGAAACAAGCTGGAGTAGCCATCCTAATATCGGATAAAATCGACTTCCAACCCAAAGTTATCAAAAAAGACAAGGAGGGACACTTCATACTCATCAAAGGTAAAATCCTCCAAGAGGAACTCTCAATTCTGAATATCTACACTCCAAATGCAAGGGCAGCCACATTCATTAAAGACACTTTAGTAAAGCTCAAAGCACACATTGCGCCTCACACAATAATAGTGGGAGACTTCAACACACCACTTTCATCAATGGACAGATCGTGGAAACAGAAACTAAACAGGGACACAGTGAAACTAACAGAAGTTATGAAACAAATGGACCTGACAGATATCTACAGAACATTTTATCCTAAAACAAAAGAATATACCTTCTTCTCAGCACCTCACGGGACCTTCTCCAAAATTGACCATATAATTGGTCACAAAACAGGCCTCAACAGATACAAAAATATTGAAACTGTCCCATGTATCCTATCAGACCACCATGGCCTAAGAGTGATCTTCAATAACAACATAAATAATGGAAAGCCAACATTCACCTGGAAACTGAACAACACTCTTCTCAATGATACCTTGGTCAAGGAAGGAATAAAGAAAGAAATTAAGACTTTTTAGAGTTTAATGAAAATGAAGCCACAACGTACCCAAACCTATGGGACACAATAAAAGCATTTCTAAGAGGGAAACTCATAGCTCTGAGTGCCTCCAAGAAGAAATGGGAGAGAGCACATACTAGCAGCTTGACAACACATCTAAAAGCTCTAGAAAAAAGGAAGCAAATTCACCCAAGAGGAGTAGACGCAGGAAACAATCAAACTCAGGGATGAAGTCAACCAAGTGTAAACAAGAAGAACTATTCAAAGAATTAACCAAACGAGGAGTTGGTTCTTTGAGAAAATCAACAAAATAGATAAACCCTTAGCTAGACTCACTAGAGGGCACAGGGACAAAATCCTAATTAACAAAATCAGAAATGAAAAGGGAGACATAACAACAGATCCTGAAGAAATCCAAAACACCATCAGATCCTTCCTCAAAAGGCTATACTCAACAAAACTGGAAAACCTGGACGAAATGGACAAATTTCTGGACAGATACCAGGTACCAAAGTTGAATCAGGATCAAGTTGACCATCTAAACAGTCCCATATCCCCTAAAGAAATAGAAGCAGTTATTAATAGTCTCCCAGCCAGAAAAAGCCCAGGACCAGACGGGTTTAGTGCAGAGTTCTATCAGACCTTCAAAGAAGATCTAATTCCAGTTCTGCACAAACTATTTCACAAAACAGAAGTAGAAGGTACTCTACCCAACTCATTTTATGAAGCCACTATTACTCTGATACCTAAACCACAGAAAGATCCAACAAAGATAGAGAACTTCAGACCAATTTCTCTTATGAATATCGATGCAAAAATCCTCAATAAAATTCTCGCTAACCGAATCCAAGAACACATTAAAGTAATCATCCATCCTGACCAAGTAGGTTTTATTCCAGGGATGCAGGGATGGCTTAGTATATGAAAATCCATCAATGTAATCCATTATATAAACAAACTCAAAGACAAAAACCACATGATCATCTCGTTAGATGCAGAAAAAGCACTTGACAAGATCCAACACCCATTCATGATAAAAGTCTTGGAAAGATCAGGAATTCAAGGCCCATACCTAAACATGATAAAAGCAATCTACAGCAAACCAGTAGCCAACATCAAAGTAAATGGAGAGAAGCTGGAAGCAATCCCACTAAAATCAGGGACTAGACAAGGCTGCCCACTTTCTCCCTACCTTTTCAACATAGTACTTGAAGTATTAGCCAGAGCAATTCGACAACAAAAGGAGATCAAGGGGATACAAATTGGAAAAGAGGAAGTCAAAATATCACTTTTTGCAGTTGATATGATAGTATATATAAGTGACCCTAAAAATTCCACCAGAGAACTCCTAAACCTGATAAACAGCTTCAGTGAAGTAGCTGGATATAAAATTAACTCAAACAAGTCAATGGCCTCTCTCTACACAAAGAATAAACAGGCTGAGAAAGAAATTAGGGAAACAACACCCTTCTCAATAGTCACAAATAATAAAAAATATCTCGGCGTGACTCTAACTAAGGAAGTGAAAGATCTGTATGATAAAAACTTCAAGTCTCTGAAGAAAGAAATTAAAGAAGATCTCAGAAGATGGAAAGATCTCCCATGCTCATGGATTGGCAGGGTCAACATTGTAAAAATGGCTATCTTGCCAAAAGCAATCTACAGATTCAATGCAAGCCCCATCAAAATTCCAACTCAATTCTTCAACGAATTAGAAGGAGCAATTTGCAAATTCATCTGGAATAACAAAAAACCTAGGATAGCAAAAAGTCTTCTCAACGATAAAAGAACCTCTGGTGGAATCACCATGCCTGACCTAAAGCTTTACTACAGAGCAATTGTGATAAAAACTGCATGGTACTGGTATAGAGATAGACAAGTAGACCAATGGAACAGAATTGAAGAACCAGAAAATAACCCACACACCTATGGTCACTTGATCTTCGACAAGGGAGCTAAAACGATCCAGTGGAAGAAAGACAACATTTTCAACAATTGGTGCTGGCACAACTGGTTGTTATCATGTAGAAGAATGTGAATTGATCCAAACTTATCTCCTTGTACTAAGGTCAAATCTAAGTGGATCAAGGAACTTCACATAAAACCAGAGACACTGAAACTTATAGAGGAGAAAGTGGGGAAAGGCCTTGAAGATATGGGCACAGGGGAAAAATTCCTGAACAGAACAGCAATGGCTTGTGCTGTAAGATCGAGAATTGACAAATGGGACCTAATGAAACTCCAAAGTTTCTGCAAGGCAAAAGACACTGTCAATAAGACAAAAAGACCACCAACAGATTGGGAAAGGATCTTTACCTATCCTAAATCAGATAGGGGACTAATATCCAACATATATAAAGAACTGAAGAAGGTGGACTTCAGAAAATCAAATAACCCCATTAAAAAATGGGGCTCAGAACTGAACAAAGAATTCTCACCTGAGGAATACCGAATGGCAGAGAAGCACCTGAAAAAATGTTCAACATCCTTAATCATCAGGGAAATGCAAATCAAAACAACCCTGAGATTCCACCTCACACCTGTCAGAATGGCTAAGATCAAAAATTCAGGTGACAGCAGATGCTGGCGTGGATGTGGAGAAAGAGGAACACTCTTCCATTTTTGGTGGGATTGCAGGCTTGTACAACCACTCTGGAAATCAGTCTGGCGGTTCCTCAGAAAATTGGACATAGTACTACCGGAGGATCCAGCAATACCTCTCCTAGGCATATATCCAGAAGATGCCCCAACTGGTAAGAAGGACACATGCTTCACTATGTTCATAGCAGCCTTGTTTATAATAGCCAGAAGCTGGAAATAACCTAGATGCCCCTCAACAGAGGAATGGATACAGAAAATGTGGTACATCTACACAATGGAGTACTACTCAGCTATTAAAAAGAATGAATTTATGAAATTCCTAGCCAAATGGATGGACCTGTAGGGCATCATCCTGAGTGAGGTAACACATTCACAAAGGAACTCACACAATATGTACTCACTGATAAGTGGATATTAGCCCCAAACCTAGGATACCCAAGATATAAGATACAATTTGCTAAACACATGAAACTCAAGAAGAATGAAGACTGAAGTGTGGACACTATGCCCCTCCTTAGAAGTGGGAACAAAACACCCATGGAAGGAGTTACAGAGACAAAGCTTGGAGCTGAGATGAAAGGATGGACCATGTAGAGACTGCCATATCCAGGGATCCACCCCATAATCAGCATCCAAACGCTGACACCATTGCATACACTAGCAAGATTTTATTGAAAAGACCCATATGTAGCTGTCTCTTGTGAGACTATGCCGGGGCCTAGCAAACACAGAAGTGGATGCTCACAGTCAGCTAATGGATGGATCACAGGGCTCCCAATGGAGGAGCTAGAGAAAGTAGCCAAGGAGCTAAAGGGGTCTGCAACACTATAGGTGGAACAACATTATGAACTAACCAGTACCCCGGAGCTCTTGACTCTAGCTGCATATGTATCAAAAGATGGCCTAGTTGGCCATCACTGGAAAGAGAGGCCCATTGGACATGCAAACTTTATATGCCCCAGTACAGGGGAACACCAGGGCCAAAAAGGGGAAGTGGGTGGGTAGGGGATTGGGGGTGGGTGGGTATGGGGGACTTTTGGTATAGCATTGGAAATGTAAATGAGCTAAATACCTAATAAAAAATGGAAAAAAAAACAAAAGGCTGTGGTATTTGACTTTATTGATTATTTATTTGTATTTCTTGATTGGGAGTTATATAAAGTGAGTACACAGGTTCTGGTGAATATAAGGTGTTTACACACCCCTCCTTCCTAATTGCATCTGTCCAGACAAAGCCTGCTCAGTCTTTGTCAGCTATTCACTCCCATTGTGTCTATCACTGGGAATTATTAAGGAATTTAGTTAGTATACAGCACAGAAAGTAATAAGCAACATTGTTTCCAATTACTAATGAAATTACAATTTTACCAAGATTTCTCCCGAGAACACATTTAGCCTGGCATTTCAATAATTAAATAAATTCAAATGGCACTGTAAATTGTTTTTATGTAAATCATCTAATAAGGAATGGCATTTTTTTTCATAAAATGATTACCAGGATATTGTAACATGTAACTTGTCACAAATCTTTGGAATATAGTTGCCAGATCTCTCTCTGGAAAAAACCCTACATAGCAATGGCTTGTTTATTATATTACAATTATACATATTATTCACTCTTAGTGATGCTATTGTTTTTCAAAAAATTAAAAATAAGGATCTCAAAATATTGTGTCTATTTCATGCAGTTTTGGATGCTTTGTTGTGAAACAATAAGTATTTATTACTTATCAAATTATCATTAACTATCTGGTGCAGTTGGAATTTCAGCATAGAACTCTGTTGTTTTTTGCTCATCCATCAGCAGGGTACTTTTTTTTTCAGTCAGAAGGAGACCAATGAAGGACACATAGAATTACTTAATAACATTCATAAATGCTGATGCATTTGTATCCAAGTTGATCTTAGAAAAAATGATAAACTTTCATGGACATGTTCCTTTGTAAGCCATCTGAGAAATCCTATCAGATTCACTTTCCTGAATGATCATGGACTATCAGGAGTTAACAGATTGATCTCTTTTTCCCCTTAAGCACCCAAGGAGAGAAAGGAAGTGAGAAGAGGAGAGGATTTGAGATTATTTTAAAGCATTTTGTGACTCTCTTAACGATATACCTTGCTACTCATTGTGGATTTTATTTTCCTTTTCTTAATTCCCTTTTCAGCGTAAACACCGTATCTTCTAGACTCTCATCCCTTCTCATATGACATTTACCCAAAAATTAAATTCTCTCTCCCTCTCTCTCCCCCTCTCTCCACATAGTATGTCTGCAAGTGTAGCTGTGCACATGTCCATACATGGAAGCCAGAAGTCAGAGATCTATACAGGGTGCCTTCTTCTTTTGCTCTCTATCTTTCCTCCTCTTGTTCTTGTTCTTGTTCTTGTTCTTGTTCTTGTTCTTGTTCTTGTTCTTGTTCTTGTTCTTGTTCTTGTTCTTGTTCTTGTTCTTGTTCTTGTTCTTGTTCTTGTTCTTGTTCTTGTTCTTGTTCTTGTTCTTCTTGTTCTTGTTCTTGTTCTTGTTCTTGTTTGTTCTTGTTCTTGTTCTTGTTCTTCTTGTTCTTCTTGTTCTTCTTGTTCTTCTTGTTCTTCTTGTTCTTCTTGTTCTTCTTGTTCTTCTTGTTCTTCTTGTTCTTGTTCTTCTTCTTCTTCTTCTTCTTCTTCTTCTTCTTCTTCTTCTTCTTCTTCTTCTTCTTCTTCTTCTTCTTCTTCTTCTTCTTCTTCTTGTTCTTCTTCTTCTTTTTCTTGTTCTTCTTGTTCTTATTCTTGTTCTCCTCCTTTTTCTTGTTCTTCTTTTTCTTCTTCTTCTTGTTCTTCTTGTTCTCCTCCTTCTTCTTCTCCTTCTCCTCCTCCCTTTTCTCCTTCTTCTTCTTCTTTTTGAAAATAGGGGGTTTTGTTTTGTTTTGTTTTGTTTTGTTTTGTTTTTACTGAACCCAGAGCTCACTGATTTAGCTAGATTGGCTCTTTACTGAACAACTTGGATCCACTTGTCTCTGTCCTGGGGTTACTGCCCAGTGAGTGAGCTTCTGTGATCCACTGTCTCTGCTATAGTTAGAGGTGTGCTGCTGAAACCAGATTTTATGTGGGTGCTTAGGATCCAAACCCAGGTCCTCACACTTTTACATCAAGCACATTATCCATCCATCCATCTCTTATAATTATTTAAAAAGTATTTCATCACCCTGTACATGTGAACGTGAGTGCCATACATGAAGGCCCATTGCTGCTTATCTTCTTGTCTTTAAGGTAGAGAAGAGCTCCAGTCTCAGCAGACATTAACAATAATAGCCTTGCCTAATAGTAATCCATTTCCTATAATTGCTGCTCTAGATAGCTTCAGTTAGAATTTTAAAAAAAGTCAGAGAAATTGTTACAACCTGAGTAGCTAGACTGCATCTTAGCTCTTTCAATAACCCTCACTTTCCAAAATACTCAAGCTTCTCCCTTCATGAAATACTGGATGCATCTGTGTTCCCTGTACCAATAAGAAGCACTCATAGCTTCAGAATATCTATAGAAGGATGGAAGGATCAATGTCTATGAATTCTTGCATTGATGAAGCATTCTGTACTGATGGTGCACATGCTAATCTTTTCTCTTCATCTATACTGGCGGTTTTTATGTCAGCTCAACACAAGCTGGGAGCCTGAAGTGAGAAAACCCACCCAGCCCATTGTGGATGAAGACACCTGTCAACAGGGAGGGTGTTCCTGTGTTCTCTAAGAAAGCAGGCTGGCAAGCTGTGGGGAGCAAGATAGTAAGCAGCACTCCTCTGTAGCCTCTGCATCATCAGCTCCTGCGTTCAGCTTCCTAGCCTGATTGCCTGTGATCTTGAACGGTGGTATGAAAGTTTAAGCAAAATAAACTCACCCTCTCCATGTGGCTTTTGATTATGGTGTTTCATGAGATCAACAGAAACCCTAACCAAGACATCACCTCAATAAACAGGAGATAAACATATTTGTTTATGGAGTGATAATCTGAGTGCTGGAGAATTGTGCTAAAACACCACATGCTCAGTGTATGTTAGAAGTAGATTTAAACCTGTTCCCCCTACCCCCTGCCAAAAACAAAAAGCACATAGCACATATTTAGATCTGCTTTTCTATTCTACCTGTGTCCCAGCTCCTGAAGGCATCTACTGCCTCCCAGAACCAAGTACCCTGTTGTTGCTGTGGTTACCCTCATTTCATGAGATCTAACTCAACAACATTGACTGTTTTCCACCTTTCCATTTCTTTGCTGTATACATAGTGATATATGGAAAAGAACTCTCAAATTAAGTAAATTACCCTAGGCTGTAAATTTCATATCCTTGCATGACAGCAACTCAAGAACCTTTCTCTGTCCAGAGAAATCTGTTTCCTTGAACTCCTCTCCAGCTTCAGCTCCTTTGAAGCCTCCAATTCTAGGAACTAACGTTATTTTCTGCCTTAGGTTAAATTACAGGATATACTTGAAATCATCTCCTAAGATGCTTAGTGTGCACATAAGTGTTTGGTAATTGGCTATAATATTAATACTAATGCTAATACTGATAATATATTTATATATTACATTAATTTATGTTTTATTAATAATTTCTATAAAAATAATAGATTATATAACACTATTATATAAAATATAATACATTGAACAATATATTGTTGTATAGTATATTGTATTAAAATATAAATAATAATTATTATTGGTGTTAATCATATCAGAATATCGTCTTTTTTTTTTTTTAAACAGTTTAGGCCCTCATTTGGCCTTTTTATTTACCTTGGTCAATTTTCTAAGACAGCCTTTATTTTTTTCTTTTCTTCTTCTTTTCTTTTCTTTCCTTCTTTCTTTTCTTTCTTTCTTTCTTTCTTTCTTTCTTTCTTTCTTTCTTTCTTTCTTTCTTTCTTTCTTTCTTTCTTCCTTCCTTCCTTCCTTCCTTCCTTCCTTCCTTTCTTTCTTTCTTTCTTTTTTTTTTTTTTTTTTTTTTTGATTCTTTGGAGACAAGGTTGCTCTGTGTAGCCCTGGCTGTCCTGGAACTCACTCTGTAGACCAGGCTGACCTGGAACTCAGAAATCTGCCTGCCTCTGCCGCCCAAGTGCTGGGATTAAAGGTGTGTGCCTTTTTTTAAAGTGTGTGTTAAAGTACTCAAAAAGTCTGGTTCAAATATGGAAGTTGATAGGCATATGAATCTTAGCTATGTATGGTTACATCAAAGCCTCATGTTTGACACCTTAAACTCCTATGTTAAAAATTAGTTTCAGAGCCAGTAAAATGACTCAGTGGTTAAAGAAGCCCATTGCCAAGTCTCATGGTGTGAACTTGATCCTTGGGAACCACAAAGTAGAAGGAGTGAATCCACTCTCAGAAACTGTCCCTTGACCTCCACAGGGCTTCTGTGTCCCATGCGTGCCAGTGCACACAGGTACTTGTGCACATACACACACACACACACACACACACACACACACACACACACACACACACTCACACACACACACACTCACACACACATGCATATACACACATACACATATACACATAGACAGACACACATACACACATGCACTCACACATGCATACACATATACACTCACACAACATATACACCCACTCACACTCACATACATGCATATACACACATACACATACACACACACATGCATTCACACTCACACATGCATATGCACATACACTCACACAACACACACACACTCACACACATGCATTCCCACTCACATATGCATATGCACATACACTCACTCAACACACACACACTCACACACATGCGTATACACACATACACATACACACACATGTACTCACACTCACACATGTTACACACACACACACACACACACATGCACTCACACTCACCCATGCATATGCACATACACTCACACAACATACACACACATGCATATACACACATACACATATACACACGCATGTACTCACACTCACACATGTTACACACACACACACACACACACACACACACACACACACACACACACACCTTTTTTAAATTCAGAAAACAGGCAAAGTAGCCTATTTACTAGCTTCTAACTAAGAAGTGGTACCAAAGCAATTGAATATGGGTTTGTACCTGATGATAATGTACTCTTCTGAAGCCAAGTTTGAGAACAGCTATGAGTTTCCCCAGAGTGCTAGTATCCAGCCCTCACTTGCTCTCCGTGGTTTTCTTCTCTCTCATGGCCACCTAAGTTCTCATCAGAACTTCTGACCTTATGGTTACTATCTCAGTCACATTAGTTAAACACAGCAGCCTCTATCATAATATAATCTATCATGAATACTGCTCTCTATCACTGACAAGTGTGAAATTCAGCTCTTTCCCACGTAGTCTTCTCTCTTGCTCTTCCACACTGGTCAAGCCTTACTTTGGGCTTCACGTGGGAACCACAGAGCTACTAAGCCACAGACTATCATAGGGCTGCAAGAAGGTTTCTCTCCTTAGGCCACACTTAACTCTGTCCCACTGTGGATTAAGTGATTAGCTGCCTAGATGTTTTTTCTGCCAGGGTTTTGCACCCCTTCCTGTCTTCAGCTTTGGATTGCTCCATGGTAAGCCTTCTGTTGAAGAACACAGAGCTGCTGGTTGTGTGGTTCAGCACAGCTGGCTCTCTGGTAGAGCCTTCTCTGCAGGTTCAGTGTGGCTGCCTTCTCCTGGGTTCTCCATTCCTCCCTCACTGACACACAGCATAGCTGGACACAGAGACTCCACTCCTTGTTTTATGTCTCCAGGCCCCTAATCCCACAGGGTTTCTCCCCTTTAATCAGTTCATCTGATTTTACTTCTGCATTCATTTGTGTCTCAGAGGCAGATAAGTCTTGGCAATAGTCAACTGGTGCCTTTGCAAACCAAGGACCCACACAGTGCAACCCCATGTTTTCTCACTTGGACAGGGACTCACTTTGGCACTTATGTAAACTGCCTACCTCCTCGGCTCGTGCTCCTGTTCCCACTTTCTTGTTTCTGACCATTTCAGTTTTCTCTATGAAAGTGATTTTTAAAATGTATTTTCTCATCTCTTCCAAATATTATTGTTTTCTGTTAACAATCAATGTTTGGATGAATGACCCTGTTCCATTTAATTAATGAATTTCCACAATAACATCTTTTCTCCTCAACTCCAGAGACTTGGATGGAGGCCCAGTCACCCTGTGAAAACATTTCCCTTGAAGCTGCTAATGGAAGAATTATGCCTCCCTGTTTGTCCCAATGCAGCTGAATGTATGTTATCAGTGTGGATTTGTTTTGCTTTGCTGATACATTTTTTTACTTATTTATGTCAATTTGCCTGTGCTTTTGGAGACAGGGTGAGGCATTTTGCATTATGACATTGGCATGAGCTTCTGGGGGTTAACAGTGGAATGTGACATTCTTAGAGTTGTACATGGATGTCAGTTGACCAAAGCTAGAGTTAGGATAATTATCAAATTGACTGACATGGGGAAGGCATGGAGAACCAGTGAAAAACTCCCCAGGATAGATGTTTTTGGGTGGTTCTACAGAGGATATGTGAAGTTCACAAGATTAATTTGAAATCCTGAATGGTAACAACACAACCGTTGCGTGAGCTTTCTTGAGAATTTAGGGACAGATCCCTCTCTATTTACCACAGAGTGGAGACCAATAGTAGACCAGGAAGATGATTTCATCTAAGTCTCCTTTAGTAAATGTGTGCCTTTGTAGGGGCTTCCTAGAGGAATGTACGAAGTACTTGAGGACCACAGCTGACACAAAGGCAGCTGCATCACTGGAAAGCACCCCACCCCCACCCCCAACCTGGAGCTCCCTGAAGGACTTGCAGACAGCTCTGCTGGTAGGAGAGAATTCCTGATCAGTAAGTGTAAAACCTTTGGGGGTAACTTTGTGAGTTCCGGTGTCCTGAGACTCTAAGAGTTGCTTATTATGTGTTCCTGACCGAAAATACAACAAAGGGATCATATTCCTCACCTACAGGCCATTTTAAGATAAATGTAATAAAACACCTCCCCATCTTTTATGACCCATAAAATAGATTATTTCTCATATAGAAAAAAGTAGAGATTATCATGCTTAGGTTTTATCTTTGCTTCACACTTGCTAATGAAATCATGTATTCAATAATTTCAAAGATTACAACCTACAAAAGCTGTTTTAGCCGCTTAGAAGTAGGCATTAGCTATACAATGCTTTACTGTTTTGTTTCTACAAATCAGTGTTCTGAGCCTGCTTCTCTCGACAGGAGGGAAGGTTTCAATTCAGAGGGAATCACTACACAACATGGTTCAGTAAGCTGGGCAGATGATGTAGAAATAGAAAGAATGAGAAATGTAGTCAGAACAGGCATTGTTTCTGTGTAGTGACCGCTGTAATGCAGGCTTCTCTTCTGTGTCTTCTCAACAATGCACTGAAACCATAGGCAAAGAAAATCCTGGCTCCCACACATTGTGTTGCTCAGTATAGGCACTTGGTCCGCAGCAAAGTAAGAGACACAGCTATCAGTTACTATTCTTTAGTATAGTACTGGGGATTGAACTCAGGACTTTTCTCATACCAGGCAAGCTCTACAGCTGAGGTTCATACCTTGTCTTTTCCAGTATTTTTTATAGTATTATTTTCTTGTTTAATCTATATTTTCTCTTCTCCAGTTTTGTGTTATTTTTAGCACTCCAGTCTTTTCCTAACCTCACCCAATACCTTCCTTAGGCTCTGGAGGACGTCATTATCTTATCTAAGCGTTGGAATAAAATTCTTACATTTGACCTTAATCCTTAACACTTAAATTTCTCTGTAGGCATTTCCCTATGGATTTGTCTGTCTTAGTTAGTGTAGTATTGCTGTGAACAGACACCATGATCATGGCAACTCTTATAAAAGATAGCATTTAATTGGGTTTTACATATAGTTTCAAAGGTTTAGTCCATTATCATCGTGGCAGGAAGTATGGTGGCATGCAGACAGACATGGGTAATGGAAAAGTGGCTGAAATTCTATCTCCGAATCTACAGGCAGCAGGAAAAAGGAGCCATTGGGCTTTTGAGAACATCAAAGGCCACCTTCCATTGTACATTTCTTCCAGTAAGACCATAATGCTTCATCCTTTCAAATGTGTCATACCCTGGTGATTACAATTCCAAATCTATGAGCCAATGGGGACCATTCTTATTCAAACCACCATGGAAAAGAAACTTTCATTTGCCAGTTGTAATTGCCTTATCAGAGGATTATTGATGAATAAGCTCAACTTTACTAGTTCTTTCTGAACTCTGAGTGTGTGATTCAGCTGTTCTGGCTCAAACTCCTCTCCAAGTTGATTGATTCAAACTGACTTCTCTGGGCTCTGACTAAATTCCTCTCCTTGGCCTTAAACCAATTCTGGAAATCTGTTGTAATCTGGCTTTTTCTTATACTCTGGTTGTAACCTGTCTCTGTAAAACTGTCACAGTAAGTCTGACTCCTCTCTCTTTCTCTGCACAGCCCCCTCTTGTTATGAGAGTTTTGTATATGCATTCTTAACTCATTCTGTCAAATCTTTCTCTGGTCACTTTGCACCTCAGTTAGACATCACTTTCAAACATGACTGCTTACTTCTACAAACTAACCTTGCCTTCATTGTTTGGGATGAAAGTGTGTACTAAATGGGTGTCTCTAGTCTATTGAGGTAATACTGTAATCCAGAACATGTCTACCTTGTGGCCAGATCACATAGATGTTGTAGATCCCATAGATCTTTGGATGTGATCCCTTGCCAGAGCAGTCAATTTGCTGGATTAAAATTTCTCTACACCACCACAAGACCAAAGTGTAGTTTCTTCTTAAACAACAAATTCTCCTTCCTAATATCTTCCCTATTTTCTTTCTGAAGCAATACCATTCAGTTGAGACCATGCATGGCTTTGTAGCTCCTGGTTGACTTGTGCCTTCCAAAGGCTGCCTGGAACAAGATTCATTTAGGGCCTGGAATCCCATTTCTTCTTTTTCCAACACCACCTTTTATATATATTTTTTTTTACCATGTCTGCTTTTCTCTAATACCCACTCATTGCAACTCAGTGCATCTTTCTTTGTATTAAATCATTAAACTCTAAAAATCTATAATAACTCATATTCCGGCCTTTGTGCCTATCAGTCTGTAGACAAGCCATGCATGAGCTAGCCACACTCATTCATTTGCCTTTTGCCTTGTTCTTCCAAACAGCTGTCTCTGTGGTCAGCTGGTTGCCTGATTGTTCCCACATTTGTGTTTAAACTTTATTTTTTGCCTAGAATTAAATAGTGCTGTCTTTCCCTTTCCTTGGATTTTCCTCCACAGTTAAAGCTTGTGCTCCCTTTAAAGACCAGCTCTGCTTTCTGATGCCTTTACCTGTTCCCTTGACTTCCCTCCCCCACCCAGGATCTCACATTAAATATGGACTCAGCTGAGCCCTTCCTTAGACATCATATACATCAGTTCTCCAGTGAAGCACTAAGGGCCATAGTCCTGAATTCTATTCTCTTATTCAAATATGTATTATGCAAATTTTCTAATAATTCATGGTACTATTTTAGGGCTTTATAATAAAAGGAGCCTAAAACAGGTTGCCTTGAAATGTATAGAGAGATTTAATTAATTTGGGGTTTTTAACAAGTTACAAGTTATTAGATAACCATCATTCATAGTAAATTGTTAGTATAACACTATAAATTGTATCAAATTTTGATAAATTGCTGTTATCACAAATTCAGACTAAAGACACTAGTAACATTCACGTCACAAAAACTTACAAAATACACTTTGTATATTGATTCTTATTCCTTCTAGCTCTGTCTTTTGCTCTCCACCTCATTCATCTTTAAGAATCTAGTCAGACTTTAAAAGAAAGCAAGCTTCAACCCGATTTCTTCACCACATTCTAAAGACATATATAATATTTAAAATACACTAAAATCAAAATAACCTGGAAAGATCGTGTTGAGCTTTTAGAAAACACGTATACTTGATAATAATATTTAAATGAAAGTATTTTACAGTCAAGATTCATGGAAACACAATATTATAACCCTGTGTGATCTTTGCTACTTGTAATCTGTTAAAACATCTTATGCACATTACATAGATTTGAAGGATGGTATTTCATTACCAAGTATGATGCAAAATTAAACCAAGTATAATAAACTCTAATTTTTGCTCCATGAAAACTGATTTAATATATGAGTCACAAAAGATGATAGTTTGCTACCCTTTTGTTTAAATGACCGGTAGATGACGAATACAGTCTTTGTCTATTCTTCTGATCAGCACCACATAGCACACATGCTTCTGGAAAAGATCTGAATTCCTGCCACTGACCTGTCATGGCCACTGGATGTCACTAAGACCAATGACATGGTCATTTATTGTCAGATGTTCACGAGGGATACATATTAGTATATTTTCAATTTACTTTATTTGCCAAAATGGAAGATTAAAATTTATAAGCATAATTGACTTATATAAAATAAAAGATTGCATGAGGATGAAAACAAAAAAAAATGGTAAATGATGTGTATTGAAACAAATCTCAAAATGAGACAGATAGATGAAACTCTAATAGGACCCTGACTGTCCTTAATGATGCAGAAGAAACGTTGGTTCAGTATCTATCTCATTCTGCTATGACAAATGCAGATGTTTTTATCTGCCTTTTTAAGTCCTTGTGGTCATGAACAGAATTAAAAGTTTTTTATTACCTATATTCAAACTTCTTGTATCTTCAAATCTTATTTTTCTTGGAGATAGGGCCTTTACACAGCTTTAGAAGTTAACATGAGTCATTAGTGGGGGGACATAATATCACCAATGTTCTCATAAAAATGGGAATTTGGATAGAATTATTCATAGGCCAGCAATCATGGGAGGAGAATTTGAGAATCCAGAACATCTAAAAACAAACAAAGCAAGCCTGGAATGGGTCCTTTCCTCACAACTCTTAGAAGGACACTGATTGCATAACACTCCTGTACAGATAGCAGGATGCTATTTATCTGGTTAAAATGTAGAGATCAGTGAATTGTAAGATGGGGATTATCAAAATCCAAACATAAACTGCTTTATGGTGTTGATTATGTTTCCTTCACTGTTAGAAGCTAAAAGAAAACAGACAGGTGCATTCTTGTGAATATTGTCACTGAATTTTCTTATATGAATGTTGCTGCACACATATTTACTCACATTCCTAATTTTAGTAGGAATAAACTAAAAATATTACTAGCATAATCCAAACAAAAATATGATCATTTCAATGACCAGTCCAAAATATTACTTGCTGCAAGAAAACCAGCAAGTGTTTATAACAATGATCATCACTATCAATAGTATTTTGGTAGATGGGATGCTTCTAAATCAGGAAACACACAACAGAGACATATCTAGGTAGTGACAGAAGTTCTTCAGTTGACTTTAGCCAAAAGGTAGAGAAGCGATGTGACAGAGGCTCTTAATACAGTCCTTTTTGTGAGAGGTCCTGGGGATTATACCCAGGGCTTTTTACATGGTAGGCAGGCAATAACGTTAATAACTCCAGTACATCCATCCTCCACTTGAAATGTTGAGGATGAATCTTGCGAAGGTAACCTTCCAGGTTTTCAGCTCATTGTAGCCCAGGGACGTTTTAAATTGTCACCCTCTTAGCCCAGCATTTAATGTTAGCTGACATTATAAGATTGAACCACAAGAATGGGCCCATTCTTTGAAAATGTCAGATTGACTCTAAGAGTCGGGGAACAAAAGAAAATGTTGCCCGTGAAGGAATCCATATCGTATCAAAGAGTATGTAAATGCAGCTATCATAATTTCTGATACCATAGATTAAAAACCTGTACTTTGTGAATCATTATGAATAAATAAATATTTTGATGCTTTAGAAAGCCTGTTTAGAAAAACAACAACAAAAAATCCTTATAATCATGGGAATTATATCTACTCATAAAAGCCCGAGATTACACAGGAAGTGCAAACAGCTCTGCCTTTGTGAGTCGACTGTGTACTCTACCACCTGTTACCAGCTCTGATGCCAGCCATTAAGCTTGCGTCAATGCCCAGTGCACGTCTCAGGTGCTCCTTGCTAATATGAGAGCATCTGCCAGCCCTTCCTCTTAACATTCTGGTCTAAAATAAAAATAGACCTAGCCATGGGTTCAAGTATGAGCGTTAGCATCATGTGAGCATGGCTTGACTCTTTATAACGGTTTCAACAATTCTTTAAAATCCCAAATAGATCATGGCTGATTTTGCTCAGAAATTCTTAGAGTGTATTTATTGATAAAGACAAAACCTCCATGACTTCGAGCTTATATCAGGATTATGGTTTTTCTCCTGATGGCTTCGTTTTTAACGTTTGTGTCTAGATTACTGTAATGGCTATCATCCAAAACCACCAATATATCTTTTGTCAGTATTCTCTTTTCCACTGAACCAATTGCAATGTACGGATTGACCTTATCATGCAGTCCCTCTCTTTATGATAATAATAATGAATATTCTAGTTGGCAATTATAATTCACCTACACACCCTTGTACTTTTTAGTCACTAAAAATATTTAATAAGTAATAAAGATACATTACATTCTTTCCTTAGTTTAGAACAGTTTTACTTTATGACATCAGGTCATACTAATTTAAGTGCATGTAATTATATACAATTCTGTCAAATATATTTTGAAACTGTGTTAGACACTTGAGGAACATGTATTATTCATTTAGAAAAACGTTGTTTGTTTAAAGATTCCCAGGAACAAACTGAAAGCAATGAATAAGTTCCATATTTGGGAAAGTCTTTTTCCTACTTCTTTTCTTTTTTTAAATATTCTTTTAATTGTAACCAGTAAATGTTTCTGAAGATAGATAAATTGTAATAATGACTAGCAAAATGATCCCATGATCCATCAGAAACTTTGAGTAGAGGTCAGAGTATCTTTTCTTATGTTAAAGATCTGTATATTCTCAACCTACATCCTCAGGTAAAAATTAACTAAAAAAATATCTATCTACAGAGTACTACACAGTACCTGCTTTATGATACTCTTGCCACTGCTATGTGTTAATGTGAAAGCACATAGTATTATGAATTTTTTGTGATGAAAACATATATGTTATTTATACTATATATTGTTGGACTCTTATGTTCAGAAAATGAATAGGTGTAGAACTTGTTAAGTGAGGCCTGGATATAAATATCTGGATGAAGAGAGAGCTAGAGGTCTAGAGGTGTCTTCATGTAAATACCAATTAATTTCACACACACACACACACACACACACACACACACACACACACACACACACACATTTCATGAAGCCCATTAGAAGTTTGAGAGTTGCTGAAGATAAACACAGGACCTCACATATGGTCAAGGAAACATTCTACTTCTGTACTCAAGTACTGGATTAGAGAATTGTTGAAAGCTTCAGTGGAGTACTATTGGGAATGACCAACAATAGAATAGCTATTTAGCTATTTTCATGAGTGTGTTTGTTCAATTAAGGCTGGGAAGGGTTACCACTGGTATTAGCAAACCTGACATGCTAAACCTGCATGTTTTATTTTTATAGTGAAAGATTAAAAAAAAGACAGCCTGGGAATATCCTCACCCTCTTGACCTGAGACCAAAAGACCACAGCTTAAAACAAAGGCCTGGTTGGCCTTTGCTCCTGCCAGTAGGGGCTCTACTGCCTGTGGACCAGTTTGACAAGTTCAAGGTCAGATCTAAGGTTGTGGACCTATCAGCTCTGCTGTTGCCTTTGTTCAAACTGGCCAACCCTAAATTGAAGGACCAGCACTGAAACTACCCCTTGAAGAATATTAAGACCCCAGACCTCAAGGAAAGACTGGAAATTGACTTCTAGCGGGCCCCCTCTGCCTTGAAGATTTTTCTTTTCTGTATGTGGATTTCTTCTCCTGTAATAAGTTCCATTCTTTACTAGTTGGGCAAAATGCAGTCTACACATTTTCATCTTTATTTTAACCAAAGTTAAAGCCAGACTTTGCATGGAACTTAGAGATTCGGCTCAAATGGTGTTTCTACAGGTAAACAGATACTTGCTATTGTGTTACTACAAACTTTATTAATCACAGGCTTTTGCCCACAATGTGGACATTAAAATAAAAAGTCATGTGCTATTGCTGAAATGCTCTCTCAGCAATGCATCTCAGTTTCTGGAAGTCAACCATTTTCTCGAACCTTCTGAATGTTGACAAAACCCTCATGACAAATGACAGCTAGTGCTCATCCAGGCTTTAGTGAGTTTCTGGATGTTTGGCATTGCTAGGGAAAATTCCAGATGGTCGACTAGATTTCTCCCTTTTCATTTCCATCTGTCCCCAGGAGTTCCATTCTGCTCTCACGTTCATTCACAGAGGCAGCTTGTGACAGACCCATGACTTTGTGGGACATTCTTATCTTTTATTAACAGAACACGAGGTACTTTTAGGTGTGCCATGTTTTTGCAGATTAAAATAACACTAGTGTAGGCTTGCAACCTGTGGTCTGTGGGGGAAAAAACAAGTAGATTTTCTTCTCTAGTCTCATACACAATGCAGAGAAAACATCAGGCAGAGTGTGTGTGGTGTTTCTCCAAATATTAAGAAGTACATTCTTAGTTGGCAACCCTTGGCTATGAAACTATCTGACTCTGGTGTGAGTCTGATCCCAGTGGCTGAGAGTGAGCTAGGAGCTCACCCTTGCAAGAATGGAACTCTCAGACACCAACTGTAAGTTCATGGTTCTGACTTGTCCTACCATTTTCAAAAGTAGAGTTAATTTTACTTTATGTGTGTGGCTGATTTTTTTTTTGTTCTGTTTGTCAGTAAGTGCAATGCATGTGTACCTGGTGCCATGCCAATGCAGAGATGATGCTAGATCCCCTGGAGCTGGAAATGTGGAAGACTCAAGCCTAATGCTGGTGCTAAAAACCAAACCTGAGTTGCCAGTGGTGATAGCCATGGAGCCATCTCTCCAGCCCCAAATTCTAAGTGATTTTAAACAGGAGGCTCCCTTGACCTATCCACTTTCAATTAATGTTGTTGAGCATCTCAAAAAAAATATCCTAGGAAATCCTTTTCTGAAATCCGCCATTAGTCTCAACATGCATAAATAGGTAATGAATGTTGAAATGGACCCAAATTCTCACCCTAAATGCAACATCCCAGGTACCACCAAGTCTTCATTATCTGAAAGCTTTCTGAGTTCTGCCTGCTGCTTTTGGATTTAATGACAGTGTTATCACATAGGTATGGATAATTACAGCATTAGCTCTAGATTATTAATCAATCTCATCCATTAGCCAAGCTTCGGTCTTTCTTCTGACCAGCCTCTGCTCTGGGGCTTTCTGGAGACATACAGCCACTGATGAGCTATTTCATCTCAGTCATTTTCTGTCAATCTGAAGATTCCAAGTGTCTCAGGAGCTGTCACTAGACACAGACTCAGAGAACAAATAGGTATTTATTTTAATCCCCCTGACCTCTTTATTGCAAATAGGTGTTTTCTCATGAAATATATCTTAATTACAGTACATCCTTTCTATATCGTTTCACCCCTCCCTTCTCATCTAGATCCACTCTCTTTCTGTCTCTCATCACAAAATAAATGGCTTCTAAGGGATTATGATATGATGATATAAGAGAAACGAATACATTTGAACTGGACAAAATAAGAAAACAGAAGGAAAAGATGTCAAGAGAAGGCATGAAAAATAGAGATTCACTTGTTTAGACACTCAGGAACCCCATAAAAATGAGCTGGAATCTATAACACACATACAAGGGACCAGGTGTAGACCTTTGTAGACCCAGGCATTCTGCCTCAGTTTCTCTGAGTGCCCCTGTGCTTTGCTCATGTCAATTTAGAGGACCTTGGTTACTTAGTGTCCTTTATCCTTTCTGGCTCTTATACTCTTTCGACCTTCTCTTCCAGAGGGTTCTGCAAACTTGAATGGTAGGTATGTGATGGAGTCACTCTGTGTAGGGCTGAGTGTTCCAGGGTTTCTCATTATATAATTATATAATGATAAAGTCTGGCTGTGAGTCTCTGAATTTGTTCACTGTGAGTCTCTGCATTTGTTCACATATGCACAGGGTGTAAGATGAGATCTCAAAGTAATTTTGATTTGCATTTCCCTGATGATTAAATATGTTGAAATTGTCAGTGTTTCTTAGTCATTTGAGTTTACTCTTTTGAAAAATCTGTTTATATCTGTACCCCATTTTAAAATTGGGTTGTTCTCTTGACACCTAGTTTTTAAGTTCTTTATATATTTTGAATATTAATCCTTAATCAGATGTGTAGCTGATAAAAATCTTGACCAATTCTGTAGGCTGCTGCTTTGTCCAAATGATGATGTGCAGAGGATTCTCAGTTTCACAAGGTTCCATTTATTAATTATTGTCTTTAGTGCCTGTGCTATTAGTGGTCTGTTCAGGAAGTCTTCTGTGACAACACATTCAAGGCTATTTTTCACTTTTTCTAATATTGGTCTCGGTCTATCTGATTTTATGTTGATGTCTTTGATAAATTTGGAGTTGAGTTTTGTGCAGGGTGATAAGTATGCATCTATTTGGGTTCTAGTACAGAGAGCCACCCAATATAATGAGCACGATTTGTTGAAGATGCTGTCTCTTTTTCACTGTCTATTTCTGGCACCTTTCACCCCAAATCAGGTCTCCATAGGTGTGTGGATTCATGCCTGCGACTCATTTCAATTCCATTGATCAATACAACTTGAAACCTGGAATGTTGAAACCTACAGAAGTTCTTTATAATTCAAGATTGCTTTAACTGTCCTGATATTTTTATGTTTCCAAATGAAGCTGAAAATTGTCCTTTTACAATCTGCTAATAATTATGTTGTAATTTTGATGAGCATTGCACTGAGTATGTAGATTGCTTTTGGTAGGATTGGCATTTTTATTATGCTAATCCTATCAACCCATGAACATAAGAGATCTTTCTGTCTTCTATATCTTCTTCAACTTCTTTCTTTGATTACTTGAAGTTTTTGTTATACAAGTCTTCACTTGATTGGTCAAGTATACCTCAAAATATATTATGTTATTTGAGGCTGTCA